>NC_092160.1:5260000-5860000 GCF_045791955.1 Oncorhynchus clarkii lewisi | reverse complement strand
TCTTCCCCCGCTCCCAATTGAAAAATACGAATTACAAAGGGTGCAGTTAACCATTCTATCGTCTTGACCGGAGTGTATAAATGGAAATTCTCTCATCGTGTTGTCATCAAAATGGCATTTCCGTTTCTTGGAAAGAGCCATTGTACCTCCTCTGTCTGTTCTTCTTCACTCTCCTTGTGTCACTCTTCTTACTCTCTTAATTTTTTCTTCTCCTCCAATCTTTCTCCTCCTCTTTTCTTCACTCGTCTTCCTGCTTTTTCTTCCTTTCCTTCTCTTTACCTTTCCACCTCACTCTTCTACACTCTCCTCACTTCATTCTTTTTACTCCCTTAATTTTCCCTTCTCCTTCCTCTCCAATCTTTAATCATAAATAGTACACTATTAGATAAAATACTTTGGTTAACAGATTCCCATTACTTGCCTCATTTTTGTATTTTCTCTCAAAAACATTGTTTGTAATAATAAATTAGCAAGCTCTGTAATCATATCTTTACCTTTCCTCCTCTCTCTTTCATTCTTCTTCCTCTTCAGTCTTCCTCCTCTCCACTCTAACAGAAAACATTATACTAATGTTATTGTCACGCCCTGACCTTAGTTATCTTTGTTTTCTTCATATTTTTGGTTAGGTCAGGGTGTGACATGGGTGATTATATGTTTTTGGCCTGTCTAGGGGTTTTGTATGTTTATGGGGTTGGTACCCAGTCTAGGGGTTTTTGTATGTCTATGGTTGCCTAGATTGGCTCTCAATTAGAGGCAGCTGTTTATCGTTGTCTCTGATTGGGAACCATATTTAGGCAGCCATATGCTTTGGGTATTTTGTGGGTGATTGTTTCCTGTGTCAGTGTTTGTGCCACACAGGACTGTTTTGTTTATATTCACTTTGTTATTTTGTATTCTGTCGTATTCAGGTTATACTATTAAAACATGGACACTTACCACACTGCGTATTGGTCCTTGCTACTCCTCTTCAGACGAAGAGGATGATATCCATGACAGTTATCCATAAAAATGTCCAAATATATTTTCACCCTACTAATGCCAAACCATTCAATTTATAATCTACAAGTAAATATTCTCTTAATTGTACATTAATTTAATATAATCATATTTTCAAAATAGCCCGTCTTCTGCATGTTTACATGTGAATGTTTTTTAACCTAGCTACCATGACAGTAGCTAGCTAACCTAGCTAGATAACTTAGCCGACATAGCTAATGTTAGCTAGCATAACCTATTTAAAACCTTATAAAGCAGATCATCTATCTATATAATAAATTGTGACATTATAACATCATTAGATAGTATCAATTGTAACTTACCTGGCTTGAAAAGACGTTTGTGGTGATGTCACTTGACACTTTCTAGCTTCTGGCTGAGTTTTCCACAGCTTTTTTCTCTAAAACTAGCATGAGCAAGTAGTTAGTAGAAGAAGAACTGTGAATGAAGCTGATATTGCGAGCAGCCCCCTCTGCTAGACAAAACAAGCACAAAGCGATTGAGACATTAATCGGTAGTCTCTGCTGCCCGGTCTTTCTTTCCACGTATAATATTATTTCACTTTGCAGTCTGTTTTTAAAGCACAGTTAACAACGGGGACATTTCTGGGGACAGCTCCAGCCGGGGACAGGCCACCAAAAACGGGGACTGTCCCCAATGAACGGGGATGCCTGGTCACCCTATCTTAATGGCTCGCATACACAATCCATGTCTCAATTGTCTCAAGGCTTCAAAATCCTTCTTTTACCTGTCTCCTGCCCTTCATCTACAATGATTGAAGTAGATTTAACAGGCAACATTAATAAGAGATTATAGCTTTCACCTGGATTCACCTGGTCAGTCTGTCATGGAAAGAGCAGGTGCTCATAATGCTTGGTACACTCAGTGTCACATTTTGAGGATTTTGTAAGACATTTAAACTGAAACATTAGACAAGCTGGCAGAAATATGATAGTTTAGGTTTTACATTGTTTTGATTTGTTGCGCAACGCTGTATAGTCTTCACCTGAAATGGGACGTAAAATCGTAATATCCCACGTTTGTTTGTAAAGAAACATGTGTGTTGTTATTCCCTGTAGCTCTCTGGCTCTGGAGGATGACGAGGCTGATTCCATCTCCCAGGAGACAGCCGAGGCAGACACCATTCCAGAAGAGGAGGATCTCCATGCCAACCAGGCTCTGATTCCACTGGAATCTTCTGGAACACCGGAAGTGGAAGACAGCTTCCTGTAGAGATTTAAGAAACTTGGTGAATGTATAGCAACATTCCTGAATAGTTTTAGTGCGGGGGATGGGAAACTTTGATGGGGGTTGGGGCCACATATTGTTTTTTACTTATCATGAGGGTCCGCAGTGGCTCGCGGGTCTGCGTACACACATCCCTACCCACAAATGCAGTCAGAGCCGGCACTAGTTAATTTCCTTCTGCCAGTTGGCCATCCCTGCTTTAGTGGATTAAGACAACATGTTGCGATTTCAGTGAGGAGCTAACCCTAACAACATAAGCAATTCCCACTGCTTTAAGCAAATATTTCACAACTGGTACTTTCAAAATAATTCTGTGCTGAAAATCAATTGAAAATCAATAATTACAATGAGAGAGTGACATATATTTAATTAATGATGATTGTTGATTGATGATGATTTTAATAAATCTAATCAATGCAAAATACTCCATATTGAAGAGAGGGACCATTTTTAAAGCCTTCACATAATAATGAAGATGAAAAAATACCAGTGTCACATAAGAATAAAAATGTACATCAGGAAATTCATGATTTTAAAATACACTTGTAGTATGGTCACTATTGCAGTGTTTCTATGGGGATTTGTCTTGTCATTTTTCCTGATACATGTTTTGTATTTATATATTATAAAGATGAAAACATTAGGCTTCTAAAACCCTTTCAGTTTTTTTTACCCCTAAAAGTGGAGCATGTACTGTTACATTTTGCTTGTGTGAAAAAGTTCATATTTTTAGATGGGTAGGCTACTTTAGTTAGTAAAAACAATCAGACACACATCATCTTATGGCATCTATACTTCTCAACATCAATGGGATATGACATTCTAGTTGCACTGAGGTATATTTTCTTTGTTTTTACAAATGTGTACTTTCTATTTCAAGTTATTTTGCGGGAATATAATTAACTTAGAGAAAAGATTCATGCATTTGGCCTTAATTAAGCAGAATAGTGTACATTCAGTAAAGGTTATGTGTCAAATATCATTTTATGTTGTCTTGAGTTTTATAGAGATTTTTTTAAACGTTTTATATAGCATTTTGTTTAAACAATTCTGTATACATTTTGCACTTTACAATGTTTAGGGAAACATGAACATTTCCAAGAAAGAGATTTAGGTTCAGTACATAAGAGATTCAATGATGTCTGAGAGGTATGAACAAATGTTATGTTTTTACACAGAGGTACTGACTGAATGAGAAGTGATCTGAGCATATCACTGCCTTAGCACACCTGGTACAAGATTAGTACGTTGTTGTGTACTGTGCCCATGACTGATCTAATATCTTTGAAGTGCTTTTCTATTGTATGAAGTTCTATGAAAAATACAAATAGTAGGCCTAATGTTAAAATAAGCTTCTCTTTGGTAGGAGATCTTTTTTAGAAATGTGGGTATCGAGATTTTAATCTATATTATTGAAACAATGAAATGATACCTGAGAGAAGTCACTTATTTTCTTGTAACTTGCTTAGAGTCCACTCACAGAGGTTGACCTATGGTTAGATACACTACCAGTGAAATATAAATATGCTTATTTGTATACATTTGTCACATGATGTAGGAACACGGAATGCAGAACACGCAGGAATGCAGAACACACACACTACATAATGTAGAATATTCACCACACACACGCTATGGTACCAAAGCTTTTCTGTATGTTTACAAATGTATTTTTATATGCAGTATTTTGTATGTTAATTAAAAGTGATTATGTGAAAATAAAAGTTTATAATGAATATATAACACAAGAAATGTGTTCTGCATTTTATATTAGTTCAATGACTTGCAGCATTCTACTATTTTCCCATAACGGAAAATAATACATAGTTTTTTAGCTCTCTAATTTTCAACACCAACATCTGTTTCTACATTGTCTTGTATTTTAATGCCTTGGCTTTATCCATTCAATGTCGAAGAGATAATAAATGGCCCCTGATTAATTGACCATAAGAGAGATATCCCCAAAAAATCCATTGGGACTTTCCCAAGCCCAGCTAGACTTAGTTCAATCAAAGCCTCTCTTTTCAGCCCTCAGCACAAGCAAACTCAAAACTCAGCCGATCATCTACCGTGTCGATCATGGGTTCTCTCTCTGTGGAATGGGAATGGGGATGAGGCTTAGCAGGCTTGGGCTGGGGCTAGGCAGCAGAGCAGCAGTGTGACCCATCATCACAGCAGATTAGTCTCAGCACCATGGCATTAGGACTGGGAGGGCCGTCCTGTTTTCTAGCTAAACAGAGACACATGGTCATTAGTGGGGAGCGTGACACCTCTATCTGTCTGTTTATGCCTCTCTCTCTTTTACTGGCTTCTGGTCAGGCTAAGGGAGATAGAGACAGAAGAGAGACAGGGTTGGAGGAACTTTACTCGCTCCCGGATGGTGAATCCACAGAGCTCTGTGGGATCAGAGGCATACCACTGAGCTGAAGAAATCTACAGGTTCAGTAGAGTTCATTGTTTCCAATCTTAGCCATGTTACACAGTAACTTTTATTAATAGCATGTGAATTACATTTGAAAAGGCTTTCAGTAAGGTCTGGCCTATATTGCCTTGATTTCAAGGTGACAAATCGTGAAAGTTTGATTTCCAAATATCCTCTTTAGAAAAGAAGAAGTGTATGACAGTGAGTGACAGCAAAGATCCAGCGTAATGATTCCTCATTTTTCTCCTTGACCACAGACACAATAACAACACTCCTAGACATACAGACACACATAGATCTGGAGCAGATCCAGGATGGAGCTGTACCTGGCCTTCCTTCTGGGGATCCTGCCCACTGCAGCTCAAGGTACGACTCAACACCTGTTTTCAACTATACTGCATCGTATTGGGATTCATGTGTTGTGTTGTTGACATTGTACTCACTGCGTCTCTTGTGTCCTCCATACTTTTACATACATATTACCAGACTAAAATGCAATTTATATGCAGCGGTGGAAAAAGTACCCAACTGTCATACTTGAGTGAAATAAAAGATGCCTAAATAGAAAATGACTTGAGTAAAAGTGAAAGTCACCCAGTAAAATACTACTTGAGTAAAAGTGTAAAACTATTTAGTTTTAAATATACTTAAGTATCAAAAGTAAATGTAATTGCACAAATATACTTAAGTATCAAAAGTAAAAGTATAAATCATTTCAAACCCGACAGCACAATTTTCTTGTTTTATTTTTTTACGGATAGCTGCATGCACACTACAACACTAAGACATAATTTACAAACAAAGCATTTGTTTTTAGTGAGTCTGCCAGATCTGAGGCAGAGATGACAAGGGATGTTCTCTTAAAAAGTGTGTGAATATGCCAATTTTTCTGTCCTGTTAAGCATTCGAAATGTAACTAGTACTTTTGGGTGTCATGGAAAATGTATGAAGTAAAAAGTACATTATATTATTGAGGAATGTAGTGGAGTAAAAGTAAAAGTTGTCAGAAATATCAATAGTAAAGAAAAGTACAGATACCCTAAAAACTACTTAAGTACTTGGAACCACAGTTAATTTTAATGTATTTAACTAGGCAAGTCAGTTAAGAACAAATTCTTGTTTACAAGGACAGCATACCAGGGAACAGTGGATTAACTGCCTTGTTCAGGGGCAAAACAACAGATTCTTACCTTGTCAGCTCAGAGATTCGATCTGAGCAACCTTTCGGTTACTGGCCCAATGCTCTAACCACTAGGCTACCTGCTGCCCCAATACCTGATACTTAAGTATTTGAAAAACCAAATACTTTCAGACTTTTACTCAAACAGTATTTTACTGGGTGACTTTCACTTTAACTTGAGTCATTTTCTATTAAGATATCTTTACTTTGACTCAAATATGACAATTGGGTACTTTTTCCACCACTAGTGTAATGTTTATGTCCAATGGCCGATGAGCACCACTATGTTTTATCTATAATTTCTCTTCATATGACAAGGATTGAAAAGGATTTGCCAGTAGACTTTTGACTTGATTCATGATGATGACTGCTTGTCTAGCTTGCTATGTTAACATGATCAGTCCAATCAAAGCTATGGTAGATATAATATGATTTTACATAATTTTATCTGTGACCAATGACCTTGAGTCTTCTCAGGTGGGCACTTCTAATGTAAATCTATGGCAGCACTCAAGGGGCTTGAATTTTCGACATCTCCCCGTAGATTTTGCAGTGACGTAGTGTCCCCATGAGTGACAGAACACTGAGCCAATCACGGCACAGCTAGAGAACATTACCAATCCCTACGCTGCATACTTTCCCCACCACCACAGAAAGCACTGAGCTAGGCTGAAACACCTGCATTTTGGATCTGCCTTATTCAAGAAAGCAAAACATGTATGCGGCTTTATCAACTCAATGATTTTTTAATAACAGTGTTTGCAAACTGATATGTGACATGTTGTAATGCCAAAATAACATGCGTACAGGGCTAAACAGGTGGGGCTCTGCCCCACCAGCCCTGAATGATGTGTCGCCACTGGTTAGAGTAGGAAAGTGTCAACTACCAATCACATTTTATGCACTGCAGTGCAAACTAGCTGTAGCTTATGCTTTCAGTACTAGATTAATTCTCTGATTCTTTGATTATGTGGACAAAATGGCAGTTCATGCTGTAAGAGCTCTGATAGTTTGGAGGACGTCCTCCGGAACTTTTCATAATTACTGTGTAAGTCTATGGAAGGGGTTGAGAACCATGAGTCTCCTAGGTTTTGTATTGAAGTCAATGTACCCAGAGAAGGTCGGAAACTAGTTTACCTCTGGCTACACCATGGTGCTACCCTACAGAGTGCTCTTGAGGCCACTGTCGACCTTCATTGCAAAACAGTGTGTTTTAATCAATGATGTGGTGACGTGAATATATTTAGTATAGTTTTATCTGAAAATTATGCCATTTTTAATGTTTCATTATTTTTATTTTTATGAGCCTCTTTTGGTAGGACCGTAATGTCCTGTACATCTGCTGCTGTTTTTGTTCCATTGCTCAACAGCCATTTGATAGGGAGCTAGTATACTTGGAGTCCATAAGAAGGTGGTGTGTAATGTTATCGGGAAGTCTAGACCCAATCGATACTGAATAGCCCAAAACCAGGAGCACTCCCTCACTTTGACACTCTGAGGTTGAGCTGTGGACTGTGGTAACTAAGAAAATCTGCTGAACAACAAAACTCAGTTCTGCTTTGAGATAAATCAAAAACAAGACATACTTTACATGAAAGAATGAATTGAGACAAAACCTATTGTGATTTTCAGATGTTGTTTTCTGATCCATGCTTTACCAGATACAGGAGAGTGGATGCTGAAATAAATCCACCACAAGAGAGCCCAATAGAGCCCAAATTAACTTTTTTATCAAATAAGGTGTTAGAGAGTTAAAGGAGGACAAGAAAAACATGCCATTTGAAGCCCTATTCTACAGTAGCTTTATGTTGAAGTTCTTCAGACTCCCTTGGCCCCTGTGATTTGCTTGAGTGTCTCAAAGACGGCATTGTTTGTCCCTGTATCAGCGCATCACCAGCAGTTAGCTTTGTCACACCCAAAGGACATACATGGTTTTACCACCCCATACAGCTCCCTCTATCTCACTCTGACCCTTCTGTTTCGGGAAGAAAATAAGGAATTCAAAGATGTCTTTGTTTGTTTTTGTGTTGGTGTTTGTGGATGTAAAAGGGCCAGGGCATTACCATAGTCTAGGAGGGTGGTTCTCAAACCGTTCCAAGTATTTTTATTTAACCCTTATTTAACTGTATTTAAGATGTACAGTCGGGCAAAAAAGTATTTAGTCAGCCACCAATTGTGCAAGTTCTCCCACTTAAAAAGATGAGAGAGGCCTGTAATTTTCATCATAGGTACACTTCAACTATGACAGACAAAATGAGAAAAAAAATCCAGAAAATCACATTGTAGGATTTTTAATGAATTTATTTGCAAATTATGGTGGAAAATAAGTATTTGGTTAATAACAAAAGTTTATCTCAATACTTTGTTATATACCCTTTGTTGGTAATGACAGAGGTCAAACGTTTTCTGCAAGTCTTCACAAGGTTTTCACACACTGTTGCTGGTATTTTGGCCCATTCCTCCATGCAGATCTCCTCTAGAGCAGTGATGTTTTGGGGCTGTTGCTGGGCAACACGGACTTTCAACTCCCTCCAAAGATTTTCTATGGGGTTGAGATCTGGAGATTGGCTAGGCCACTCCAGGACCTTGAAATGCTTCTTACGAAGCCACTCCTTCGTTGCCCGGGCAGTGTGTTTGGGATAATTGTCATGCTGAAAGACCCAGCCACGTTTCATCTTCAATGCCCTTGCTGATGGAAGGAGGTTTTCACTCAAAATCTCACGATACATGGCCCCATTCATTCTTTCCTTTACATGGATCAGTCGTCCTGGTCCCTTTGCAGAAAAACAGCCCCAAAGCATGATGTTTCCACCCCCATGCTTCACAGTAGGTATGGTGTTCTTTGGATGCAACTCAGCATTCTTTGTCCTCCAAACACGACGAGTTGAGTTTTTACCAAAAAGTTATATTTTGGTTTCATCTGACCATATGACAATCTCCCAATCTTCTTCTGGATCATCCAAATGCTCTCTAGCAAACTTCAGACGGGCCTGGACATGTACTGGCTTAAGCAGGGGGACACGTCTGGCACTGCAGGATTTGAGTCCCTGGCGGCGTAGTGTGTTACTGATGGTAGGCTTTGTTACTTTGGTCCCAGCTCTCTGCAGGTCATTCACTAGGTCCCCCCGTGTGGTTCTGGGATTTTTGCTCACCGTTCTTGTGATCATTTTGACCCCACGGGGTGAGATCTTGCGTGGAGCCCCAGATCAAGGGAGATTATCAGTGGTCTTGTATGTCTTCCATTTCCTAATAATTGCTCCCACAGTTGATTTCTTCAAACCAAGCTGCTTACCTATTGCAGATTCAGTCTTCCCAGCCTGGTGCAGGTCTACAATTTTGTTTCTGGTGTCCTTTGACAGCTCTTTGGTCTTGGCCATAGTGAAGTTTGGAGTGTGACTGTTTGAGGTTGTGGACAGGTGTCTTTTATACTGATAACAAGTTCAAACAGGTGCCATTAATACAGGTAACGAGTGGAGGACAGAGGAGCCTCTTAAAGAAGGTCTGTGAGAGCCAGAAATCTTGCTTGTTTGTAGGTGACCAAATACTTATTTTCCACCATAATTTGCAAATAAATTCATTAAAATTCCTACAATGTGATTTTCTAGATAGTTTAAGTGTACCTATGATGAAAATTTACAGGCCTCTCTCATCTTTTTAAGCGGGAGAACTTGCACAATTGGTGGCTGACTAAACCTTTTTGCCCCACTGTATTTGATATATTCCAGAACTAGCACACCTGACTCAACTAGTCAACTAATCATCAAGCCCTTCGGCGTGTTCCTCTGCCCAGGTGTTTCTGCCACGTGCCAGATCTTACATGCCTGGATATGTATTTTATGTATCAGCTAGCCATATACTATTTTATAGCAATCTGGTGCCCGACCGTACTGTCGATGACGCAACATGCAACCATTAGTTGATGCATGCAACATCTGAGCAGAGGAACGCAACCCTTGACTAGGTAAATCAGCTGAACTAGTTCAGGGCTACAACTAAATTATGAAATGTCTGTGGGTCCCTGAGGGACTAGTAAATGTGTCTCCATTCACTCCCGTTCTCGGTAGCATGACATTGATATAGAGAAGAAAAGCAGAAGTGAGAGAGAGAATAGGATCTCTCCTTTAGAGCCAGACTGGCCAGTTCTGTCATTTGTTTCCTGAATTTGTGGTGTCCAAGATGACTCTTAATCCTAAACACAGAGTGACCAAGAAGACATTCAGAAAAATAAATAGTGATTTGAGGTTTAACTCGAAATTCCGAGTTGGATGTCTGTTAAAAACACATTTTCCAAGTTTAAGCTTTTTCTGAGTTCCCATTAGTCTTGAACGCACTGAAGTCAGAGATTTCCCACTTCCGAGGTCCCAGTTGTTTTGAAACGCGTAGATTTATGATCTCATCTCTATGTTAACCTCCTCAGAATGGCGACGTCCTGTGATCAAGCTAAACTCAGAGGTCGTGGTTGGGTCTGAAGTAGTACTGAACCCTGGCACCCCATTGGTCCTGAGGTGTGAGGGGGATGGTCCAGTCAACTGGCTGACCCGGTTGTCCAAACACAAGAGCTTAATCTCCAAGGGCAATGGGAGAGTCAGAACCTTCAAGGTGGACCGCCCCTCTGCAGAACACACTGGGACATATAAATGTGAATATACCAGTGTGAACGTCAAGGTTCGGGACTTGTTCTCTACGGTGCATGTGTATGTGAAAGGTAAGCTCAGAAGAGGAGAGAGTTACTGTTGGTTTACCATACCTGTAGAGACGGTGTGTTGGCCAGTATCCCTCATTCTAACACATCCCCCCTTCTCCACCAGACCCAGACAGCCTGTTTTGGACCAGCAGCGCGTCCCTGCGTGTGGTGAGGAAGGAGGGGGAGGACCACCTGCTCCCCTGCCTGCTGACCGACCCAGAGGCCACAGACTTGGGGCTCCGCATGGACAACTGTACCTCCGTGCCCCCAGGGATGAACTACACAGCAGACCCCCGCAGAGGCATTCTCATCCGCAACCTCCACCCCAGCTACAATGCTGACTATGTCTGCAGCGCCAAACTCCACGGGGTGGAGAGGACTTCCAAGACTTTCAACCTCAACATCATCCAAAGTAAGTAGGTTGAGTGTTGTGGAGGGATACTTTACTTAAAGTCACATGCTTGATCAGGCCCATGTACTGTACTGTAAAATTGCTATATATTCAAATTCAGGAACAAGCATTCGAATTGGCTAAGAAGTGTGTGCTTTTCTTATACATGCTGTGTTCCTGGTTCCCTCTGTGTCCAGGGCTGCGTTTCCCACCTTATGTATTCCTGGAAAAGGATGAGTATGTTCATATCGTGGGCGAGAAGCTGAGCATCCACTGCACCACACACAACCCCAACTTCAACTATAATGTCACGTGGAATTACAGCTCCAAAAAGGCAAGCACTTTCAGAGTATCTGGAACAACCTATTTGTTCCACTGTTGGCCAAAATAAAACGCATGACAATATGTCTTGACAATGACATTATGTTATTTTCCTGTCTCTTCTTACAGAGATTTACAATAGAGCAGAAAGTCCAATCAGTTGACAGTAACCGTCTGGACATTGAAAGCATCCTGACCATCCCTGTAGTGGACCAGTCAGACACAGGCAACATTACCTGCATCGGCACCAACGAGGCTGGAGTCAACAAATCTACCACCTCCCTGATGGTTGTAGGTAAGTTATTGGATAACTCTAATACAATTCAGGCACACATGGGGATATTCGAACACATTCCAGTCGCAGAACTGGATCGTGAGAATCAACGCAGACTGTATCAATACAGCTTTTTTTGGGTGGACAAGTTTAGGAAGTCCCTCTCTGTTTCAGTGCCTAATGAAAACACTTCTGGCTGACCTTGAAGATAACCACTCCCATGTCTCTCCATGTCTCTGTCCAGAGGAGGCCTACATCCGTCTTTCTCCCCAGCTGTCCTCCAAGCTGGCTCACCAGGGCCTGTCCATTGACGTGAACGAGGGGGAAGACCTGAAACTCAGTGTCCTGATCGAGGCGTACCCTCAGATCATAGGCCAGCACTGGGCCACCCCTACAGCCTCCTCCACGCAGGAACAAACCTTTACACGCTATAACAACAGGTGGGTGGTACTCATACAACAACAAGATGAAGAGCACTGACTGAGTGAGGAGTGATCCTCCTCTACCTGTTTTGGGAAGGCGTTTGGGGCTTTGGGACTAAAGGGCAGCAACAGAAAACTGTATTTTAAAATGTTCACGGATCAAAGGCTCACTTGATCATAATTATGCAGTGCATTCGGAAAGTATTCAGACCCATTACTTTTTCCACATTTTGTTACGTTACAGCCTTATTCTTAAATTAATAAAATATTTTTTTCACAATGGCCCATAATGACAAAGCAAAAAACAGGTTTCTAGAAATGTTTGCAAAAATATAAATAAATAAAAACAGACCCTTTACTTAGTACTTTGTTGAAGCACCTTTGACAGCGATTACAGCCTTGAGTCTTCTTGGGTATGACACTACAAGCTTGGCACACCTGTATTTGGGGAGTTTCTCCCATTCTTTTATGCAGATCCTCTGAAAGTCTGAGAGACTTGTTCTGAAGCCACTCCTGCATTGTCTTGGCTGTGTGCTTAGAGTCATTGTCCTGTTACAAGGTGAACCTTCGCCCCAGTCTGAGGTCCTGAGCGCTCTGGAGCAGAATTTCATAAAAATCTCTCTGTACTTAGCTCCGTTCATCTTTCCCTCAATCCAGACTAGTCTCCCAGTCCCTGCCGCTGAAAAACATCCCCACAGCATGATGCTGCCACCACCATGCTTTATGGTAGGGGTGGTGCCAGGTTTCCTCCAAACGTGACGCATGGCATTCAGGCCAAAGAGTTCAATCTTGGTTTCATCAGACCAGAGAATCTTGTTTCTCATGGTCTGAGAGTCCTCCAATCTGGCTGTCATGTGCCTTTTACTGACGAGTGGCTTCTGTCTTGAGTGCTGCAGAGATGGTTGTCCTTCTGGAAGGTTCTCCCATCTCCACAGAGGAGCTCTGGAGCTCTGTCAGAGTGACCATCGGGTTCTTGGTCACCTCCCTGACAAAGGCCCTCTCCGCGGATTGCTCAGTTTGGCTGGGAGGCTAGCTCTTGGAGTCTTGGTGGTTCCAAATTTCTTCCATTTAAGAATGATATAATCCCCTGTGTTCTTTGGGACCTTCAATTCTTCAGAACTGTTTTGGTACCCTTCCCCAGATCTGTGCCTCGACATAATCCTTTCTCTGAGCTCTACGGACAATGCCTTCAACCTCATGGCTTGGTTTTTGCTCTGACGTGCACTCTCAACTGTGGCACCTTATATAGACAGGTGTTTGCCTCTCCATATTATGTCCAATCAATTGAATTCACCACAGGTGGTCCAATCAAGTTGTAGACACATATGAAGAATGATGAATGGAAACTGGATGCACATGAGATCAATTTCGAGTCCCATAGCAAAGGGTCTGAATACTTATGTAAATACGGTTTTTCAGTTTTTTATTTTGAATACATTTGCAAAAACATTTTCTTTACCTGTTCCCGCTTTGTCATTATGGGGTATTGTGTGTAAATTGATGAGGACATTTGTTATTTAATACATTGTTGAATAAGGCTGTCACGTAACATATTGTGGAAAAGGTCAATGGGTCTGAATACTTTCTGAATGTACTGAAATTCAGAATGGGGAAACTGCAGAAGATTTGAAATGAGCTGATGTTTCCGTTTATTTGTTTATCTGGCACAAACTCAGACGTCACCACCACCGGTCCAAAGAGTTCTGTACTATGAAACTAGAGTTAAGGGAAGGAAAGAGCTAATGTTTTACCTCCGCTATGACACATAGCAGTAACTGTCTAAGGAGAACTAGCATGTATTAGTCACCAAACCACACAACATCTGCATTCATTCCACTTTTGTCCCAGTTAAACATTTCCAGTGACTACAATAAACTCTTAGAAAAAAAGGGTTCCAAAAGGGTTATTCAACTCTCCCCATAGGAGAACCCTTTTTGGTTCCAGGTAGATCTCTCTGTGGAACCCAAAATTATTCTACATGGAACCAAACTAATTCTACCTGGAACCAAAAAGGGTTCTTCATAGGGTTCTCTTATGGGGACAGCCGAAGAACCCTTTTAGGTTCTAAATAGTACCTTTTTTTCTAAGAGTGTATAGTCATGGCCAAAAGTTTTGAGAATGACACAAATATTAAGTTTCACAAAGTGTGCTGCTTCAGTGTCTTTAGATATTTTTGTCAGATGTTACAATGGAAAACTGTATAATATCAAGCCTCTTGAGGATTGACCACAAATTCTCAATGGGATTACGGTCTGGGGAGTTTCCTGGCCATGGAGCCAAAATATTGATGTTTTGTTCCCCGAGCCACTTCGTTATTACTTTTGCCTTATGGCAAGGTGCTCCATCATGCTGGAAAAGGGCATTGTTTTGTCACCAAACTGTTCCTGGATGGTTTAGAGAAGTTGCTCTCAGGGGATGTGTTGGTACCATTCTTTATTCATGGCTGTGTTATTAGGCAAAATTGTGAGTGAGCCCACTCCCTTGGCTGATAAGCAACCGCACACATGAATGGTCTCAGGATACTTTACTGTTGGCATGACACAGGACTGATGGTAGCGCTCACCTTGTCTTCTCCGGACAAGCTTTTTTTCCGGATGTCCCAAACAATCGGAAAGGGGATTCATCAGAGAAAATGACTTTACCCCAGTCCTCAGCAGTCCAATCCCTGTACCTTTTGCAGAATAGCTGCACAAGGAACAGAGAAGAGAGAAGTGGCTTCTTTGCTGCCCTTCTTGACACCAGGCCATCCTCCAAAAGTCTTCGCCTCACTGTGCATGCAGATGCACTCGCACCTGCCTGCTGCCATTCCTGAATCAACTTTAGGAGACGGTCCTGGCGCTTGCTGGACTTTCTTGGGCACCCTGAAGCCTTCTTCACAACAATTGAACCGCTCTCCTTGAAGTTCTTGATGATCCGATAAATGGTTGACTTTGGTGCAATCTTACTGGCAGTGAAGCCCTTTTGTGCAAAGCAATGGTGATGGCACGTGTTTCCTTCCAGGTAACCATGGTTGACAGAGGAAGAACAATGATTCCAAGCACCACCCTCCTTTTGAAGCTTCCAGTCTGTTATTCGAACTCAATCAGCATAACAGAGGGATCTCCAGTCTTGTCCTCGTCAACATTCACACCTGTGTTAACGAGAGAATCACTGACATGATGTCAGCTGGTCCTTTTGTGGCAGGGCTGAAATGCAGGGGAAATATTTTTGGGGATTCAGTTCATTTGCATGGCAAAGAGGGACTTTTCAATTAATTGCAATTCATCTGATCACTCTTCATAACATTCTGGAGTATATGCAAATTGCCATCATACAAACTGAGGCAGCAAAAAATTACTATTTGTGGCATTCTCAAAACTTTTGGCCACGACTGTAGATCAGGTCTGTTTTTCACTCAGGTATTCCGCTACCCTGCTGCTCAAGAGGATGATTGCACAGGAGCAGGGCCAGTACACCTTTTATGCCAAGAGTTCCATGGCCAACGCATCCATTACATTCCAAATCCAAATGTATCGTAAGTAAAGTATGAGTACAGACATACTAATACACAGTGTCAGTTCATACAACAACCATTCTCTCTGAGGAATACATTTTCTTTCAGCACAGCATCTATTGAACATATTTGTCTCTATGTTGAGTGTGTGAGATTTATTACTTGACCATGCCACTGACTTCCTCTGCTCTCTCTTGATTGGCAGAGAGGCCGGTTGCCGTGGTGAGATGGGAGAACATCACCACCCTCACGTGCACGTCGTTCGGTTACCCTGCTCCCATAATCCTCTGGTACCAGTGCTCTGGAATCCGAACCACGTAGGTGTTAGAGAGGGCACAGTGGTATGATATTGCCATTGTAAAAGATAGACTTAATAAGTATAGTATGTATTTAAAAATATATAATGACGTATTAGGTATCATAACTAAATGGGGAACTCTATCCTATCTGTGTCTTCCTATGGAACAGGTGCAATGAGAACGCAACAGGTCTCCAGATGCCTGCTCCTCTCTTGGCCCAAACAGTCGAGGTCCAGAGGGAGGAGTATGGAGTGGTCGAGGTCCAGAGCGTCCTGACAATGGAACCGTCCAGCCATAGGATGACCGTGGAGTGTGTCGCCTTCAACCTGGTCGGAGTCGGTAAAGACACCTTCGCCATGGACGTTTCCAGTAAGAGCCAGAGCACGGTCATCCATGGTTATCCTCAGGCTTACTGTCTTATCCTTAGTTCATACTCCTTTTTCCTGTGTCGTCATAGTCAAGCACATGAGCTGTACATGAACTGTCTGTTCTTTTGTTTATTCAGATTCACAATAGCCGTTACTTTAGCTGCAGCTACTCTTCCTTGGTTCCACATAAACCCATAACAAAGCCATCACACACAGCATGTTCTAAGTGTGTCATCACCAGACACCCTGACTTTTCTCTCTGATTGGATAGATATAATGTTCACCTCCACTCTATTGGGAGCAGCTGGTGTGCTGGCCCTTCTCCTCCTGCTACTCATGGTCCTGCTCTACAAGTACAAACAGGTAGGACACAAAACACCCTCTGCAATATAGAAAATATACTAATAGACCAGTATGCAATCTCATCTAAAATAAAATAGGCAAGAAACTGACTGATATGTTCATGAATAGAGTATTAACAAATACATGTAGTTTGAAATCATTGTTACCTTTAGTCAAAGAAACCATGGAGAACCCTTAGTTATTCAAATGGTTGACTAATATACATTTCCTTCCCTCTGAAGAAACCGAGATATGAGATCCGGTGGAAGATCATCCAGGCCAGTGAAGGAAACAACTACACCTTTATCGACCCAACTCAGATGCCGTACAATGAGAAGTGGGAGTTTCCCAGGGACAAGCTCAAGCTAGGTGTGTGGCCTTTTCTTAGATAGGCTACTGCAGTGGTTTGGTTCTTGGAAGTTTGATGAAAAATGTCATTTGGCCTTACTACTGTTAGGCCATACAAACACATTGAATAACAGATACACTACATGGAACAACAGATAGTCCCCCCAAAAGTTTGTTCTGAAGTGTCTGTTCTATATCTGAGAGATATAAGAAAGATTTTTCTGACATGTATTTGACCACTTATCTCCATATACAGTGCTTCCATGAATTGTTTTAACTGGTCATGGGGGACCTTCAGAGGAGTCTTGTGAGGCTTGTGGGCATCCTAAGGCAAAAACAATGGACATGTACGTGTTTGTGAGCGACCTTTCCACAGAGGGATCATATTAGTGTGTAGCCCAAACTGTTCGGACGCTACAGACAGAAGTTGGAAGATCGGCTGTACGGACTACGGAAGAGTCCTAAGATGCTTGTCGGGGTAGTAGAGCAAAACTACGACTCCCACAAGGGGGTTAAAGTTAATTTCCTGAAATTCTGCACATTTTGCCATGTGGCGTAGCGAAAACTTTGCCGTTTTAAAGCAAGTTGGCTGCAATTCTAAACAGTTTGCCATGGAGCGGAGAGATGTTTTTGAAATTGTATAAATCATTTCATGCAATTCTGCTCATTTTGCCATAATGTGGAAGCACATGTTAGCAGTTTTTAATATGATAACTGATGATCAATGGGCCCCATCCCGTCGGTAATTCGACCATGCTTACTACAAGTTTAGATAGCTGGCCGCTAGACTAACTTACCATGCTAGAAAAACATTGCTGACATGGGCTAATTGACTGCTGATGCACAACCACATTTCGACATTGCACCTTGTGTATTCTTCTATTCTAACTATCAACAGTAATTTGAGCCCTCGACTGAATTATTATTGACATTTTTTCGTGAATTTGCCAATTGCCCATCCCTGGGTTAGATATTCCATACTGTATGGTGAATGAGTGGAATCTCAACTACATGTACAACTGTAAAGTGTATTTATGGGAAATAAAGGATATTGACATACAGTCAGACTAGAAAGTGATGCGTTGGATGTGTGACCCGCAGGAAAGATCCTAGGAGCCGGGGCCTTTGGGAAGGTGGTGGAGGCCACAGCCTATGGTCTGGGGGAGGACGACAACGCGGTGCGAGTGGCTGTAAAGATGCTCAAAGGTCAGAATCCATTGAATTGAACACGTTTTTTTAGTTCAGGAGTAGAATTGATCAAAGTCTGAGAAACCGTCTGTGATCACAGTGGTACGGGAGTGTCATATGATTGGGTTTATCTTTCTCTCTGTTTATTTATCTATCTATCTGTCTATCTATCTCTTTCTGCAGCCAGGGCCCACTCAGATGAGAGAGAGGCTTTGATGTCAGAACTGAAGATTCTGAGTCACCTGGGACAGCACAAGAACATTGTCAACCTCCTGGGAGCCTGCACTCAGGCGGGTGAGACTGAACACTATAAAACACAGCTTCCTATCTGAAGAAGTGCAGAGACATTCAGAGAATTACAGTATCTGTATATTTTTGTAAATGCGTCAAGTTTCGTACTATGTGGAAGTTTGAAAGTTTTCTCAGTTTATTATAAAATATCAATGTTTCTTATCTCAGGACCTGTACTGGTGATCACTGAGTACTGTAGTCATGGCGACCTTCTGAACTTCCTGCGACACAAGCAGGAGACCTTCCTGAACTTTGTCATGAACATACCAGCGGTACCAGAGGAGACCAGTGACTACAAGAACCTCTGTGAAGGGAAACAGTTCATCAGAAGGTATGGATAATGTTGGCACCAAGCCCATGAAAAAGAAGGCGTACTCTGACTCACCTTTATTCAGCATACAGAGAAGCAGTCTTGTGAAGTAACCACTTTGTGTGATTTACCACCTCTCGACCCTCACCCTCCTCTCCTCCCCTGATCCCGTTCTCCGCTCCTTCTACCAGTGACAGTGGGATATCCAGTGTGTGTTCTGACAGCTACCTGGAGATGAGGCCTGGTCCCCAGCCTGTCAACTCCTCTCTGGGTAATTGATCCGTCTTACTCCCTTTTCTTTTATCTAGCACCATTCATTGCATTGGTTCACCAGTTTATTGTTGTTTGTCTCAGTTGGACATTTCTATGAACATAAAAATTCGGTTCTATCAGACTCTGTGTGTGAGGATGGTGGGCCGGACTCGTGGCCGTTGGACATGGAGGACCTGCTGAGATTCTCCTACCAGGTGGCTCAGGGCCTGGACTTCCTTGCAGCCAAGAACGTGAGTCACATCAACACAAAGTTTCACAACAAAGGTTGCGAAACAAGGCCTGTATAAGTACACTTCGCAGTTGGAGATTATGTTTGATGAAAATTCAGCAGACTATAGTTTAAAAAAAAATATAATCTCTTGGAAAGTAGAGATGCACTTTGTGATGCCGCCGTAAGCTACTGTAACTGATTCTCTCTCTGTCTGTCTCAGTGTATTCACCGGGACGTGGCAGCTCGGAACGTCCTCCTGACAGACCTCCATGTGGCTAAGATCTGTGACTTCGGCCTGGCACGTGACATCATGAATGACTCCAACTATGTGGTGAAGGGCAATGTGAGCAAACAACAGTGACAACCTCAATAACATGTTCCATGTCAATAAAGAAACATTCACGTGTGTTTGATATGCGTTTCCTCGCACCATGTGTCTATAGGCGCGTCTGCCAGTGAAGTGGATGGCTCCAGAGAGTATCTTTGACTGTCTCTACACTGTCCAGAGTGACGTCTGGTCCTATGGGATCCTGCTATGGGAGATCTTCTCTCTAGGTGAGCTGGCATAAACATAGATTTCTCAACATAATAGATGTTGATATCTCTGGTGAAATCATTCAGTCGTTCTTGTTTTGTTGTTTAATTCATGTGCCTTTGTTTAATTTCTTTAGGAAAGAGTCCCTACCCCAGTATCCTGGTGGATACTAAATTCTACAACATGATCAAGTGTGGTTATCAGATGTCTCGACCAGACTTTGCACCTCCAGAGATGTAAGTTACAGATTCAGGGCTTTTAGGTTTAAACAACCTTGTCCCCAGGCCAATTGGGCTTCATTGGGATACACATTCATGTATACTACAATATCCTTTTATAATATTCTGCAAGACTGAACAAAGACCCCCTATGTTCCAGTCATACCCCCTGTTCAGCATTTGTAATAAAAGTACATGTATTGTGCCATAGACACATTAAGCATGGCTGATTCCAGATTACTTGGCTGGAGTTCTGAGCCCTACATTGAAAAAGTAACAAAGCTCTCCTCCACAATCAAACACCCCATAGAAACGAGAAAGAAAGAGTGTATTTTTCAATATCTCCAAGGCTCCATACATCTATCTGTGTGTGTCGATTCGCTGTGGTTGCCACACTGCCCGGAATAACAGTATTGTGGGTCCGGAGACAGAGCGACAGAGGGGGACTGAGACTGAGTCAGGACTTATTCATCTGGGCCCCTTTGTGTGGGGATGAGTCAGTCCTTGGTCAGGCGTGGTTCTGCGTGTTAGCCACATGATCAGCAGGCTGGGGCCCGAAACAGTGCCATTTCACAGACCAGGCAAGGAGAAGACTAGAGGGACTGTAGTGGTGTTTAGGAGGGGTGCATCTCCGGTGTTCGAAAGACCACAGAGCTCTATATTGAGACAATCTTCTCCATGATGCTTGAGGGCCTTGTAGAACGACGAGGAATGATACAAAATATTGTATTTTTTTTACGGTATCGGAACCAATATGATACTTCAAATCAAATTAGATTTGTCACATGCACTGAATACAACAGTTGTAGTATTTACAGTGACAAGCTTTCCTACGAGCCCTTCCCAACGATGCAGAGTAAAAAATAACACAAGAGGAATAACATACACAAGAATCAAGCGACTGTATATACAGGGAGTAGCAGTACCAGATCAATGTGCAAGGGTACGATGTACAGTATTTGAGGTAGATATTTACATGAAGGCAGGGTAAAGTGACTGGGCATCAGGATGGATAATAATAAGAGTAAGAATAAAGAAGAATAAGGTAATGATGTATTTATGTCCCACTAGGTATACAATCATGAAAATGTGCTGGAATCTGGAGCCAACAGAGCGACCGACCTTCAGCAAGATCAGCCAGCTGATTGAGAGATTACTGGGTGAGGAGCCAGAACGTCCAGATCAGGTAACACAGACAGGGGGATTGATGTTTACCATGGTAGATAAGCTGTATATCTCTTATCAGGATAAAACAGCATCTACCCTATGGACAGCATAAAACATGTTTCATTGTCAGACTGGATTGACCAGACTTAAGCATTGTTTGAAGATAGCAATACTGTAACTCATGAATGAGTTTTTGTTTTGAAACCTGTTCTCTTCAGTGTTCTACTCTCCTGTCCCAGCAGCACCAGAACATCCAGCTGCAGCAGGACATGATGGTCGAGGAGTTGGAGCTGTGTGATGATAATGATGAGCCTAAGTGTTGTGACGGCTCCTGTGACCAGTCGTGTGAGCACGAAGAAGAGGAGCAACCACTGGTGAAGACCAATAACTATCAGTTCTGCTGAAAGCATAATTCTATTTCTATGTCTGACAGCTCCGACATCATCAAACTGTCCACATTCTGATCTGGAATTCGTCCACTTTCTATCTTCTCCTGCTCACTGTAGAATCATTCTGGGAGCACAGAGCCAAAGAAATGGAATTGTGATATTTTGTTAAAGCATTGAAAATCAGTTTTTAGGCCTGTTTTACACTGTATACAGACAGGAAGCTGCGAGAGTCATGTCATGTGACTTGTTATATCCCATGACAAGTTTTGGAAAAACAAAGGCGGGAATGAATCTAATCACAGATAGTGCCTTAGATGTGTAATTAATATATATAATGCCTTATTTTACATTAATTACTCTTCTTTGTTGTTTTGGAGATTATCTTTTAAATCTATGCACCAAAGATGCATCTACCCTGACAGAACAGATTGTGTTGCTCACAGCTTTTTGTAGGCTATTTGTACTTTTAATGTACATTATCTTCTTCTGTAGCCACTATTGTAAGGGTTTATCTATTATTTGAGGGAAATGGGAACGAATGCTGGTGGTGTTTGAATTGACATTTGTCGGCGGGTTCACTTTCACATTGCAGGACTACCTTTTCTCAACATGCTATGCAGCAGCAAGACAGTAGCAAACAATGCAATTGTATAATTTCTGCTACAGTATATTTGAGTTTTTTTATTCGTATGATGGCTTAGTTTGATGCTGGACGTAATAACATGAGATGCAATTTAACTGGGGAACACATTCCATGTATTGTCCCTCAGCCTAAACATGCTGCATGAAATGCATTGAAATGGATTTTGAGACGCTATTTACATCAATGAAAGCATGTGTATTGTTTAAAAAAAAATCTCTAGCCATAGTTGTTTTGTATGACAGTCACAATATGACAGAATCACGCAGCTGTCTAAATGGCACAAGATTTTAGTTGTGCGTTAACCAATATTACTTCAGACTCAGCCAGTCGACATATAGCCTATATGCTATATGATACAGTAGGGAATGAAAGGCAGATAAAACTGTATAAGGAAATCTGTGGATCACAGTATTGACAACACAAAGGCTTTGTTTTTGATTGATTCAATCGATTCTTTATTTCTGTAACACTCAATATTTTGATGTTCATTCATTCGTCACTTCATCATTTTTGGGGGTCAATTATGCTGTAAAAATGTTGATTCATTGTATTGAATGTAGAAATCAGCTAATACTGCCTACTGTAATTATGATGATTGCAGATACAAGCTCTACGTCAAAGTGAAAAGCTATATGTCAGCTGTAAAATCAGAATTGTTGTAAGACGTTTACTCGAATTGTCAGCAGCTATTCTGAACACTGAGTTGAAAGGAGAGAAAACTATGAGCTTTTTATTAAAGGGAGATGTAAAAAATGTTCAATTGCATATTCATTATCTCCAGCACCACCCCAACATCAACATGAGAAAATGGCGCGTTTCTATGTTTATTTGTAAAAAAGATAAAGATAACTATTTCCAATGACATCATTGGTGTGTGTGGCTGATCTGAAATGGCTAGCTAGTTAACGGTGGTGCGCGCTAATAGTGTTTCAGTCGGTGACGTCACTTGCTCTGAGACCTAGAAGTAGTTGTTCCCCTTGGCGCTATGGGTAACGATGCTTCGTGAGTGACTGTGGTTGATGTGTGCAGAGGGTCCCTGGTTTGAGCCCAGGTTGGGGCGAGGAGAGGGACGGAAGCTATACTGTTACATTGATGCTGTTGATCCGGATCACTGGTTGCTGCGAAAAAGGACGAGGTCAAAAGGGGGGTGATTGTGGCCGATGTGAAATGGCTAGCTAGTTAGCGGTGGTGCGCGCTAATAGTGTTTCAGTCTGTGACGTTACTAGCTCTGAGACCTAGAAGTAGTTGTTCCCCTTGCTCTGCAAGGGCCGTGGCTTTTGTGGCACGATGCTTCATGGTTGATGTGTGCAGAGGGTCCCTGGTTCGAGCCCAGGTTGGGGCGAGGAGAGGGACGGAAGCTATACTGTTACATGTGCATAATGTGATTTTAAGCATTTATGAGTAGGCATTGTCTTCTAATTGCTTGATGATGTCATTGGAAACACAGGCTGCCGTTACACGATGAAACTTTCACGCAATTTGAGTTGCTTCTTCATTGCTTCGTGAAATAATAAGCAACTCATTATTATTTCAGCAGCCAATCAAAACAATTGGCTGCTTTTGTCACATTATTCATTCGAAGGTTAGGAATTCTGACCCAGTTGTCATGTCAACACAGCTGTCAGTGCTGTGCAGCACCATCAGTGGTCAAGGTTGACAGAACAGAGACTAGCACAACAAGAGATCATATACAAATGATTGTACATGGTTTAGCAGTCAATAAATGATATTTTGACCTGAAAAATGTCCACCATGATCTGCGCTAGCTAGCTAGCTGTGTTGGTGTTAGCAATGTCATTTTGGCTAGCTAACAAGCTAAATTGTACATAATGCATATCTTCTATATCCTTGCTGTTACAATAACCAAATGGTTGGATAAACAACTCATTTGTGAAACCACAATGTAACGCAGCAGAAGACATCGGGAGATTCTCAAACAAGCAGCTTCAATTTGATTGGCTGTTGCATGCAATTTTAATCACGTTTGAGTAGCTGCATGTAACAGCAAAGTTGCTTGAGATGATGTCACTTGCAACCTGCAACTGTAGCGAAAATGTTGTGAAAGTTGCTTTCATGTAAGTCCAGCCTTATCTTCCACTATCTTTTTTTACTACAAAATATAGAAATGCACAATTTTCACATATGTTGATGTTGTGGTGGTGCTGGAGATGATGAATATGAAGTGAAACATTTTTAAATGTCCCTTTAACTGTATGTATGATATACATTGAGTATACCAAAAATTAAGAACACTTGCTCTTTCCATGACAGACTGACCAGGTCAAAGCTATGATCCCTTATTGATGTCACTTGTTAAATCCACTTCAAATCAGTATAGATGAATGGGGAGGAAGGTTAAAGAATGATTTTTATGCATTGAGACAATTGAAACATGGATTATGCACCATTCAGAGGGTGAATGTGCAAGACAAAAATGTAATTGCCTTTGAACGGGGTATGTTAGTAGGTGCCAGGTGCACCGGTTTGTGTCAAGAATTGCAATGCTGCTGAGTTTCATGCTCAACAGTTTCCTGTGTGTATCAAGAACGGTCCACCACCCAAAGGACCTCCAGCCAACTTGACACAACTGTAGGAAGCATTTGGAGTTAACATGGGCCAGCATCCCTGTGAAACGCTTTCGACACCTTGTGGGGGTGCAACTCAATGTTAGGAAGGTGTTCCTAAGGTTTGGGATACTCAGTGTAATGTAAATGTTATTTTTACTTTACTGCTTGAAAGCAAAGGACAAATCATTTGTGGGTCATCCTTTTAGTTTATGCTAACCAAATCACAGTATGGTTTCTGCAAGGACAGTAATTACATTCACAGACAATGTGTCGCAAACTCTGAAACTTGGCTTTCCTTGGAAATATGTAATTTTCCATTTACCCTCGCCTTCAAAAACAAAATATTTCAGCCTAGATACTCTATTGTACGTCCTAAGAAAGAACAAATAGGACCACAACAGGGAACAAAATGCTACATTCCTGTGAGTTTTAAACTGTCCCCATTTTGGATACAATAATGTCTTCTCTGCATTTTTCTGAAGTTTCATTCCATGTTGTCATGACAGGTTGAGCAATACCAGACCACCTAAATAGGAAGTAAGAATCACCCCAAACAAAACCACAGAAACTTGATTCAACATAAATAAATACTTTTTAACTTTATTTAGAAAGTCTTGAGCAAAACCACTCTGGAAATGTCATCATTTAAGCTTGAACCGGCCAAGTCAAGTGACCGGGCGATGCCAGTGAGGGAGGCGTGCCCTGCTCAAAATGAAATGGAGGTCCGTGCCACACGCTCATATTGTTAACGATGCAGCATGGTGCATCGTTCAGAAACATACATCTCTTTTCCATAAAATATGTTTGAGTTATAAAACTATTTTTCATTGTGAAGGCAGATAAAGCGTTTTTTAAATCAAAAGTAATGCCTTTCGCATGTGAAAACACAGAATCCTACTCAGTACGGGGCATTAATAAAATCCACTGATTGTTCTCTTGAAATTCCGTTCGAGCAGCTGAGATAGAACAGTCCTGACATTTGGAGCCACTCCTCCAACTGGAGATTAGGCACAGTCTCCTGTAGTCCTTTCACATCTGCCATGAGGCAGATGAGAAAGGTTGTCTACTTGAATCTTTGAAAACATTTACGTTCAAAGCAGAGGATAAAACATCAGAACAGTCTCACTGATAATGACAAAGCACGAGAGGTCATTAAATACACACAGTTGTTAAATCATAATAGACGTCTAGACCAAACATTAAGCACTCCAAGATTGAAGTTAGTCAACATGGACAATATGCTCTATTCTAAAACTGTGAACATTCCTTCAGTCAAAGTAAAGCAGAGGGCAGTAGCTGTAGTAGCGTTCAAATTTAGACTCTTCATAGGTTCCTCTTTCAAGCCAGCAAATTCTCTGCTGGACTGATGAGAGAATAAGTTACAGACTATGAGTCTGGTTAGCAGCAACACCTCTGCTTCTTTGAAAACACATAAGCATCTCTTTTAGCACCTTACATTGAAGGCCTCCCAATACAATTTGTCTGTTTGTCATGTCAATAGATTTAGTAAATGTTGTTGAGGCACGGTTGTCTAGCTAGCCTTTTTCATAGACTGACAGACTGAATGGTTGATTGACAGGTTGATTAACTGAGTAATAGTAGAATGGATTATGGTGGATAACTGATTGACTGATCGATTGATTGATATTCTACTGGATGGATTGACTGGTGAGTTGTACTGATGGAGGCAGATCTTGGACAGCTCGCCTGCGGTGAGGTGTGGATGGTGTCGCGAAGAGGCCGTTCTGAACACGTATATACAGGGAGATCAGAGAGACCAGCAACTCATCCTGTCAGAGATAAAAGAGACATGTATCAATCTCTTAAACATTAACAAACAAACACAATCAAAACAGAAATAAACACACATAGAGACATCACTTACACAATCACACTACCCTGTTGCTCTCTGGTTGCAGCCATCTCTCCACAGCAGTCCTGTATGCCTTTGAGCTCCTCTGCACTGTGCTCGTCCAACCGGTATGGTCTGAGCTGACCCTCGTGGATCAGACGCACCACAACTGACGGGGCAGCCGGAACCCACACAACATGTAATCAGCAAGTAGTGGCCATTATTTGTGTCCTGATATTGTGCAACAGTGTTTTTTCTACTTGATGTGAATAAACATTTTAGTTACTTTTTGGATAAACACTGAATGATAATGAATCTACTACTTGTAGACTACTTACCTGTGTTGTGTGAGTAGTAAGGCCTTGTCCTTCTCTGTGTTGATGACGGTGGAGCCCCTCCTCGGTGGGGGGGGGGGGGGGGTGAAGGGGGGCGATGATAGATGCGTCAACCCGCGTGATGGCGACGCTGCAGGGGAACGCTGCCTGCTCAATGGCCTCACTCTCCATGGCCAGTCAGACGTCATCCACATGCACCTCATCTGGAGCCCCGAAGTCTGGCCACGTAAACTACAGGAGGGAGGGAAGAGGGAGAAACACTGGTATCCACATAAATACAACACAATGCATGCAGACACAGCTTGAAAGTCCTGAAAACAAACCAGGCTAAAACAAACTAAATAAACCACAGAGGACACATATGAAAAATGTATGCAAAAAAGGACTACTAAATATCTCTATTTTTACGGCTGTAGGATCTGTGGCTCTTCTAACAACACTGAGACCGAGGTGAGCCCTGTGTACACAATACACATCGAGAGACAATACACACATTTACAACTACAGTACACATTAATAAATGCATGTTAAAATACACAAAAATACGCAGAAATATGCAAGTCTCTTTGCAGACCCTCCCTGCCCACCCAGTCTCTATCCGCTCTCACCTCCACATTCCTGAGCTCCAGCACGTTGTGTGTATTACCGCTGGTGCATCTCCATCTTGGGGGCGATGCCACACACACACCACAGGTCATGTCATTGTAGTCCCTCGCCGTCAGACACTCAAAGGCCCAGTAGCCACTGACCAGCAGCTCCTGGACATTGGCCAACTCCTCGGGTCTCAGAGATTTGACTGATCGACGGAGGGAGGAGGAGTTGGAGAGGGGGGGGGGACAAGCAGATTGAGGGGTGAGAGGAGGAAAGAGGAATGGAGGATGAGTAAAAAAATAAGAGCGAGAGAGAGGGTTGGATGAAGAGAGGAGAAAGAAAAGAGAGAGAATAGATGAAGTTAGAGATGGGTGAACCTGGACAAAAGTAATAGCTCAAAACCATCTGAACTGTCAGTTGCTCCAAGCGAGTCTTACCAGGGTGGTTGTGGAAGTGGTCCAGGATTTGTCCTGACTGCCTGGTTAGGATGCTCGCCCAGTCTGAGCTGGCTCCAGATTTTAAAGAATAGATCCACACTCACCAACAACCTGTTGCCAATGTTGAACAGACCTGGGTGGAGGTCGGTGAAGCTGTGTAGGGCCAGACACTGGGGGTTGAGACACACCTTCAAATCAAATGCTATTGGTCACATTCAGCTGGAAATAGGCTGTCTGGATCAGTGTATCAGTCAACAGCCAGCGGTCCTCTTGCCATGCTACAGAAATATGAGACAAAACACCAGAGACACATGATAGAGACCTTTCCTTAAAGGTCACCACCGTTGTGATTGTTTTTGTTGCAGAGCTGAGAAGCTTCATCCAGCATGGTAAAAAAAACTATGCAGTACATATTGTGCTCTTCTATCACATGTGTGATGATATCAGAGGGTATAAAACAGTGTTTGTTGTTTGCAGTAACTTCTTTGTTGTTGTAATATCCCAAACGGAAGTGGCCGTTTCATCATTGACGATTCCAGCTTTAAACCAAACTATTGTACAAAACACCAGAAATGTGAAACAGTGACCAACCATTGAGCTAAAACAAAAACAAAACTACACAAACAAATCTTCTCACCTCTGTCCTCCCGTAAACAGGGATAGTGACATAGAGCACAGTGTGTGGCTGTAGACTCATAGAACCATGGCCAGCCTGACTGGACCTGCACCTCCCCAAGCCTCCCTGGTCCTCCTCCAACTCCTGATCCCCAGCCTGGGTGGTATTGAGGACCACCTGGGTGGAGTTGAGCTCCTGGATGTGGGCCAGGGTGTCGTGTAGCTCAGCCTCACTCTCTGAGATCTGCAGGGCATGGTGTAGCAGCTGCAGGGTGGACTTGCGCTGGAGCTCCCTCTGGGCTGAGGTCAGGGTCTGGTATGGGTCTAACAGAGCTACTGAACCACCCTGAGAGAGAGAGATAGAGAGAGAGAGAGAGGAGGATAGGGGGATGGAAGGGAGGGAGAGAGTGAGCGTAAGAGAAACAGTGAAGGAGGGGGAAAGGGAGGGGTAGAGGGAGAGGTAGGGATACAGGAGACAGGGGGATGGAGAAGTAGAAGAGGAAAGAGGGAAAGAAGTGAGAGAAGATGAGAACAGAGAGATGAGGTTAGAGAAGAGTAAGGAAGAATTCAGATGCCAACAGCGAGACAAACAGCAACACTAAAAGATTGTGTGATTCCCTCCAGCAGTGCACAGATAGGAGTCAACCTGTGCCCAGCACATGCCCCTTTGCCCTCACACTTTGCCTCACCCTTTTTTTTTTACTCTGAATTGTTGGGAAAGGGCTCATAAGTAGCCTAAATTTGTAAAGTCGACACCTGTTGTTTTCGGCACATGTGACAAATACAATTTTATATTAGATTATATATTAGATTATTATATTAGGTATCCAAACAAACATGGCTTGAGATGCGGTCCCCAGTCGAGTGTGTGTAGTTAGCAACAGTACTGCCACAGCAGCATAACACTTGACCACACTTGATTTACTGAACATCAGCGTCAATATTTGGTCTGGTTGGCTCATATGCACAGCAGAGAGGCAGAAAGACAGAGAGGTGCCACGGCATCAATGATATTCGCTCCGACTTAACTCCATCCCTTCCTCAGGTGGTAGCAACAACACAGATAGTCTAGACTCTAGTTAACCACCATATACTACTTAAAATATCCACACAAGCCACTAGCCAGCCAGTCATACATCTTGACTTATAAGATTCTGTATATTATCTTATGAAGTTATTATTTAAGAGCATTGAAGATAAATCACAAATCAGTAAAAAAAAATATATTAAAAAAATAAAAGGAGCCTCCCGAGTGTCACATCGGTCTTAGACACTGAGTGCTGAGGCATTACTACAGCCTCGAGTTCGATCCCAGGCAGTGTCACAGCCGGCCGTGATCTGAGAAACCCATGAGGCGACGCACATCTGGCACAGCGTCGTCCGGGTTAGGGGAGGGTTTGGCCGGCAGGGATGTCGTTGTCTCAACGTGGTCTAGCGACTCATTGTGGCGGTCTGGGTGCCAAAAGTGAGTGTGTCGTTGCAGAAATAAATGGGCCTCTGCTAAAAACAAATGAAATGTTCACTAAAGGTATGTTATGAATTTCGAGATATGAATTATGATTATTTTATTATTATTTTTTTTTACGTGTGCATGGTCCTGCCCTCCAGACTGACCTGTACCATGTTTCCGTTGCCTTTCTTCCTGCACAGTTCCCATCCACAGCAGGGGCTCTCTGTAGGCTGTTCTTGTATATGTAGCCACATGACGGGTTCTCACAGCGAACCCCTGCCCCGCGCCGTAGACAGACTTAGGTCCTGACAAAGGAGGAAGAGACAGTCACACAGAGGACACATGTCATACTATGAGCCAACATAGAGTGGGAGTAATACAGAAAGGTCAACATTGTCACACTCCAACAGACAACACTGAGCCCTGCAAAGGAAAAGTGTGGATGGCTTATGCTCCCCAAAATGTAGTTTAAAAGGTCCCACTAACTAGTGTGGAGGTAGATTTATGTTATTTTATAGGTACATAATATAACTTTAAAAACAGCTGGATATCTACAGCCATATTATGGCTGCTTTGTTGTCTTCTCAACTTTGCCTTTGTCAGGAGGGAGAGTAATCCACTGGACTAAGGCACGGCCTAGTTTCGGACAAATAACAACACAGTTTTAGGCATGTGTGTTTACACAGCAAAGAAGCATTAATCCAATCATGTCAAAGTATTGAAATAGGGCTGTCGCATCTGTCCACAGTAGTGCCCACCTGTGTTTAAGGGGGCGGAGAGGATGGCTCTCACAGATCACGACTGACCATTCACACTGTTCTTCTCCTGAACTTTGACCCTGGCACCAGTGACAAGTGTTCCAGCCCAAGCTCAGCTCAAAGACACCAGAATTTACACTTTAAATAACTTTTAACAATTAAAACTTGAAGCCCACTAAGAGAAATACTCACAGGGCTTGTTTGAAAAATAGATTCTCAGTGTGACCACCTAGGAAAAATGTAAAAAAAATAAAGGATAAATTATATAACATTATCCATGGTAATGCTCACATCATAGTAGTTGTCTGAGTCCCTGACACCACTGCAGTAGGCAGTATGATTCCCTGGCTGTTGGCTCTACCCCTCTCTGGTGATGACCCTGCTGTAACTGCACGGTGCATCGGTCTTCCGGACTCCAGTGGTCCTCTCCCTGCATTACACCCTCCAGGCACATTACTGGGAGGGGCTGTCTGGTCATCAGAGGGAGGCACACCAGTCTCAGGGGTGTCCCCAGGATTGGTTGGTTGTTTCTGGGGAGAAGTCTTGAAGGGGCTGCACCTTCCACTGGAGTCGTCTTCACCTGAGACATGAAACATGGAAAATTTGTGGCACACATATACTGTTTAAGTATATGACTCATTATTTTCCTACCAATAAATTGACATTTTCACTTCACCCTCCATACATACCTCCAGTTGGGAACCTGTCCGTGGCCCCCTTGGGCAGGAGGATGTAGTTGGCCCTGGGGAGGATCCTACAAAGCCTGGGAGCTCCTTGGAAGGGTCCAGCGATGTCTACGGAGGACACAGAGAAGAAGGACTGGTGTTATCTTTAAGACTAGGGCCAGGAGTTTTTCTTGACCACACTATCTTAGACAGAAGACACACTGGTAGAAATATGAGGTAAACATACAGTGTCTGTCCCTTCCTTCTCCAGCTTGGCCTTCTCCAGGTAGTAGCCTTTGTCTGCCACGTTGAGCCTCTTCCAACACCCACTGATCCTCTCGATGATCTCAGACTGGTGCAGGCTGGGGAACTCCTGCTGTATGGTCTGGTGCACGTCAAAGTAGTACAGCAGGTAGGCTGATCTGGAGGTGAAAGGTCAAACTTTATAAATAATTGATATCTTGACTGATACAGCAGTCAACTCAACACAAAGATTGGGTCATTTGATTTAGTTTGCTCCGTCTACCCGAGCAATCCAAATCAGGTGCACTCAGACAGTGTGAAAATAGTGAGTATGTCATCTGCATTGACTGTTTGGGTCCAGTAAAGTAGACTACCTGGGCTTTTGGGGTTTCTACATGATCTCCCCCTGCTGAGCCTTGTTCTTCTTCCTCTTCTTTTGAGATTTGACCTCCATGAGAGTGTAGCAGCTCTGCACCTCCTCTGACGCCCTCTATTAGTCTCCTCATACACCTCCATGGTTTCCATGGCTACAGGGAGCCGAGGAGAGCCTTGGGAAGTTTAGTGACATCATGATTTATTAATTAATTCTGTGTCCATGCGAAACAGAATCAAAATGACAAGGGGATTGGTATTAGGGCTACATATTATGTACATTCCTTCATTTAATACTCCTACCATCAAGATAGGGACATTCTAGATCAGTAGCCTATGTAGGCTATCAAATAATGTTATGGGGATGTAGATAAATGTATGTCCTTCAAAACAAGAGATTAAAGGTCATACTGTAGTAACTGTGCAAACTCAATTGTAATCCTTGGCAGCGTTCAATTAACCTGAACCGCAGTGCACTGGTCTATGGCCCATGACGTGAATGTTCAAAGGCAGTGAGGGAGGAGCACCCTCTCAAATCAAACAGCATGGTTCACAAACATACAGCATCTCTTTCCATAAAATATATTTTCAAACTATACTGAACAAAAATATAAAACACAACATGCAACAAAATTTGACTGAGTTACAGTTCATATAAGGAAATCAGTCAAATGAAATAAATGAATTATGCCCTAATCTATGGATTTCAAATGACTGTGAATACAGATATGGACTGGGACATTTTCAGCTTCCAGGAAATGTGTACAGATCCTTGCGACATGGGGCTGTGCATTATCATGCTGAAACATGAGGTGTTGGAGGCAGATGAATGGCACAACAATGGGCCTCAGAATCTCGTCACGGTAACTGCATTCAAATTGCCATCTATAAAATTCAATTGTGTTTGTTGTCCATAGCTTATGCCTGCCCATACCATAATCCCACCGCCACCATGGGGTAATTTGTTCACAACGTTGACATCAGCAAACCGCTTGCCCACACAACGCCATACACGTGGCCTGCGGTTGTGAGGCCAGTTGGACGTATGACAAAAATCTCTAAAACAACGTTGGAGGTGGCTCATGGTAGAGAAATGAACATTAAATTATCGGGCAACAGCTCTGGCGGACATTAGACTCCCGAGTGGTGCAGCAGTCTAAGGCACTGCATCTCAGTACTAGAGGTGTCACTACAGACCCTGGTTCAATTCCAGGCTGTATTACAACCGGCCGTGATTGGGAGTCCCATAGGGTGGCGCACAATTGGCCCAGCGTCGTCCGGGCTAATGTTTGGCCGGGGTAGTCCGCCATTGTAAATAAGAATTTGTTCTTAAACTTACTTGCCTAGTTAAATAAAGGTTAAATAAAAAATACATATTTCTGCAGTCAGCATGCCAATTGCACTGCTCCCTCAAAACTTGTAGCATTGTGTTGTGAGAGAAAACTGCACATTTTAGAGTGGCCCTTTTATTGTCCCCTGCACAAAGTGCACCTGTGTAATGACCATGCTATTTAATGGGGGGGGGGGGGGGGGTGATGCAATGCAAGCTAGAACCGCCACTGGTTGGAGATGATGAAAGTCATCGACCTAGATGGTCTGTGGTGAAAAGGAAAAGGAGAAAGAATGGCCCTGCTATAAGCACTGCTGCCAGCAGTGGCACTTCTAGTGTTGAGAACGTGAAGAGAGTGAAGGTACTGAAAAACAAAAGTAATGGGGGGCATAGTGGTTGAAGCCAAAATACTGTTCAGTAAGAAAGAGGGGCAGAGAAGTGAAAGCCTGTCAGTATTAATGTTTGAGAAGGTTGTACCTAAGAAAGTACAGATGGCTTCCTGGCTTTTACTGTTAGAATTTGTTCCACCTTGATGGTGTTTTAAATGCCAAATAATGGGAAAGGTAGAGGCTCTGTGCAAAGGAAAGAAAATATGTGCCAAGTGTGGCGGTTATGATTATGGTGAATGTGGGAACAATGTCAAGGTTAAATGTTGTAACTGTGGGGAGGAACACAGTGCAGCATTTGGTGGATGCCAGGTGCAGAAAGAGGCTAGAAAGGACCAAAGATATAACATCACTAATAGTGTGTTATATGCAAAGGCTGCAAGGCAGTTTGGGGGAACTATTAGGCAGAATGATGGAGATAACAGGATTACTCCTGGAACAAGTGGACCTACTGTAGGAAATGTTGCTTATGTTGGTCCTGACACGGACACGAGACCTGTTCAGAAATCTTGCTTTCACAAATGTGTTGTTTCAAAGGACACCTTAAACTAGGCAAGTCAGTTAAGAACAAATTTTTATTTACAATGACGGCCTACCGGGTAACAGTGGGTTAACTGCTTTGTTCAGGGACAGAACAACATTTTTTTTTTTTTTACCTTGTCAGGTCGAGGATTCAATCCAGCAACCTTTCGGTTACTTGCCCAACGCTCTAACCACTAGGCTACCTGCCGCCACAAGTTGAACTGTTGCCGATAATAGTTGCCCTCCACTAGGTGGAGTACGTACAAGTTGTTAGAATTATAGTATGCTCTGATTCTCTGTCTGTATTGAATAGTTTATCATCTGGTAAATCTAATAGGAGTGACCTACTATTGAAGGTATTAATGTTGTTATGGAGAATAGGTGTATTAATGAGATTCTGCTGGGTCCAAGCACAGTGGAAGGGAAATAAATTGTAGACCAGTTAGCCAAAATATTTTTGAAATGAGAGATAATTTATATTAATGTTCCACTGGGTGGAGGTGAGGCCAAATGTAAGATCAGAGACATTTTGATAGATGTGTGGCAGAAGAGATGGGACTGGGCCCAAGGGCCGGCATCTATATGCCTTCCAAAGAAAGGTTGAACTCGTCACAACATCTGTTTGTCAAGCATGCTAATGGTTTGTGTCTGGAGTGTAAGGTCGATGAAACGGTGGAGCATGTGTTGTTATATTGTTGTAAGTATGTTGAAGAGAGGGAAAGATTGAAGTGTGGGATTATTGAGGTTGGATGGGGTTCGGGGGTTTGGAAGGGATTTGGGGGATGGGGTAGGGTCTATTAGAAGTTAGTAGGGCTCTTTTTTATTTTCTCAGAAGTACTGAGTTAGATAGGAGGATTTAGAAATATTGTAAACCGTGATTGACCACACACACTTCAGCACAGTCGGTGGCGGCATGTACCTTAAACGTTGGTTTGCGGACCGCCATTACATCATAGAAGAAGAAGAAACTACGGTTTCCACTAGTCTAGATAACACAGCAACCTATCCCTGACAGTGCATGTGGGGTAAAATCAATTATGACACATACCCAGGAAATGATAGCACGGGAATAATATCTGAATTTAATCCAAGCATGATACACCTGCATTGCTTGCTGTTTGGGGTTTTAGGCTGGGTTTCTGTACAGCACTTTGAGATATCAGCTGATGTACGAAGGGCTATATAAATACATTTGATTTGATTTTGATTTGATTTGACTGACAGCAACTACAATTTTCAAATTTCCATAGGCACAGATCTAGGATCAGTGTCCCCTAACCATATCCAGCCTCGATGGTTGAGAGGTAAAACAGCTAGCTGACTTGCAATCAGTGCAACTTTGCCCACAAGCAAATAGTGTTCCAAGCAAAAGTAATCGTTCTGACGTGGCGGTGCATCCTAGGCATATGAGTAGATCACAGAGCATTCACTTAAAACAAAAATGGCGGGTGACAAGGTGAGTACTGTTTTTTGCCTTCAATCTTTTTTAAGTGTCTTGTCAGAAAACGAGCTATTTAAGAGTAGCATGATCTAGTCATAAACCAACTAGCTTTAACGTATAACAAGATAGGCACGGTGTGTTGGTAAGTTGTCAGGGGACGTGTAACGTTATTCATTACGGAAACGGTTTAAGAAGCAAGGAGAAGATGGCGGAAAAACAGGTTTTGTTTTGAGACTGCAGCTAGTGAGTCGGATGAAACTAATCGTACAGAAAGTGAGAATGAATGGGTTGCAGTGGCAAAGAAAAATTAAACCAAGAGAAGTAAATCTGTGCGGTAAACTTCTAGACTCGTTTTTAGGTCGGAGTGAGGGTTTTGGATCAATGCTAATTTACTTTGGAAATCCGTTTAACGTCTCGAGGAAAATCTGGGTGACAGTCACAAGATGTGAAAATCGGTGTGAGCCACAAGAAGTGGTGTTATTTAGATTTTGTGTGTGTCTGCGGAGCATAAGAAGCGTGTTTTAAGACTCAAAGATACCGGTGGAATGTTTCCTGTATGGATTTTCGTAGCAGGGCGCTTATCAAGTAATGGTGGACTCTTGGCGCGTCAACTCCCATTTCTGGTTGTCAATCTCCCTGAACGTCAGTATTTTTGCAGGGGAGGAAACTATTTTGCGTAGTCTATTTCTAGAACACAAACTCTCGCATCGTTCGCTGGCTACATTCCCAATCCGGCCCTCATACTATTATGGCCCCCTAATCATCCCAGCGTCCAATTGGCTCATTCTCTTCTTCCCTGTAATATTCCACAGGTCGTTGCTATACATTATAATGTGTTAAGTCAATTTACCTGGTAAAATAAATTAAAAGAGATGGGAGGAGCACAGCCAGGCTTAGGCATGTCGGCCACCAGGAAGACCGTCAGAACTGTGCATCGGTAATTAAAAAAAAAAAAGTAGGCTATAAGCTATCGCAATGCTGTATTTCGCGGCTTACAATGTCTTGGGTAAATTCACTAAATTAGAGGCTATAAATGAGTAGGCTGAACTATTCTACACTCAACAGACCGAAGACCAAACACTAGCGTTTTTCATAGTGAAGAGAAAGAGGATCGGGGCAGGCAGCGAGACAGTCAGAACCGGTGATCTGTATCTAGCAATGCCTCGTAAATTCACCTACAGTATGGCTAAGTTATTCTTCATAATACCAGTGAATTGAAGTTGAACAAAGCCAAATGCATCAGTTTAATTAGACCTAAATGCGCAATACCAAGTATTGCCTGTAGCGTATTTAATGAAACCCTGGCTGGCTGTTGATGTCCTATGTCAGGGCTCTCCAACCTTGTTCCTGGAGAGCTACCTTCCTGTAGGTTTTCGCTCCAGCCCCAGTTGTAGCTAAACTGATTCAGTTTATCAACCAGCTAATTATTGAATCAAGAAATCCTGTCGTTAAACCCCATCGAATACGAAGTTTAAGAACCAAACAGGGAGGGACCTACCTGAATTTGTCCAATAGAAGCTCTCGTTTTCGTTGTAAAACGTTTTCCATTTGTAGTAAACCTTTCTGTTACAAAACGTTTTGTAACATAATCAGAATAATGAACACAGCCCTGGTCACTCATACGCATGCATAGACTGAATAGAAGGCATTAACTGAGGGGCAGTGACAGAAATTGACAGGCGCTTCAGGAAGTGTTACCTAAGTTCATTGATTGCCAGTCAGTGTAACTTACTTGCATTTGTTCTAGGATCCTTTCAAGCAGATGAAGGATCTCAACCAGCTCAAGAATCAACTGGAAGATATCCAGAAGCGTGTGGAGACTGAATTTGCAGCAGGAATTCCACAGGTACAGTATGTTGTTATCCAATGTTAGAAAGTAGGTGAAATGTCACCTTATGAAACAGGACAGCAGACAAACCATGAACCTCAGGTCAGTCCTGAAACAGTAATAGAAGAATCAACTAATGATTGCTTATTAAACGAGAGTCATAAAAGCATGCCATATATTCTATTTATTGTGTGCATACTTTGTCCTGACTGGTGTTTCCTGTTCTCTCCCAGGGGGGCTCTGTGCTGGCATCTCCCTTTTTGAAGGGGTTCCTGGCCGGGTACGTGGTGGCCAAGCTCCGCTCCTCAGCTATCATAGGAGTGCTACTAGGAACATTCACAGGCATCTATGCTGCACAAAACTATCAGGTGCCCAACATTGACAGCACTCTGAAGGACTATATGAGTTTGTTTAGAAAAGGACCAAAGTAATGGGAAGAACCAGGCCTAGGCGTCATCTTCTAACTGCCTAAAGTTAAGGAGACAACCACCACTTTCAGAGGCTCTCTATTGTGTATACAGCACAAAGAAAATGTGGATTTAACTGGATTTTGACGTGTCCATTGAGGGGTCCAGTGTGAAAGCCTCGGTTTGTTTTGGGTTTTGTTCAAAGGTTAAAGCGTAAATCTACATTCAGTTCCCTGGGAACATCTGCTATTCTCTCTGCTGATCACTGTGAATCAGATTATAAAGTGTGTAAAAGGTGATAAGGTTCTGTTCTTTGAGTAAGGTTACAGTGCAGGGATATTTGACTGCTTGCCTTAGTAAAGTTGCCAAGTACAGCAGCCATCTAATTGATTTTGAATCAAGGGTGTTAACAGCAAGACAGTGGTGCTTTCGTGTTTTGTAATCACAAATCACTTTTATCGGCTTAGAATATGAACATATCTTGAGAATATTATGTTATGGTTGAATAGATTTAGCCTAATTTCGGGGATTTAAAACATGTTTTTGTTGTCCATTTAGAGGGTGTTTGTATTTGTACTTTTATTCCCAGGGTGTTAATAACATGCAGTATTGAGAATGATTGTGATCCATAACGTGAGGTCCGGGTCCCCATCCCGTCACAGGAGGTGGTGGAGGAAGAGGGTCCAGTGGGGTGTCCTCCTAGGACTGATGGTCCTGATCTATGGCTCTCATGCCCCCCTAATAACCCTCACCAAGGTGGGTGGGCGGGTTCCCTTTAGCTCCTCCTCCTGTGTGCTTCTGATAGAGATAACCAAGCTTTTGGTGTCCCTAGCAACTCTGCTCCTGACTGGGGACCTGTCTGCCCTGCGTGCCCCCCTGTCCCTGGCCCTCGTGGCCCCCTACGCAGTCCCAGCCGCACTCTATGCCTTCAACAACAACCTGGTAGTCCTCATGCAGATCTACATGGATCCCAGCTCCTTCCAGGTCCTCAGCAACTTGAAGATCGCATCCACGGCCCTGCTCTACTCCTCCTGCCTGGGGAAGAGGCTGCGGTCCGCCCAGTGGCTGGCCCTGGGGATCCTCATGGGGGCCGGGGTGTGTCACAGCTACAGCAGTCTGGATCTGGAGTATCCAGGGCAAACTGAGGACCAGGCAAGTTCCAAGCTTCGCATCACAGCCTGGGGCCTTGTTCTAGTGCTGGTTTACTGCTTCATCTCAGGGCTGGCAGCCGTCTACACAGAGCGGGTGCTGAAGAGCCAGCGACTACCCCTAAGCCTGCAGAACCTATACCTGTACGTGTTTGGATTGGCCATCAACTTGGTCTCCCACCTCTTAAGCATGGGGGGAGAACAGGATTTCCTGGAGGGTTACTCAGGGGTGGTGTGGGCCATTGTCGCTGGGCAGGCAGCAAACGGGCTGCTGATGTCAGTAGTGCTGAAGCATGGCAGCGGCATCACCAGACTGTTTGTCATCTCTTGCTCTATGCTGGTCAATGCTCTGCTCTCCTGGGCCCTACTGGGCCTGCAGCTCACCCCCTTCTTCCTGTTACCCACCTCTATGATTGGCCTGGCAGCCTATCTGTACTACCTTTAGCAGAACTCTGTTAACTGACTCCCATTCCACCACCCCACCACAATCTCTGGCAGCACTTTTTACCAGATGATGTGTTGACATTGATTGACATTAAGGTTGGAATGTTTTTTTGGTTTAAGTGTTCTTTTCCCTTTTGAAATGCAATTTTATTTTAGTGATTCGGATCCAGTATTTTTCTTCTCATGTCCCAAATGGTCCATTTAGTTTGAGTTATTTGAAGTTTCTAATTTGATTGTTGATTATGTAATAGAAGCTGCACTTTAGCCGAGACTTACAGAGCCCTTCATCACACCATCACTGTTTTAGCTGTTCTGCATAATGTACTGCCTACTTTTCACTTGCCTTTGATTTCCAGGTCAATCAAATTCCTCCATATTCATTCAAGCCTTTTCTTCAATATATCATGGGTAGTTGGATTTGAGTAATATGTCTCCATTATTTCTACATTGTCACCCAACACTTCTTAAGAGTGGTGCTATGATTGTCAGTATGATCATTCTATTAGCCTTTATCATTACCTCTGCCAATGTCAAGACGTATAGTACAGAAAGTGTTTTATGCAATACTATATATTAAAGATTAATATTTCAATGGTTGTTTCTCTTTTATTTCTTTGGTATTTTCTATCAGGAATAAAATGCCATAAATCCATGAGAAACATTTCCCCATCCCCTCACTGTTACTGGGATGCTCTTTGTCCCTTGAGGTCACCCTGCACACACAGAATGTCCTTTAGCTCTGCCAATGCTATGGAGAAAGAAAGAGAATCTGATTTATTGATGAACTAGGTTTAAACCCAATCAAGGTATGCAATGAAATACACCATTATTTCAAGTGATGTAAAATAGTTTTTTCTCAAAGTAGGATCTAAACTGCCTATACTGAGACAGAAATATGTTATACAAGCTTTATCCAGGTGTGTAACTCACCTTTGCGGAGCTGTTTGTTGTCTGCCTGTAGCTGTTGGTTCTGAGAGGACAGGTAGACTGCATCCTGTATGGCCTCTAGCAGGAGAGTCCTGTACCTGCCCTCTGACACCCTCCTCTGCTCCTCACTCACCTGGCGGAAAACCCGGAACACCTGATAAGGGATTGGGGAGTCAGAGCTTAGTATGGTGGTGAAAGGTATGACACTGGCACAAATGGGTAAGATAGGCAGGGTTGGTTCAAACAATGGCAGTGCAGGTAAGGGCCTTACCTGCAGACTCTCCTCCCTAAGAGAGTGAAGCTCATGCTGGTGTCTGTGGTACTGTGTCTCCAGGTCTCTCTCAGCCTCCAAGGCCTCAGTGTGCAGGGCCTCCATCTGTAGAATCAGGACCTGTCTCTCTCTGCCCAGGACCAACAGCTCCCTCTGGGGGCCCTCAGTCTGACCATAGGGGTAGATTTATGGAGGCAGGACATTTGACAGTTTGAGTGTTTAAGATGTGAGGAATATCATGACTAAATCAATCTCAAGTGTTAGTCACCTGTTCCTGCCCCAGCTCTCGTTCCATCTTCTCCACCTCCTCCTGTATCACTCTCCCATGATCCTCTTTGATCTTCCTCCTCCGCTCCTGTGCTCTGTTGTACTCCGCCTGGTACCAGTCCTCAAGTTGTCAAAGGAGGAAGATATTTTACATTAGGGACAGATCACTTTGTTCTTCTCAACCTCACAGAACAGTAGAGTATTCCTGGTACCTGTTCCAGGTGGTCAGATTTCTCACTGTTCTCCTGTTTCTCCTCTCTCAGGGCTTCCTTTAGCTGCTGGATTGTACCCACTCTCTCCTGCATCCTCTCCACACTTACTCTCCCCTCTGTGAAAAAGGAAAGACACAGTTCTTGGGATTCACTGTTCATAGCGACATAGGCCTCTGATCTCTACACTATTCTATAGGCCTAACACCCGATATAACGGATCACAATCCTCAATTGAGAAGATTAGATGAATCAGGTACAAATCCTGAGCAAAGCTGGAATAGTGTAGGTTCAATGGCTGTTCATAATGAGAGAATGACAAGAGCGTGCAAAGCTGCAATTAAGGCAAAGGGGTGGCTACTTTGAAGAATCTAAAATACATTTAGATGTATTATGTATATTTTCCTTGTTTATTATATTACATACATTTGAAGGACAGTATATTTTATATTAGTAATCTTTTGTTTGTTTTTAGTCCTAGCCTTCAGCTACCCTCAACCCCTCCCATCTATCTCTGAAGACCATCTAGTTTTGATTTATAGCTGACATATACAGTATTTTTCTAATGTACTGTGATGTTTCACAAAAGTTCTGAACCTTTCTATTGTCATAGTTTCTAGAGATTGTAAATGAAAAGAAACACATTTTCTAAGAGTATTATTATATTATTGATCAATTGACTGACTTTTCAAATCACCCAGCAGTGCTATTTACAGAGTTCCAAGTAAATGTTGCAATTTGTCAGCCATTCCTGATCTAATTATTCTGTCTCTTCACAGTAAAATATGCAGAGGTGTGATGGTTATATCCCCCATATATATATATATATATATATATATATATTATATACTTTATATATATAACATTATTGATTGCAATAATTTTGTATCTATATTTTGTTGTTTTAAAAATAGTGATATTTTGGAGATGATTTCATTTTCAAATATTTAACATTTCATCATTTCTGCCTTCCGGATTCATATTCATTATATAAATAGGCCCGTTTAATTTTGTCTGGCTTGCTGTTCCAAAAAGAGTCTAATAGTTTTTGCACATATAATTTAATGGTAGGCCTATCAAAATTGTGAATTTTAAGGAGTAAGCAAGTGCATGATCCCACAGGAAATATGGGATTTTTTTTTTATGCTCCGGAGTTGGGAATATTGGTAGCCTACACTACCATTCAAAAGTTTGTGGTCACTTAGAAATGTCCTTGTTTTCGAAAGAAAAGCAATAAAATAACATCAAATTGGTCAGAAATACAGTGTAGACATTGTTAATGTTGTAAATGACTATTGTAGCTGGAAACGGCAGATGTTTTATGGAATATCTACATAGGCGTACAGAGGCCCATTATCGGCAACCATCACTCCTGTGTTCCAATGGCACGTTGTGGTAGCTAATCCAAGTTTATCATTTCAAAAGGATAATTGTTCATTAGACAACCCTTTTGCAATTATGTTAGCACAGTTGAACACCATTGTCCTGATTAAAGAAGCAATACAACTGGCATTCTTTAGACTAGTTGAGTATTTTTTATTTCACCAGTTGAGAACAAGTTCTCATTTACAACTGCGACCTGGGCTGTCACGCCCTGGCCTTAGTTATTTTTGTTTTCTTTATTATTTTGGTTAGGTCAGGGTGTGACATGGGGGATTTATGTGTTTTTGTCTGGTCTAGGGGTTTTGTATGTTTATGGGGTCTTTTCTAGTCTAGGTGTTTATGGAAGTCTATGGTTGCCTAGATTGGTTCTCAATTAGAGGCAGGTGTTTATCGTTGTCTCTGATTGGGAACCATATTTAGGCAGCCATGTTCTTTGGGTATTTTGTGGGTGAATGTCTTCCGTCTTTGTGTCATTGCACCAGATAGGACTGTTTCGGTTTTCACATTTGTTGTTTTGTATTTTGTAGTGTTCTCGTTTATCATCTATATTAAAGATGTTGAACACTAACCACGCTCCATTTTGGTCCTCCTCTCCTTCAGCGGAAGAAAACCATTACATGGGCAAGATAAAGCAAAGCAGTGTGACAAAAACAACAACACAGAGTTACACATAAACAGACATACAGTCAATAACACAAAATAAAAATATATGTACAGTGTATGCGAATGTAGAAGATTAGGGATGTAAAGGCAATAAATAGGCCATAGAGGTGAAATAATTACAATTGAGTATTAACACTAGAGTGATAGATGTGGAGATGATGACGTGCAAGTAGAGATACTGGGATGCAAAAGAGCAAGAAGATAAATAACAATATGGGGATGAGGTAGTTTGGGTGTGCTATTTACAGATTGGCTGTGTTGATTGATTGATCGGTAAGCTGCTCTGCCAGCTGATGCTTAAAGTTAAAGAGGGAGATATAAGTCTCCAGCTTCAGTGATTTTTGCAATTCGTTCCAGTCATTCGCAGCAGAGAACTGGAAGGAAATGTGGCCAAAGGAAGTGTTGGCTTTGGGGATGACCAGTGAAATATACCTGCTGGAGCGCGTGCTACGGGTGGGTGTTGCTATGGTGACCAGTGAGCTGAGATAAGGCCTAAAAAAGACTTATAGATGACCTGGAGCCAGTGGGTTTGGCGACGAATATGTAGTGAGGGCCAGCCAACGAGAGCATACAGGTTGTAGTGGTGGGTAGTATATTGGGCTATGGCGACAAAACGGATGACACAGTGATAGACTACATCCAGTTTGCTGAGTAGAGTGTTGGAGGCTATTTTGTAAATTACATCGCCGAAGTCAAGGATCGGTAGGAAAGGCAGTTTTACGAGTGTATGTTTGGCAGCGTGAGTGAAGGAGGCTTTGTTGCGAAATAGGAAGCTGATTCCAGATTTAATTTTGGATTGGAGATGCTTAATGTGAGTCTGGAAGGAGAGTTTACAGTCTAACCAGACACCTACAGTAGGTATTTGTAGTTGTCCACATATTCTAAGTCAGAACCGTCCAGAGTAGTGATGCTAGTCGGGTGGGCGGGTGCGGGCAGCAATCGGTTGAAGAGCATGCATTTGGTTTTACTAGCATTTAAAAGCAATTGGAAGTCACGGAAGGCGTGTTGTATGGCATTGAAGCTCGTTTGGAGGTTTGTTAACACAGGGTACAAAGAAGGGCCAGATGTAAACAGAATGGTGTTGTCTGCGTAGAGGAGGATCAGAAAATCACCAGCAGCAAGAGCGACATCATTGATATTTACAGAGAAAAGAACTGGCCCGAGTATCTGGAGCATCAGCATTTGTGAGTTTGATTACAGGCTGAAAATGGCCAGAAACAGACTTTCCTCTGAAACTCGTCGGTCTATTCTTGTTCTGAAAAATGAAGGGTAGTCCATGCGAGAAATTGCCAAGAAACTGAAGATCATATACAGCACTGTGTACTACTCCCTTCACAGAACAGTTCAAACTGGCCCTAACCAGAAAAGACATTGGAGTTGGAGGCCTTCTAGGCAGAGTTGCAAAGAAAAAGCCATATCTCAGACTGGCCAATAAAAATAAAAGATTAAGATGGGGAAAATTACGCAGACACTGGACAGAGTAAGGAAACAGTGGTTGTCCTATCACAGTGACTTCAAATACTTATGAGGGAAAACGGGATTTCGAACACCAATCATGCAGGTTTCACGTAGTGTATTTTGGTGGTCATATTTAGAACTACAGCTCTCATCCTAGTATATTTACAACTACAGCTCGCTTGTGTACTTATTACAGTCCTCACATTGCATACACACTACCTTGGATGTGTTCGTCCACCTCCTGTCTCAGCTGGTCCTGCAGGTCTTTCCTTCTCTCTATGGTCACACTGTGGTCCATGTTGTGGTCAGGGTTATGGTCACTATTATCAATATGTATTAGGGTCTTTGGGGAATGCAGTCCCTGCCAAATCAACACAACTCTAAATACTCATTGCAGAGATTGAGGCATAGTTTATTTGTTGTTTCAGATACAGCTAGATATGCTGTTCTCTACAGGAAAGAGACTGTATCTCACCTTTAGATTATGGGTTAGTTCTGCCAGCCTATGGACATCCTCCTCTCGATGGTCCCCTTGTGACATCATTTTTGTTCGAATCTCCTGAATACTGTCCCGGATCTCATGCTCGGTTACCTTTGGACACCATTGTCCCATTAACCACAACATTATGAAAGAGATGGATTAATAACACTAATTTACCCTTTATAACAAGTCTGATGACACACATACATTGGACAGTAAGTAGCAAGGTACTTACAGGTGTGTTCATGTCCTCAGAGAAAGCAGTCTGAAGCCATACCATCCAGAGTGTTGCGAGTTCATTTGGGTTTGATTACACTGGCCTGAAATATTTATGTCCCAGACTCCATTTTCACTGGTCAAGGGGTGTACAGTTACTCAGGATGTGGGTATGAGTTCAAAACAGAGGTTACCTTCAGATAGACTTTTCCAATAAAGAAGGTGTCTGTTCTCTAGCCTAGTATGGTTGTCTCTGTAAAAATACAAACTCACAGCAGTCTGAATTGAATGTTTAGATTTATTTTATTATGACTGCAATCACTCTGAAAAAAAAAACAGTATATTGCAGATGGGTATAATAATAAAATGGGGGTATTAGGTGATAGTTGGCTGTTGAACTTCATAACTGTCACTGTGTCTCTAGTTAATGAATCCCTTATGTTGAAGTGAGAGAAATAAGTGACCAATTTAAGGAAAAATCTTTAAATTCTTTACTCACCCTCTTGATTGTTGTAGTTGCATGTCTGCATTAAGTCCTGAAACATATTTTAATATCTTGAAAAGTCAATCCCACTCTTTATAATTCCCTATTCTGCTTTAGTAAAAGGGATAGTTAAACTTCCATTTTACTAAAGGTCCGCTTTCACCTGAAATCTACAAATGTCAAAGGTATGCAGGAAAATGTCCCCTTTAATTTATGGGAACTAATCAAATATGTGAATGACAGTGATAATAGTGGTGCAGATAAGAAATAAAAGATGTGTAAGTGTTGCCAACTTAGTGACTTCGTCGCTATATTAAGCGAGTATTCAGACCCCTCTAGCGACACATTTTCAAAAAAGCAACTAGCGACAAATCTAGCGACTTTTTCTGTTGTTATTGGAGACTTTTGGAGACTCTGACATGCTTCACGTATTGTTCTTACTCTTCTCAACTGCCCCACCCTGTCCAAAAGCACTCACAGGCGGCCCAGTCCTCGCGCAGCAGTCCCTCCCAGCTGCAGTCAGAGCAGGAGATGTTCACCCCTCCGCGTCCAGACTGCCGCTGGCTGATCCCGCCCTGGCTTACATTTAAAAAAAATATATAACCTGAATTAGGGCCAGGCTAGTTACCATCATTTTCTCACATTGCAATTGACAGTTTTTTCTATTGTCTCTTTTTGGTCAATTTAGATTGTTAATGTAGATTTTATAAAAAAATTTAAAAAATTATGTTATGGTTAAAAATGTTCATGTTTTACTGTGACTTGTTGTAGGCTCCTAAGGTTAAAAACCAAACCAAACTAAACAAAAAAACAAAAAACAAGAAAATAAAATAACAAATAAAATAGAAAACGAAGTAACTCTGCCAGAGTGTATTTTTTGGGTCACTTTTGCCGGTCCCAAGCCCGGATAAAGGAAGAGGGTTGGAATATTGACTTAAAAAAACCAAGAATCGACAGAAGTTCATTTGTAGTTCTAAACATATTTAGGGTGTTTTTTTACTCACTTTTTGTCTCTCTCACAACGTTATTCCTCTCTCCTACAGCGTCCATCACAAATACATGCACATGGACAATTATGAAAATTAGGTGACGCCATCATTTAGCGACTTCTAGCGACTTTTAGGACAGCCAATAGCTACTTTCCTTACTGAGGAGTTGGCAACACTGGATGTGGTTGTTCTTCCCATATGTGGTTCACCACCTTGATTCGGTCTTATGTGGCAAAATGTGAAATGTTTTTTTTTTTACATTGGATAAAAGTAGAGACTCAGAGCTACAAAATGGTATATCATACACTGTAGTTGAGGAACAATGGGAAAGTAATTCTGCTTTTAAAGTGATCAACTTGTAAACTCACTTTTGAGAAAACCGCCTTTGAATGTTTTGGTATCTAGTGAAGAGCTCTTTGTCTACACCCATTCAGCATTGTTCACACCCTCTTAAGCTTTAGACTCACCCACATATCGTTTCGCTCTTGGAGTGCACACTTGATGCTCTGGCCGATGATTTGTTTACCTCTGGATAACATGAAAACAGCCTAACCAGCTCTGCTGGCAACAATTTCATTACGCTTTTTTGCAGACACCGGCCATATTCAATGGGTGTTGTACACATGTCACGTAGTGTTAGCTAACGAGCCAGGCAGCTAATATTAGCAATTATTAAACAACAATGAACAACGTTCCAACAATGCCATAGTGCTGGGAGCTAAGGTCCAATGTTAGCTATCTCTATTCACCTTCCATATTATGCCCCATCAGCATTGGAGAATAGAATAAAGCACCTTGAATGACAATACACTATTTATACAAAAATATGTGGACACCCATTCAAATTACTGGATTCGATTATTTCAGCCACACCCGGTGCTGACAGGTGTATAAAGTCGAGCACACAGTCATGCAATCTCCATAGACAAACAATGGCAGTAGAATGGCCTTACTGAAGAGCGCAGTAACTTTTGTCATGTTTTCAACAAGTCAGTTTGTCAAATTTCTGCCCTGCTAGAACTGCCCTTGTCAACTCTAAGTGCTGTTATTGTGAAGTGGAAACGTCTAGGAGCAACAATGTCTCAGCAGCGAAGTGGTAGGCCACACAAGATCACAGAACGGGACCGCCGAGTGCTGAAGCGAGTTAAAATCGTCTGTCCTCGGTTGCAACACTACCAAGTTCCAAACTGCCTCTGGAAGCAACATCAGCACAAGAACTGTTCGTTGGGAGCTTCATGAAATGGGTTTCCATGGCTGAGCAGCCGCACACAAGCCTAAGATCACCATGCACAATGCCAAGCGCCGGAGTGGTGTAAAATTTGCCGACATTGGACTCTGGAGCATTGAAAACGCGTTCTCTAGTGATGAATCACGCTTCACCATCTGGCAGTCTGACGGACGAATCTGGGTTTGGGGGATGCCAGGAGAACGCTACCTGCCTGAATGCATAGTGCCAACTGAAAAGTTTGGTGGATGAGGAATAATGGTCTGGGGCTGTTTTTCATGGTTTGGGCTAGGCCCCTTAGTTCCATTGAAGGGAAATCTTAACACTACAGCATACAATGACATTCTAGACGATTCTGTGCACCCAACTTTGTGGCAACAAATTGGGGATAGCCCTTTCCTGTTTCAGCATGACAATGCCCCCATGCACAAAGTGAGGTGCATACAGAAATGGTTTGTCGATATTGGTGTGGAAGAACTTGACTGGCGTGCACAGACCCCTGACCTCAACCCCATTGAAACACCTTTGGGATGAATTGGAACGCTGACTGTGAGCCAGGCCTAATCACCCAACATCAGTGCCCAACCTCACTAATGCTCTTGACTGAATGGAAGCAAGTCTCCGCAGCAATGGAAGTATGTCCCCGCAGCAATGTTCCAACATCTAGTGGAAAGTCTTCCCAGAAGAGTGGAGGATGTTACAGCAGCAAAGAGGGGACCGACTCCATATTAATTCCCATGATTTGGAATGAGATGTTCGACGAGCAGGTATCCACATACTTTTGGTCATGTATCGTATGTCATTTACCAAGAATTATACTCCCTCTGCCAAGGAGCATGTTGTATTACCATCATCATTATACATAGAGGCATGCCACCCTACACCAAAATGTTGTGCTTTAAAAAGTAATGTTCTTCAGTAACCAACATCTTAGTATAGATGTTCTGCACAGATCTAGGATCAGCTTACCCTCTCCCAATCCTACCTTTACCATTAATGGAGGGAAAAGTAAAACCGATGATGTGTCAAACAGTTAATTTCATCCTACTGTAGCCTACTCCTAACCAATTTACAATTGGCTCATTAATCCCCCTCCTCTCCCCTGTAACTATTCCCCAGGTCGTTGCTGCAAATGAGAATATGTTCTAAGTCAATTTACCTGGTAAAATAACGGATAAATAAATAAAAAAAATAGCATAACCCTTAATCTGCAGTCTTGTTATGGTCTTTCATTTTACACTAGTTGTTTTTTTGTGGTGGGTAGATTCCATGTTAAATGAATCTGTTATCCCAGAACTAAAATCTCTAGTCAGATGGTACCATGTATGTTTAAGTAGTCTGTCCTAAAGAGATTTATTGTACATTAGAGTTCACAAAAAAACAAACACATTTTAGTAGGAAATAGCACTTTATTAATTTTTATCGGTTTACCTTTCCCTACATTCATAAAAGTCAAAGCATGCTTCAAAGACAGGGTTATAGAGGTTTAAAACATTACATCTATGTTAGAAACTCTAGACAGAAGCTGATCAAATAAGCCCTATGGCAGTCTATGTGTGGAGAGACAGAATAGGGAAACGGGGTGGGGCTAGCCTCCATCAGCTGGATATGATTGGAGGGCCAGGTTAAGGGACTAGGGGTCAAAGTTGACAGGAGTTTGGGTCAGGGTTTGGGGATGGAAAAGTCTGGGTGTTGTGCATGGTTTAAAATGTAACACACATCTTGTATTTATATCTCAAATGCTTTACATAGCTGTGTTGAGTTCAGAAGCAAAAAAATGCTGTTAATATTGTTCACAGCATTTATACTGTCCAAAGAAAACTATTATCCATAAATCAAAAGAGAGTATTTCATTGTGTTGTATCCCATATAATTGACCTTTATCATGATAGCGGAAGAGTGAAATAGTCATTAGAAGTAAAAAAACAAAAACATTTTTCGATCTGGCAGTGAGACGAGGAGAGCAGGCCAGCTGGTGCCCTGGTGGAGCTGTGGTTTTACTCATCTGCAAAATATAGAGAATAGAATCAACCATATGTACGAAACCATCATGCAATTTATTCAGATGAACAGTACACAGTGTAAAAACAAAACAGTCAGACAACACCATTTAGTTCCATGTAATCAAGTGTGGTCTATGTATTGTATCCCTCTCTCTCTGTCTGTTTGTTATTGAGTTTATTTCTCTCCCTCTCTAGTTCTGCTTGTCTGTGAAACACTCACCCTTGTACTCCTTCAGCTGCATCATCCTGGGGAAAGCTGCCATCCGACTGGGGACTGCGGGGAACAAACCGTAGCATGAGACAAAAATAGTCACATCACTATCTATATGTACATACAACTGCATAGATATACCATGGCAGGTGCAATAGTGAGCAAATGAGCTTTGTTATAGACTGCAGAATGCACTAAAAAGCAATTGCATGGACACAGAGTTCAGTAACGCTTAACGCTGTATAACTGTCTGCCCAGTTCCTACCTCTGTCACAGGTGGCTCTGCCACGCATGCTGGTGCCCTCGATGACTTTGCCGTTCTTGTCCACACACCAGCAGAAACCAGTGGCGTGCCAGCACTGCATGGGCAGGTAGTTGCCCTGCTCGTCACACTGAGGGAGGTAGGCACCAAGCTTACGGCCGTGGAACGACTTCTCCAGGTTACACTTGGTCTGCAGGCCAGCGGCTGAGGAACAGACAGAAGAGAGGGAAAGACGAAAGAAAAGAGGAGAGAAAAGGTGAGTTTTTATTCGATACTTGGTTCAGGTCGTGGATGACATAAGAGACAGAGAGACAAGACAGAGGAAGTTGTGCATTCGTAAGGTGGTGTGAAGGTTGGTGGGTGGTGGTGATGGCGGTGGTTTGTGGTAAACTCACCAGGCTGAGGTGTGGTGGGTGCAGGGGGCTTATCCTGGGCCATCTGGAAGAGCAGCCAATTACGTGCCCAAGTCTCAAAACCCTGCAGAAAACACAGTCGGGGGTTAAAGTTCAAATAAGATAGGCCTAAGTGTGGGTCATCTACTGTATATTCATGGGATATTATAAGGAGAGACATCAAACATTCAGCCTGCTGCACAGTCACTATGTAAGCTCTAGTCTAGAGCGCCTGATTAAATTGTGGTTAACAATTGTGGTTAAACTCTCTCTATGGTTAAAGTAGTAAGAAATGTATGTCATTGTTGTAAAAAAAACTGTGAGTGTGCTTCATTAACTATCATCTTAAATCAAAATATTTTATACTACCCTAAATTCCCTATGGTAGACAAAACGTCTTAGTACATTAAACAAACTAATGTTTTCACCACTCAAGAATGACAGAAAATACACATCCTTTTTTTACCTCAGATTGGTTGTGTTAGTATGAAAGTTTATATTTATCACAATCTTAGAAATTCAATTGCTTGTACCAGATAAATATCTTTGGTTTGTACTAATCAATTCCAGTCTAGAGTGACCGACTGGTAAATATTGGTGCCTGAGAAGTTTATAAGGTACTAATTTACCAGAATACAAGTTACCTGAACACAAGTGTGAATAGTGTGTCTGTTTTGTCTTCAACATATCACAACTTATTTCAGCATATTGATTATGAGATTGGACATCTAAAACCAATGTTTTGACACTGGGCTATAAATGTAAAATCCATGACAGCAGGAAGCAGCAACAGTATAATTTTCAACTTATGCTTTAGGAATATAAATTATTATTTTCACATTATTTTTCAACATGAATCTACTTAATTAGGTCAAACTACTGAATGAGGCAAAAAAAAACTTGCTATCATTTATTGGTTTTGATTATATAAGTGAAATCGTTGAAATATGTTTGTCCTGCCTATTATAAGTATATGTTCTCAGGGTGAGTCCCAAATGGTAAACAGGAGCCTTATGGCCAGGGTCAAAAGGAATGCACTAGAGAGAGAATAGGGTGCTATTTGGGACACACAGATTCAGTCTCACCTTCCACTCGGCCTCCTCCATCTGTCTCTTCAGGCTCTGTAGGTTGGCCAGGAACGTCTCGTTGAACTGGGGCAGCTGGGGGCTCTAAATAAAAACAGACAATCAAATGATTGATCAATCGATCGATTGTCAATATTTGACATTTCTCTGTCCTTTTGTAGAGGTGACTTCAATGCAAAGAGTGGATAAATGAATATGTATTTATTAATTTACCTGCAGCAGGTCCTTCACCTGCTTCTCTAGGCTCACAATGGCAGTGGCCTCCAATTTCTGATGGGAGAGCAGAGAGACAAACAGAAAATAAATACTCATCACACTCATATTATAATTTCAAAAGAGCAGGAAGAGGGAGCTTACTCCTAAGGGGGTAGATATACAATGCAATTTCACTGGAGTTACACATAAGTTGACAGTTGCAAGTGAGTAGTTGCTGCCATCTAGTGACCGCTTTTCCTCAGTTTATAGAAGCCTTTAAGAAGACCGCAATGGGGAAACAGGAGTCATACCGTCATGGGAGTCTTTTCTGTCTTGGTGTCCTCATCAGTGAAGTCTATCAGCCGGGGCATGTTGAGCATGGGCATGTGCATTTGGACAGGGGCTACTGCTTGAGCAAAAGGGGGGTGACAGAGACCAATGAGTGCACACTTCAAATTGGGATAAAGCTAGCTCCCCCAGAACTTTGAACTTCAGAGGAATAAACCCAGTACCTGTATTTCTCTTTTCTATCAAGTCCCCCCAGTCTCTCTTCCTAAATAAGTATATCTCACTTCCCTCTCCTTTGACCACCAACATCAACACCACTCCTTCCCTCCTTGTTCCTCCATCTCCTCCCTCCCCTTTCCTTCCCCCCTTCCTCCCTTACCTGGAGGTCTGTTTCTCAGCTGCTTGCGCATGTTATCATTGGTCTTCTCCATGTCGTGGATCTGGCCCCTCTGGTTGAAGACCATGTAGGCAGTGAAGGCCTGGCCGGCCAGGAGAAGACAGGCCAACACTGTGAACCCTGCTATCTTCAACGGACGGCTGTTAGAAGCCCTACAGAGAGATATAGAGATTACACCTTGACCCCATGGGGACTGGATCAAATGTCATTTTCAAAGTGGTATGAGGATGTGCATAATTGCATCTCTGACATTTTTGGATTTGCCCTGGTATGTTATGTGAGATCAGTGCACCTCCAAAAAAAAAAGAATCAAAGCCCTGGTCCAGAGTCAAAAGCTAATCCTAAACCAGTTCTTATGCAACAAAGAACTACCCACCCCCCTTTTTAGAATGAAAATATGAAACCGTTTTCTGTTCCTCATTCCTGAGCCAATGATTAATGCAGGTTTGTGAGACATCACTAGTTGCCAGGCAGAGGCTTTGACTAGGAAATAGCGAAAGTATGGGGAAGGCCACCTAATCAGATAGCTCCCATTTGTATTAATACTACCTTAACAATCTTAACAATCTATAATCAACACGTTGGGAATGTAATTCAGAAAAATACATGAAATCAAATGTCGTGATTGCATGTTCAATATCATTTGTGCATACTTTCAATAATGATGTAAATTCAGAATAGCATAGCCTACCAGTTGTAACCTTAAGCATAAAATATTACACCTTTTTAAGGACTTTCCTAATATTATTTATATATCCTTTTTGATATTATAATAAAATAATTTGAGTTTATACATACTTGAACCTTCATTTGGAAGGTAAAGAAACACTGACCCTATAGGCAAAATGAATGTTTACCGATTTAACTGCAACATCTATAAAACATATTTCATTTGTAATACTTAACAAATGAAATATGTTTTATAGATTTTGCAGTAATTGTGTCTCACCCTCTTGTAGCTGTCATTGGTAGGATCACGTCCTGGCTCCCTGTGCGCTCCAGGAGCGCATCATCACGTTGCTGTTGCTCCTCCATACTCTCCAAGTTCTCTCAAATCAAAACTAGTCTGGATCCGACGAACGCAACGATTTAACAGTGTAGTAAATGAGGAAGGGATCTATTCGGAGAAAGTATCGGGCTGAAATGAATAGAACAATGGTCTAGCCTGGAATTAAATGGAAAGTCCCGAGTCAATAAAGTGATGGGCAGGTTCAACTACATTGTCGAGGAGTTTATTCTAAGCTGTCATTGGTCAACCTGCCCTGCATCACTTGTTGATGGAGGCAGACAAATCTGAACGGATGAAAAGAAAGTAGTTCAACATTTCATAGCATTAATAGTTGTTAGAAAATCCCTCAGATTTAACATTTAAAATGAACATCCCATTTGATTGGTTTACGAGGAAACGCTTTTACTCTACAGATCATAATTCATTCTGGAATGGGTGCAACATTTACAACGGATACACCCGTGTTTATCTAGCCCTGTACCTAAACTGTCCCAGTAATTATATGAGATTTATTTGATAAAACAATTAATATAAATAATACTTATGGATAGAGGTTTGAACCAGTGCAATATTTTGCTTCTCTTATTTTCAGGAGGTAATAATGTGTAGATAGAAAAAAATAATATTTGGCTTTTGTCCTTAATTCTATTCTGAAATGGGATGCAGATACTTTAGAAGCTGCAGTATGGTAATAGGAAAGGTTAGTATGATATTAAAGTTGATAAGGATGCAAGATGTTTGAAACCCTTCTCCCCAGAGACAACATTGTCATATTATGAAGTTCTATTCTCATTGGATGTCTTGAAGGCTATTATCTACTTCTGTAAACGGATCATCGGTCATTCCCTAGTTCTTGATCAGGAATCCCCTTATTCTACAGTGAATGTTGGGGATTTTCATTTTAAGGAAGCGGTGATGAGAAGGAGATGCTGTCAAGATAAATCAGATCATCATGTGAGGACAAGAAAAGTCTCAATATAGTACACATTTACTCATAGTCAGTTTAGACTCAGTCAGTCTGGAGATGGATATCTGTACTCATCTTCTAACACAGCTTCAAACTGAAACCCCCAAAATGTTAAAATATACTGTGAAACTAAAACCACTATAAGATTATGTTTATAAAATAAGCAGGGGAAAAAATGCGAACACACCAGACCCTAATAGTGAGTTTCCTCATTGTTCATTTCCTCATACTTGCCCCCCGTGAGACTATTCCAATCTCCGTCTTCTCTAATGCCAAAACATACTTTGTTTGAGCAGTAATCCGTTTCTCCCGTTCCAAATTATAGAGTGCTTATCTGAAAACTCAGAGGGGAAAGAAGAGCAAATTGACCAACGAGACAAAAATACAGTGGTGTTTATTTGCAAATTAAAAAGCACCAACAATATCAGTTACACCGTAAAAATTATTGACGACAATTACACGTCTTTATCGTACAGTCCAGGGAGATTAGTACCATCATTACTGTTATTATGCGTTATTATCGTGTCAATAATACTTTATATAAAGAAATCAAGGACCTCTGTACACCAGTTGACTGCGTGAGGAGAGATGAGAGGGGATGGTATGAACAGACAGGAAACAGAAGATCTGCTTGGACTTTAGCAGATGGCACTGTGTTATATGACCCATTGTAGTGACATTTCAATACGACCTGGCTGATTCTCTCCCACTTAAATACCTCTCTCATTGCATTGTGAGAGGGGGCTGAAAGAATGTCACCTCGACCACATGCAATAACGTATGTCTACAACATGACACGACATAGTCAGGAAATGCATGTGAATTGCTATATCGACTGACAACAATTGCAGACAGTAAGAGCAGCTTTTTGATATCTATGGTTGCGGTGGTAAAACCATGTGACCAACAAATTTGGAACTATACCGTACGTACAGTTGAAGTCTGAAGTTTACATATACACTTAGGTTGGAGTCATTAAAACTCTTTTTTTCAACCACTCCACAAATTTCTTGTTAAACAAATAGTTTTGGCAAGTCGGTTAAGACATCTACTTTGTGCATGACATGTACTTTTTCCAACAATTGTTTACAGACAGATTATTTCACTTATAATTCACTGTATCAATTTTCCAGTGGGTCAGAAGTCTACATACACTAAATTGACTGTGCCTTTAAACAGCTTGGAAAATTCCAGCAAATGATGTCATGGCTTTAGAAGCTTCTGATAGGCTAATTGACATCATTTAAGTCAATTGGAGGTGTACCTGTGGATGTATTTCAAGGCCTACCTCTTTGCTTGACATCATGGGAAAATACAAAGAAATCAGCCAAGACCTCAGAATTTTTTGGGGTAGACCTCCACAAGTCTGGTTCATCCTTAGGAGCAATTTCCAAATGCCTGAAGGTGCCACATTCATCTGTACAAACAATAGACGCCTGTACAAACTATAAACGCCATGGGACCACGCAGCCATCATAACGCTCAGGAAGGAGACGCGTTCTGTCTCCTAGAGATGAACGTACTTTGAAGCGAAATGTGCAAATCAATCCCAGAACAACAGCAAAGGACCTTGTGAAGATGCTGGAGGAAACAGGTGCAAAACTATATATATCCACAGTAAAACAAGTCCTATATCGACATAACCTGAGAGGCAGCGCAGCAAGGAAGAAGCCACTGCTCAAAAACCGCCATAAAAAAGCCAGACTACAGATTGCAACTGCACTTGGGGACAAAGATCATACTTTTTGGAGAAATGTCCTCTGGTCTGATGAAACAAAAATAGAACTGTTTGGCCATAATGACCATCGTTATGTTTGGAGGGAAAAGGGCGAGGCTTGCAAGCCGAAGAACACCATCCCAACCTTGAAGCACGGGGGTGGTAGCATCATGTTGTGGGGGTGCTTTGCTGCAGGAGGGACTGGTGCCCTTCACAAAATAGATGACATCATGAGGGGGGACAATTATGTGGATACATTGAAGCAACATCTCAAGACATCAGTCAGGAAGTTAAAGCTTGGTCGCAAATGGGTCTTCCAAATAGACAATGACCCCAAGCATACTTCCAAAGTTGTGGCAAAATGGCTTAAGGACAACAAAGTCAAGGTATTGGAGTGGCCATCACGAAGCCCTGACCTCAATCCTATAGAACATTTGTGGGCAGAACTGAAAAAGCGTGTGCGAGCAAGGAGGCCTAAAACCTGACACAGTTACACCAGCTCTGTCAGGAAAAATAGGCTGAAATTCACCCAACTTATTGTGGGAAGCTTGTGGAAGGCTACCCAAAACATTTGACCCAAGTTAAACAATTTAAAGGCAATGCTACCAAATACTAATTGAGTGTATATAAACTTCTGACCCCTCTGGGTATGTGATGAAAGAAATAAAAGCTGAAATAAATCATTCTCTCTACTATTATTCTGACATTTCACATTCTTAAAATAAAGTGGTGATCCTAACTGGCCTAAAACAGGGCATTTTTACTAGGATTAAATGTCAGGAATTGTGAAAACCTGATTTTAAATGTATTTGGCTAAGGTGTATGTAAACATCTGACTTCAACTGTATAGGCTCATATTGACTATGTTAGATGTGCATATTTTATATCCTCCCTGATGCAACGCAGAAATACTATGAACACCTGCTAATAACAAATTAAATAGAACAAAGAGACAAAAATATACACAGCTTTGACGACATCCTCAATAAAAATATTGTTTTGTTTTCTCATTTTCTATCTCCATGAGAGCATTTAAACATAGCTTATGTCCAACTTCACATACAGACAACCTGTCCCAGTGAGCACAAGACGTTACAAATACGTCATTTCAACATCTTTTTGACCAGAAATACTTATTTTCAACGTGTTTTGCTCAAAAGGGTTAATGAGAACCTGTGTGAATTTGTAAAGAGTCTTTTTAAGAGATACCACTTTGCATATTGTGCTTTTAACATGTGCAGCCTGGCACCCCCCTGTGCTGTGCAATCAACTCCATCCGAAACAGAGAGTAAGCAAAACTTCTTTCTGGTCAATTCTACAATAACGCGTCTCCAAAGTTAAAATAAACAAAAAAGGGGTAAAAAAAAATGGTCACAATCTTAAAAAAATAAGAACTGTCAATAGGCCATGCAATGTAGTGGTGCTGATTCTGTCCTGGCACTGGTAAATGTGTTAATGTCTAGTGTCTACAAAGGCCTAGTGAATAAGACTACCAGTCAATACACAACATATCCCTCTTGGTTTTTAGACAGAGACCACAGGCATTTCCAACTAATGCCATTCATTTTTTTTAATTCAAGTGCTAATTGATCTCTACTCATTTGTCATATCTGCCCTATTGTTTCATCATCTACTTTATTCATTCATCTTCCAATTTCTAGGATGGCAGTTAGTTGTGTCTTTCAGTATATGGGAGTAGAGTGTTGACTGACACAAGCTGACACTGTTCATTTCCGCCCAGCCTTAAACGACTGGTACTGTACAGGCTAGCCAAGTCTCACTTTTCCTCTTCATCCTCCTCTTCCTCCCAAGAGTAAGGTCTGAGTCCATGTGAGTAAGGCAAGGGATAGTCAAAGGAAGAGCGGATAAGGGTTGACCACCCCCGTCTCTATCCCATCCTGTCTGTATCACAGGTAAACCCCCGTAAGAGGTGGTACAGTCCTGTTCCTAGACCGTACCAAGTGAGGGTGGTGGTGCATCATGGGGAGGTGCAACTTGGGGAGTAAGGGGAGAGAACTTAGGCGGCAGGCCATTGTAGACTCACTGCCAACTAGTAAATCACAATCCCTGCTCTCCCTTCCTCAATGTCCTTCCCTCTTATGAAGGGCACCCTGAGAAGGAGGCTCGTGCATCCTAATCTTCACTTTGACAGGTGATCAGAAAACACACCCCTTCTGAACCTTGTCAAGGGTGAGTACTTATCCCTTATGGATTCTTTAAGGGATTCAAATAATCCTCTAAGGGGATAGAATCATACTCCTCCATATGGTATTCTGTCAGGGGGATGGTTGAGCTGTGGTACTGTCCGCTGAGCTGCCACCCCCCGCCCTCCCGGTACTTCTACCTGGTATGGATCAGTTGCTCTCGGAGCCAGCTGGGCAGGGGCTGGCCCATTCTGTACAGCAGCTTAGACAGCTCTATGTTGTGATCCCTGTAGTGCTCCCTGAGGAACGACTGGGACTGGAGGAAAGAGAAAGAGAGAACAATAGGAGTAATTTAGAGAGAGATAATATGATAATTACCCCCACAGCCAAGATTCAATCAATAAACACCCCTTATCAGTTACAAGCAGGATAATCGTAGAGGTAGTCTACAAACATGTATCTTAATTAAGCAAATATCAGTGAACAACTTGTATTGGCAAATGAGAACTCTTACCTCCGGGTCCATGTCAGGGTACCTACGCCCCTTGCTCTTCCCCAGACACTTGGTCTTCCCTCCCTCCAGCAGCTGACACCAGAAGCCTTTCTTGGGGTCAAACCTGCAGAAAATCAGAACATTTTGTAAACGTACCTAAACCTACACCTGGGACACTTGGAATCAGTTACTGAATGAACTTTATAAATGGTTAGGTAGGTTAGCTGCTATGTGTTGCTAAAGAGAACTCACGCTAGGATATTGTGGTAGTTGACGGTGTTGACCAGGCCCAGAAACTTCTGGATCCTGTCCATGACTGAGGCCGGCTCAGTCTTCAGCTGCTGCCCGTCCAGAACCAGGACCTGGCTGGAGTGGTAGTGTTTGAGCCAGCGCTCCATGTGGATGGCGTACCAGCCTGGCACCAGACAGCGGTTCTGGAGCACACGCAGTTTTACCGGGGAATCATGGGTAGCCGTGATGACATCATGGAAGGAGTACTTCAGAGCCACCGGGTCATCATGGGCACGCTGGTGCTGTAAGGGGAAGCAGAGAGAAGAAATGGTGTTGTGTTAATATGGTACTCAGTAATATGGTGCCTGATGAGGTATAACTGACCTAGTAACAAGAGTGGTTATAACTCAGTAATAAGAGCATGACATAGGCCTAACTACTCATATATTATTATAAATTCTAACAGTTATCAGCATTTCTAAGACTTGGTACCAGGATTGGATATTACATGTTAATAAGGAAGAATGGTTATGTCTCATGCATTATAAAGAGTTATAACTAACCTGGTACCAGGAGTAAGCGCGGTCGGCTGGGTTGATGAGGATGGTGATGATCTTGGCCTTGGGCAGGAGGGTGGCCGCCCGCTCCGCTGCCACCTCGGAGTCAAAGTAGCTGGCACTTTTCTCAAAGTAGTAGTCTGAGCTGGTGTTGGAGGGCAGGGGGAAGTACTCCATGTACCTGTGTGTTCACCAAAAGAGTAAACAGATACACCAACTAAATTATAAACTGACAGAAGCACATATTAAGCTCCTGGACTAGAAAGCATGTTCAATGGAAAGTCTCTAGACATTGTCTGGGTCTGCGCAAGCGCCTCTAAGTTGTCATCCACTTCGCGATCACCCTGCTTATTGTAATTCTGCTTATTGTAAATATGCATAAAGCGTCTCAGAGTAGGAGTGCTGATCTAGGATCAGTTTTGCCTTTTAGATCATAAGGAATACCATTACATGGACTGTGGGGACCTGATCTTAGATTAGCACTCCTACTCTGAGATGCTTTATGAACACGGGCCCAGAGCTCTTTCTCGGTGGCAGTCATACCAGTCGATGCCTCTGTGGTAGTTGTGTCCATTGAAGAACTGGATCTCCTCAAAGGTCTCCTTGTTGGGGTAGTTACTGGTCAGGTCAGGGTGCATGCCCAGGAACAGATAGAGGGCTGTAGAACCTATGGAGAGGAGGGAGGGAGGGAGAGAGACGGGGGAGGGGAGGAAGTGGATAGAGAAAGACAGAGGGGGGAGGGGAAGAAGGAGAGAGAGAGAGAGCAAGAGAGAGAGAAGCGAGAGGGAGAATCTATTTTGAGGCATTGACAAATTGACTTTGAAGCACCTTGCCGCAGCCATAACAATTAATAATCTAATAAATTGTCTCGTTAGTGTCCCATTCCCATTAGTGTCGGTGAGTGTGTGTTCCTCATAAACTTCCTTCTGCTTTCACTCTGGAGGAGAGCGAGTCAGTCGGTCATCTGTGACAGGTCAGTTCCTGTTAGTCTGTTCTGTTCTGTACTGAGAGTGTGTAACACTGAAAGAACGACACCTCTTCAGCCCAAAGTCTCGAAACCTCCCTCCTACAGACCAGACCAAAGACGTCTCAACTCGAACTATTGTAAATAATTACAAGAGGTAGGGAAATGAAACAGAAACGAGGTGAAACAAAGCAACGTAAGATTGTGGACCGAGAGTCATTGCTGGTGATGCCCACTGGGGGTTGCTGGTGTTCCGTCTCTCTCACCTGTCTTCTGAGGCCCAATGACAAGCAGCTTGGGGAAGCGGTCACACGTTTTCTCCTTTGACCAGATGTCCTTGTGCCTTTTGTCCTCGCAGGGATCCTGTAGGACCAGGGTTTATGAAGATCATTAGAAATTCTTACAAGTATCCAGTTGCTTAATGAACCCTGAACAAATCCATCCATACAACATCCCGAGGACATGCGGCTACATATTGGAACTATCAATGGAGATGCCCTTTGAACACAAACACAATTCTTGGCAACAGATTGTGGTGTACAGGACAAGGGTCCAACCAGGACCCCTGTTAAATAAATTCTATCTAAATGAGACTAACCTGAATAAATTACTCAAGGGAGGATCTATGCAAAATACAACCTAACATGATATTCTTACTTCCCTTGGATGTAGCTGATTTCTCCAAGACTGTTAACATGTTAGGTTGTATTTTGAGTGGAGCACCCCTTTAACATCCCAGTATTAGTTAATGCACACATCCAGTTCCAGCCACTCTCTCTCTCTCTCTCTCTCTCTCGCTCTCTCTCCCACAGACTGACCTGCCAGAGTGGGTCTTTCTCGTTAGGGAAGAGGTTATAGTATCTGTGGGCCAGCTGGACGGGAGGCAAGGTCTGTAGCCGCAGATTGGTCCACGTCTGCAGGAAGGCCACCAGGCTTTTGAAGGTGTAAAGGCCCAGCCGGTCGTTACCGTAGTTAGACAGGTGGGTCATGAAAATACTGATCTGGAGGAGGAGAGATGGATGAAGGAAAATGGAGAGAGAAAGACAGAAAGGTTCACTTCAATCCACTCTGATAGTCTGAGTAGCAATTGAATGTATAGAGAGAATGAAAGAGTGTGTGTGCATGCGTTTGTGTGTGTGCGTGTTAACTCACCGGGTTGAGTAGGACAGTGAGGAACAGCTCTCCTCCGTTGATGAGTTTGTCCAGCTCGTTGGGTCCGCCTGGGTACTCCTTATAGAATATGGTGTGTGTGAACAGACCACACGTCTGTCTGGGCAAGACCTGCGCGCACACACACACACACACACACACACACACACACACACACACACACACACACACACACACACACACACCAGCCCCACTGGTCTAGTCAATGCAAAACATATTAGGCAATATCACCACTTTTGTGTTCAATAATCTTCATATTATACTTCTCGTTTGGGGAAAGCAAACCTCATTCGCTCTGAGTCTATATGGAAATTCATTCAAATACACACGCAGCGAGAGAGAGTGTCTGGGGATCTGAATATCAATCATCTAATGTATTGTATGAGCAGAGCAGAGAAGACTGGACCACTCAGAGCTGCATCTCAAGGGCAGACAAAAATAGAGAGATACAGAGCGCAGGGGAGGAAAACTACTGGCAACACCACACACTGTAGACACTAGACTACCGGATTTATTTTAGAATGTATTTCGAAGAAGATAAAGTTATGTTTTGGTGATTTATGGTTACTGTTATTAAGCCAGTGTTACGGTCATCGCCGTGGATGGTGTTGCTATATTGTTAAAGGTGTATCCAGGAGGTAGTGTTTGGGGGCCAGCCAAGTGGTTGGCGTGGCTACGGTCCAGTATCACCACCTGCTGTAGAGGGATCCTCAAAACACACTTACTGACCCAACGGGAAGGCCTAATGAGACTGTCCGTTCCAAGGCCACTGTTGCCACGGTGATATAAATAAAATCCTACCGCTGTTATATCAACCACTCATGGGAGGACAGAGACAAGTGGGGGGAAGAGATAGAAAGATGTTGATGGAGGTAGGAACAGAGAGAAGTGGAGGAGAGATGCAAACACAGAAGAGGTAGAGGCAAGAAAGAGTAAAGAGGAGAATAAGGGAGAGAGAGAGTGCAACCGTCGGTAAAGGTTCTGTGACTCACGCTGATACCGCTGTGTATGAATCCCCGTCTGAAACGGGCAGGTTTGAGGTGGGGGTACTCCTCCGTGCTGGTCACCTTGATGCCCCACACCTTCTTCCAGGCATCGTACAGCTGCAGGTGAACTGGGTACACACCTGAGTGGTGGGGGGCTACCGCATAGCCCATGTTAGTGGGGATACCGTGCTCCTAGAGATATAGAGAGGGAGGGGAGAGGGAGGGGGTGGGTGTGAAGAAGAAAGGACAGAGCGAGAGAGAGCGAGAGCGAGAGAGAGAGAGAAATATAAAGTAGGTAGGGAGAAAGAAGGAATAACAATTAAAATCACAGTGGTGCTAGCTGTGTTAAGCTAAAGTTTGAATTTCTCATTTGGAGCAACATAGTGAGGTGGGCTAATTGCTAGCATCCCACTGCTAGCCTCCAGACAGACAGAGACTCACCATAGCGAACCTCTTGTTGAGAAGCATCTGTTCGGCTAGCACTGACTGGTTGTGGAAGAGGTGGGGCTGCATGTGGCTCCACATGTGGGGGAACCACCAGAACTCATTGACGTAGGAGAGGAGCAGATCATCCCCCAGGTCCTCCTCATCTGACCCTGGACATGAAGGGAGGACGGGGGAGGGAGAAGAGGAGGATAGGAGGTGAGAAGAAGAATAGTGGAAGAAGGGGAGGACAGGAGGAGGACAGTGGAGCATAGAGAGAATATGAAACATGAAAAGGGCAAAGAAAGGAGGTTGTCAGGGAATGGACAAGGGTGAGATAGAAGGTGAGGAAGATAATCACAGAGAGAGGAGGACAAGAGAAAACTAGGATTTCTGGTGATAAACCAAGGAGTACTGGAGTATAAACTGTGATGCTATCAGTAATAAGCTTCAGTACACAGATCGGGTACTGCATGAGTGGGATGCTGTGTTCTCCGGTCTTACCTGCATGGAAGAACTTCCCTGAGAAGCCCAGGTTGAAGGTGAAGTTGGGAACATTGTTACGCAGCGCTCTCTGGGTCTCCAACAGGGCCTGACTCAGAGAGGAGAGGGAAGGTGAGCAGGGCAATACACACCCGCATGTAAGCACACGCACAGTCACACACACAGCTGAATTTGTCAATCTGCAACTCCCTCCCTGTACACACCCTCATCCACCCCCGGGTGCATTTTTCCTGTACTCTTTTCTCTCCTCCTTTCTCTCTCTCCTCTGATTTGAGTGTTTGTTTCATTTGATCTCCGTACTATATTTGAATCCACTCACATCTCCCTCTTTCTCCCCGTCTCCCTGTGTCTCTCCTGCCTTGTCAGGAGAGACAGTGTGATTTATTCTTCACACCCCACTGTTCGGATTCCAAGAGAGGAAGGAAGCCTTGATATACTTCTCTACCCTAGCTCGTGTGAGGAAGCGGCCCAACTCTGATGGGACACACAGAGAAAGATACAGATAACTGAAAGGGTTCTGCTATTCTGTATGTATTGAAATATTCATGATATTGTTCTTAAGAGAGTGTGTGTGTGTGTGTGTGTCTCTATCGTAACGCTGTAGCCTGTCAACTCTATTTGTTTATTTGGATCCCCGTTAGCTTTTGCAGAAGCAGCAGCTACTCTTCTTGGGGTCCACAAAAAACACAAAACATGACAAGTAACAAAACACTGATAGACGAGGACAGTCAGACAAATTTAAAATACAACGATATACAAACAATCATTCAAAAAAATACATCATAATAATACAAAACCAAAAAATGATGTGTGTAAAGGCGTTTGCATGCTTCCCAGTCGGAACAGTTTGGAAGAGTTGGTGTAAACAGTACCAGTCAAAAGTTTGGACACCTACTCATTCCAGGGTTTTTCTTTGTTTATACTATTTTCTACACTGTAGAACAATCACGAAGACCTCAAAACTATGACATAACACATATGGAATCATTAGAAACCAAAAAAGTGTTAAACAAATCCTTTGCCTTGATAACGGCCTTGCACACTCTTGGCATTTTCTCAACCAGCTTCATGAGGTAGTCAGTCACCTGGAATGAGTGTCAATTAACAGGTGTGCCTTGTTAATAGTTAATTTGTGGAATGACTTTCCTTCTTAATGCATTTGAGCCAATCAGTTGTGTTGTGACAAGGTAGGGGTGGTATAGAGAAGATACCCCATAAGTCCATATTATGGCAAGAACAGCTCAAATAAGCAAAGAGAAGCGACATTCCATCATTACTTTAAGACATGAAGGTGAGTCAAAATGGAAAATGTCAAGAATGTTTCTTTAACTGTAGTCGCTAAAATCATCAAGAGCTGTGATGAAACTGGCTCTCATGAGGACCGCCACAGGAAAGGAAGACCCAGGGTTACCTCTGCTGCAGAGGTTAAGTTCATTAGAGTTACCAGCCTCAGAAATTGCAGCCCAAATAAATGCTTCACAGAGTTGAAGTAACAGACACATCTCAACATCAACTGTTCAGAGGAGACTGCGTGAATCAGGCCTTCATGGTCGAATTTCTGCAAAGAAACAACTTTGCAACACCAATAAGAAGAAAGAAAGAAAGAAAGGAAGTATGAAAGAAAGAAAGAAAGAAAGAAAGAAAGAAAGAAAGAAAGAAAGAAAGAAAGAAGAGACTTGCTTGGGCCAAGAAACATGAGACTGGTGGAAATCTGTCCTTTGGTCTGATGAGTCCAAATTTTAGATTTTTGGTTCCAACCGCCGTGTCTTTGTGAGACGCAGAGTAGGTGAACGGATGATCTCCGCATGTGTGGTTCCCATCGTGAAGCATGGAGGGGGAGATGTGATGGTGCTTTGCTGGTGACACTGTCAGTGATTTATTTACAATTCAAGGCACACTTAACCAGATGACCTGACCTCGACAATCACATTACCTCAATCCATTTGAGATGGTTTGGGATGAGTTGGACCGTAGAGTGAAGGAAAAGTAGCCAACAAGTGCTCAGCATATGTGGGAACTCCTTCAAAACTGCTGGAAAAGCATTCCAGGTGAAGCTGGTTGAGAGAATGCCAAGAGTCTGAAAAGCTGTCATCAAGGCAAAGTTGGCTACTTTGAAGAATCTCAAATATAAATACATCTGATTTGTGTAACACATTTTTTGGTTACTATATGATTCCATATGTGTTATTTTATAGTTTTGATGTCTTCACTATTATTCTATAATGTAGAAAATTACAAAAAAACTTGAATGAGTAGGCTTTGTCCAAACTTTTGACTGGTACTGTATATTATGACAACATGTGATGTTTTTCGTTCGTATTGGGCTTCGGTGACAATTTTTCAGCTGTTCGGGCACACAACATCTTTTCTGGAGGCAAGTCAAAGTTCAGAGCCAAAGTCTATGCCCCTTCGTCGGTGATTGGTCAACAGTACAGAGTAATCAATAAAGTCTTTGTTGTCATTCAACGGGAGACGACTCATTTTCGTGCAATTTTTTCCATTAAAGAAATACACTATATATATAAAAGTATGTGGACACCGCTTCAAATTAGTGGATTCGGCTATTTCAGCCACACACGTTGCTAACAGGTTTATAAAATCGAGCACACAGCCATGCAATCTCCATAGACAAACATTGGCTGTAGAATGGCCTGAAGAGCTCAGTGACTTTCAACGTGACACCGTCATAGGATGCCACCTTTCCAACAAGTCAGTTCATAACATTTCTGCCCTGCTAGAACGGCCCCAGTCAACTGTAAGTGCTGTTATTGTGAAGTGGAAAAGTCTAGGAGCAACAACAACTCAGCCGCGAAGTGGTAGGTCACACAAGTTCACAGAACGAGGCCGCTGAGTGCTGAAGAGCGTAGAAATCGGTTACAACGCCTACAACAATCACTACCGAGTTCCAAACTGCCTCTGGAAGCAACGTCAGCACAAGAACTGTCGGCTGGAGTGGTGTAAAGCTCACCGCCATTGGACTCTGGAGCAGTGTAAACGCGTTCTCTGGAATGATGAATCTCACTTCACCATCTGGCAGTCCAACAGACAAATCTGGGTTTGGCGGATGCTAAGAGAATGCTTCCTGCATGCATGATTTTGGAATGAGATGTTCGACGAGCAGGTGTCCACATACTTTTGGTGTACTTGTAGTGTACTACACCAAACAGCTTAGTTAGATGTCAAATTGCGCGACTAATATTGCAAGATTGCAAGATTAATATTCATTCGGACTATTTTGAGGAAGTTTATACTAACTACAGCATTTCAAAATGGACAAACCGTACTATTGCTGCTTTTTTCTCATTTTTCCAAGTGAAGGTCTTTTATGGGAGTATGCGAGCACACTCATTCCGGCCGGCTCGCAAAGTGTGGCTAGGTGCCAGCCGAACTGAAGCATGCCGACGCCCTTAGTGTGTGTGCATGTGTGTTTGTGTCGCCTCACAGTCCCCGCCGTTCCATGAGATGTTGTTTAATCATTTTTTGAAGGTAAATTGAAAGTTTGCTTGAGTAATTAAAGATGGAAGGGAGTTCCATACGATCATGGCTCTGTATAATACTGTGCGTTGCCGTGAATTTGTTTTGGACATGGGGACTGTGAAGAGACCCCTGGTGGCATGTCTTGTGCAGTATGTATGGGTGTCGGAGCTGAATGTTATTTGATTATGCAGACAATCTGGAATTCTCATGCTGACCACACCGCTTGCGTCGCGTGCTCGAGTGTTGCAAAATAAATGTACACATACATGTTATTCAATCATTGCACCCACTGCTCAATCGAGTCTGCATAGCCAGGCACTAAAATAGAACTTGGTTCAATTTGTGAAGCTTCAGGTGCTGCAAATCCCGCCTCTCCCATCTCCTTGTTTGTTTTTAGGAGCATATATCCACGTGCCATCTCCTCATTGGTTTTTAGGAGCCTATACCCACGTGGGTGATTGAAAGATGAATTGAGGTCCACACTCCAGTCCAGTTGGTGGTGGTAATGCACCTTAAAGTTGGTTGCCAACCACCATATAAAGTCAAAAGGAGAATCCTGAAGGAGGAGAGATTACTAGAAACAAACTTGGTTTACCCTTTTTTCTGTGGATTAATTGTATAGGACCTTGTACAGTTCAGGTAAAATAACAACCCAATGTTTATATCCTGGGACAAATTAGCTAGCAACAGCAAACTAGCTAGCTAAATTTCTATAAATGTTTGCTTATCGACCTGTCCCCAAATTAATATAGTTGGTTCAGAGTTCGTTTTGATATTTCAACCTGCGTTTCTTGATCGCGTCTGGTGTGGGGGGACAAAATCAACATGCGCGCGAATAGCGGACGGACATGCGCGAGTGGTCTGGTCAGCATGTAACGCTTCTCGTAAAAAACTAGAAGAGAAACAGTTCATCTCTCACCAATCCTCAACCAGGAAAGACTGGCATGCATGTTGTTGATGTTAGCTCTGTATGTGCAGTAAAGGGCAAGGCGTGCTGCTCTGTTTTGAGCCAGCTGCAGCTTTGTTAGGTCTTTCTTTGCTGCACTTGACCATATTACCGAACAGTAATCAAGAAGACCAGAGCCTGAACAACTAGCATAGTTGATTTGTGCCATTTGTGTATTTTGATTCTGACTGTAACTCCTTATTTAGAATTCCAATGAGCTCACTGGCTTTGGGTGCCGACATGTGGAGTGTGGAATGAACAGCATACATAGTCATTCCAGCTCTGTGTAAGACCTGTGGCAAATCATTTGTAAAAACCGAGAAGAGTAACGACTGAAGGCAACTGCCCTGAGGGACAATGCCCTGTATCTGATGTTAGAAAAGCTTCCATTGAAGAACACTATTTATCTATTGGTTAAATAACATCAAAGGCTGCACTGAAATCAAACAACACAATTCCATCGATCATCTGTTTATTTTAACCTAATTATATGTCATCTGAGTCAGCATACTGAGAAGTTTAATATAATACTAGGAATGGCACGATGCCTTTCATGTCCTGTACCAGCCCAACTGCCTAGCTAATAATGCTTCATTACAAACATGTTATGCAACACAATTATCAAGGTCTCAGAGACCAAAACATTGGAAATTAATATTTTCTATTTTCCAAGTATGTATCACCTTGACATCCTTCACCTTCATCCGGGTCCCCTCCTTCCCCACAAATATGTCATCTATATCGACCAGTAGATGTCGCTCCAGGGAGAGAGACAGCCTCTTCCCCGACAGGAAGCCCACCGCGTCCACAAACACCAGCTTGTGCAGCCAGAAGTTGAGGTTGTTCCCAAACAGAACCCTCTGGATGCCGTCGTGGAGACCCAGGTCCTGCACAACGGAGGGGAGCAGCGTGGCTGTCGTACCGAGCGAGGGGACACTCTCGGCGGACTGGGTCTTGGTCAGGAGCACGGGCTCGTAGGTGGAGTGGTTGGACTGGAAGACGGTCCAGTCGTCCCCGGGCAGGGGGCCGGGGAGGGGCTGGCCGGAGCGTGTGATGAAGAGGAGGGGGGACTTGGGATTGACCGTGCAGTCCTTCAGGCCCAGGTTGGAATGGAGGAAGAGGGGGAATCCTTTGAGCTGGGCACTCAGCAGGCTGTTCTCATTGGCCTACAGGAGGGAAATCAATGACAACATCAAGAGGGGACAGCGTTACAACTTCAGGTCCATTCTAGTCAATTCTATTCAGAACGTTGCAGATAGAAATCTGTTGTATTGCACTTAATAGGCAAAACTTCCAATCATGTGGCATAGAATCTTTTTAGCTCTCACTCACCCTTCCTCATGTGGGAGTCTGAGAAAACGCAATGTTATTATATTGTCTAGTTAAATAAAGGTTTAATTAAAAACACACAAAAAACCAATTACGTTAACACTCACCCACACACACTAAAGATGTGCTCACACCAAAAAATATTACAGCAACTTTTGCTCAATGCTTGCTGAGATATTTAACACACATTCCTGTTCAACATTGATGATGGAGCTGACTATCTCTTCAGATGAGATTTCATTGAGATGAACTCTGATTCCCTCCCCAATAGCATTCCATGTGACTACCCCATGAAGCTGGTTGAGAGAAAGCCAAGAGTGTGAAAAGCTATCATCAAGGCAAAGGGTGGCTACTTTGAAATATAAAATATATTTTGATTTGTTTAACACTTTTGGTTACTACACGATTCCATATGTGTTATTTCATAGTTTGATGGTTTGATAGTTTGATGTCTTCACTATTTTTCTACAATGTAGAAAATAGTAAAAATACAGAAAAACCCTTGAATGAGTAGGTGTGTCCAAACTTTTGACTGGTACTGTAGATGTACTACTCCTCACCTCAGCTCTTTCACATTCTCTCCAGCACAGTGAGATCTATTTCCTTAGGGACGACAGAAAGATAAAGAGAGATGGACAGCTGGAGAGGTGGAGATAGAGTGAAAGACAGCCAGTAGGGTGTTTCTAACCTTAAAGAAGCCGATGATGCCCACTCCATACTCCACACAGTACTTGTCCAGCAGCTCTCGGTTCCAGGCATCCAGGTTTACATATTTCAGAATGTTCTCATAGATGACTAGCGTGAAGCGCCCACGCTCCTTATCTGTTAATGTGGGCATGTCCCCTTTACCTGGAGAGATCTCTGTCCGGTAGTGGAAACGTCCAGACTCCAGGATGGCGACTATCTCCTGGCCCAGCTGAGAGTACTGGCTCTCTACAAACACCAGCACCAGGGGGTTTGTCCTCACCCCTCCTCTGCCCCCCTCGCCCCCAGCAAGCCCCCCCGACACCGCCCGCACCGGGAGCAGCCGAGACGGGCTCGCCCGCAGGTCATTGTAGATGGCCGACGCCCCCTCGCTGCCAGCCACGCCCCCTCCTGAGGGCTCGAGCTCCCGTTTGACGCCGTACAGGAAGTATGCGGAGACGAAGACGCTGACGGTGCAGAAGAGGAAGAGGAGGAGCAGGGAGGTCTGGAGGGGGAGGTGGTGGACGAGACGGACCAGCCGACGCAGGCGGGACACGCATCCCAGCATCGTCACGCACAACGCCCGACCGACTGACCTCACTGACCGTCCAACCGTAACACCCAGAAAACAGTCTCTCGAGGGCTACTTGGTGGAGAGTAAAAGTAAATTAGTCCAAAGTCCGTCTTGTTATTTCAAGTGGTCTAGTCGGTAATCCACAGGCTAGAGAAGCAGCAGCTTCAGCAGCAGCTACTGGAGATAGAAATGAGAAGGTCTCATGATGTTGGATCTCCCACATGTTGTGCTGCTGATTATGTCACCATGGCAGAGATGTGGGGGGTCTCCGACCGGGGGTGCACGCTGCACGTCTGGGAGGGAGGGGGAGGAGAGTCAAAGTAGAAGAGGGCGGCTAGAGGGCTGGCTGGTCACCTGTCCATCACTGGAACCAGCCAACCACATCCATGTAGGCCGTTGTTCAGGGTTCTTGATTGGTGGTGGATCTTTCCAGGGGAGGGCAAAGGTGAGGTCACAAAGGTCATCCCAATAGCAGCATCCTCCTGGACGATATCCGGTGATGACCTGGAAAGAAACGCAAGAAAGAAATAGAACATCAAAAATCCACAGAGAGAATATTGCCTCTACGTAACTCACTGCCATATTTCTTTGGTTTGTTTACTTGTGTGGGAGAGGTGTAGGCTACAGTGCAGGTGCCAGCTCCTCTGAAAGGTCATTTTAAAAAGTAGTTCTTGCCTTCACCTACACACATGCCATCAGAGCTCTACCCTTGGCCCTCACAGACACAGACACAGACAGAGAACAAAGCCTAGAGGCGAGCAGTTGAGGCAGTCTGTCCAGGCAGGGATCTGTTACTGCATGTAAAATGAAGCCATGGTCACTAGCCTCCTATTCCCCATAAAACACACAGAACCATTCTCTTCTCTCCATTCTCATCTCTATCAAGGAGAACTACTTGAGAAATGAGACAACTGTATTATTAAGTATTGCGGGTTTTTTTTCCTTCTCTCTTCCGCTATCCAAGGACACACACCCCACACGAGAGCAAGACAGACCGCCGCCCTCTCAATCTCAACCATTCATTAATGACCACCATTCTACCCATAAGGATTCATTAAGACCTTGGATCTAATCAAAAATGGATTACCTAACGCAATCAAAAATGTCTTCTTAAAGGGAGGGCATTATCAAAGGTTTATTACCGTACAGAGAGAGAGCAGAGTGCTCTGTGTGGGCCCACCAAAGCCCGACACTTTACAAAACAGTAGTTCCCTGACACGGACTGCATTTAATGAGTTATTGATTTCTGACTAGAGTAGCTTGATGAGGGAAAAACCTGATATCATTCCCTGGTTCCATATAGAATTCCTCAAGGTATTCCATGAAGGAGAGTTCAATATCATTCCATATAGCATTCCTTGTGGAATACCATGGAGAGAGGCCAAAGATCTCACCATACAAAACAATCAACTGTGTGAGAACTGTACATTTTGGTATAGCGAAGTCACGCCGGTCTTCCTGCGTCAGTCACAATCTGTAAAGATGCCCCAAATCGCCCTCCTGGGCCGTGCTGCTGCGGCAGAGAAAAATATATCACACTTTCTATGAGCCGCTTCCAGAATTCCCTTCTGAGGACCAGAGTTTTTCAACGTAAAGAGGCTGTGAAAAGGACGTGGGTGTGCAGAGAAAGTATCTCTCCAGAGCAGACCAAAACACACAGCCCTGGTATGCTGAAGATTCCCATTCCTTCTGTGAGGAGCCAGGTCCGTGCCACGGCCTATCTAAATAAGATTAGCCGCTACGGCACAGCGCAGAGGTCGCGCAAGAGAGCAGAGGACGACTTGCGGAGAGAGAGAGAGACAGAAACTTTATCACTAGTAGTAACGTTTTCTCAGGTGGGTGGTTACCCTGCTTTGAGAGAAGGTTCCAGATATTACTCGAGCACCGTGGTGGGTTTGAGTAGTCAAGTCCTCTTATTTTCTTTTGAAAAGGGACTTTTAAAAGTCATTTTGTCTTGATAATCACACTAATGACAGAATGTTATCTGAGGCCAAAGGTCTGAGGGGACAAAACGCTACCGTGAGACTGGCATTGGTGGTGACAGGGGTTGGCGGGCACCGGTTAACAGCAGGATAAGCAGAGGAGAGGAGGGAAGAAGAGGGAAGAAGGCCATCTATCTATGGTAGGTCTTGACCAACTCTCACCAGTTATGACTGGCCCCCAATGTTGACCTTCAGCCTAGGCCACAAAGGACTACAATTACACAAGATCAGAGAGAGGGGTGACGGAGAGCGAGGGAGGGTGTGGGAGAGAGAGAAAGGGTGGGGGAGAGAGAGAGGGGGGGGGAGGAGTGAGCAAGAGAGAGATGGAGATAGGGAGCGCAAGGAGAGCTGGAGGCCTTGGGTATGAGCCTAGGCCTTGTAGCAAGGTCAGGGGGGAGAGAGGAGAGCAGAGAAGAGAGCATTAGACTGTAATGTAGCGGGAATAGATAGGTAGCTAGGTACACTAGAGATGCATTTACACTGAGTGGAAAACGCAGGCTAATGGATGTTCAGATCTAACCCTCTCTATCTCTTACTCAATCTCTCGGCCTTCAAAGGAGACTCTAAGCATCCCTCAACCCTTCCCCCGACAAATAATGAAATAAATGGAAAATAGTGGAAAAAAGAAAGAAGAGAGAAGACGCATGAATATTTTATGTCCTGAGTGACCTGATGGAACGTGGGGATGACGTATCAGCAAGGTAGAGAGCGGTGGAGAGAGGCTCTCTCTCCATCCATCCCAGTCTGCTGCTGAACAGAACACAGTAAAGAAGGAATCAGTCCCTTACTCATGCATAGAGAGCAGAGGTAGAGAGGTAGACAGACTGAGACTAATGTGAATTTAATAGCTAACCTTTCCAAGCTCTCTGACGGGAAGAGCTCACAGTGAATATGAGGGCTGTAATTGCCTGTGTGGATGAAAGAGTTACTAAACGAGGCAACAGACACAGACAGATGGGGAAAGGGAGAGGGAGAGAGGGAAAGGGAGAGGGAGAGAGGGAGAGAGGGAAAGGTAGAGGGAGAGAGAGAAAGGGAGAGGGAGAGAGAGAAAGGGAGAGGGAGAGAGAGAAAGGGAGAGAGGGAAAGGGAGAGGGAGAGAGAGAAAGGGAGAGAGAGAAAGGGAGAGGGAGAGAGGGAAAGGGAGAGGGAGAGAGGGAAAGGGAGAGGGAGAGAGAGAAAGGGAGAGAGAAAGGGAGTGGGAGAGAGGGAAAGGTAGAGGGAGAGAGAGAAAGGGAGAGGGAGAGAGAGAAAGGAAGAGGGAGAGAGAGAAAAAAGCGGGAAGAGGGAAAGAAAGGCAATAAAAAGAGAGAAAATAGAGAGAAGGACAGAGCGAGAGAAATTAGCAACAAAATTGTCCGATGCAGCAATCAAATCAGGAATTTACCAAGTGTTCAAAACAGCAATTAACATATTTACCCCATTATTAGCGTGGGATTAATTGTAAGGGCAGAATAAAGTGGGTGCATGAATATAAACAATACCAGATGACAGCAGCGCTGAGGAGTGTGTGTGTACACGTATTTTCCTACATTGTCAGGACCACAATGTCCTGACAAGTCACCAGAATGTCCTGACAATTTAGGAAAACACTTTTGAAAAAAGTCAATACTTTTTCCCCATGTCCTAAAATGTATTAAAAAGGTTCGAGTTGAGATAAATAGGATTTGGAATGGGAATACATTTTAGTTTCTTGCAAATGTATTCATCCCCCTTGGTGTTTTTCTTATTTTGTTGCATAACAACCTGTAATTTAAATGAATTTTTATTTGGATTTCCTGTAATGGATATACACAAAATAGTCCAAATTGTTGAAGTGAAATTAAAAATGAATTTGTTTCCAAAAATTCAAAAACAAAAAATATGGAAAAGTGCATATGTATTCACCCCTTTCCTATGAAGCCCCTAAATAAGATCTGGTGCAACCAATTACCTTCAGAAGTCACATAATTAGTTAAATAAAGTCTACCTGTGTGCAATCTAAGTGTCACATGATCTGTCACATGATCTCAGTATATATACACCTGTTCTGAAAGGCCCCAGAGTCCGCAACACCACTAAGCAAGGGGCACCACCAAGCAAGCGGCACCATGAAGATCAAGAAGCTCTCCAAACAGATCAGGGACAAAGTTGTACAGAAGTACAGATCAGGGTTGGAAAAAAATATCAGAAACTTTGAACATCCCACTGAGCACCATTCAATCCATTATTAAAAATGGAAAGAATATGGCACCACAACAAAACTCCTGCCAAGAGAGGGCTGCCCACCAAATCTCACAGACCAGGCAAGGAGAGCATTAACCAAGAGAGGCAACAAAGAGACCAAAGATAACCCTGAAGGAGCTACAAAGCTCAACAGCGGAGATTGGAGTATCTGTCCATAGGACCACGTTAAGCCATACACTCCACAGAGCTAGGATTTACAGAAGAGTGGTCAGAAAAAAAGCCATTGCTTAAAGAAAAGAATAAGCTACCACATTTGGTGTTCACCAAAAGGCATGTGGGAGACTCCCCAAACATATGGAAGAAGGTACTCTGGTCAGATGAGACTAAAATTGAGCTTTTTGGCCATCAAGGAAAACGCTATGTCTGGTGCAAACCCAACACCTCTCCTCAGCCAGAGAACAACATCCCCACAGTGAAGCATGGCGGTGGCAGCATCATGCTGTGAGGATGTTTTTTCAATCTGCAGGGACTGGGAAACTGGTCAGAAATGAAGGATGGTGGTAAATACAGGGAAGTTCTTGAGGGAAACCCTTTTCAGTCTTCCAGAGATGTGAGACTGGGACGGAGGTTCACCTTCCAGCAGGACAATGACCCTAACCATACTGCTAAAGCAACACTCGAGTGGTTTAAGGAGAAACATTTAAATGTCTTAGAATGGCCTAGTCAAAGCCCAGACCTCAATCCAATTGAATATCTGTGGTATGACTTAAAGTTTGCTGTACACGAGCGGAACCCATCCAACTTGAAGGAGCTGGAGGAGTTTTACCCTGAAAAATGAAAAATCCCTGTGGCTAGATGTGCCAAGCTTATAGAGACATACCCCTAGAGACTTGCAGCTGTAATTGCTGCAAAAGGTGGCCCTACAAAGTATTGACTTTGGGGGGGATGAATAGTCAGCTCAAGTTCTGTTTTTTTTTGTCTTATTTCTTGTTTGTTTCACAATAGAAAATATTTTGCATCTTCAAAGTGGTCGGTATGTTCTGTAAATCAAATGATACAAACCCTGCAAAAATCAATTTTAATTCCAGGTTGTAAGGCAACAAAATAGGAAAAATGCCAACTTTCGCAAGCCACTGTATCTCCCCAAAAAGTCCTGAAAATTCACGAAAACAAAGCTGTGTATACATGCTTTCCTAAATTTCTGTGAGAGTGAGTAGTCTTTAGCCTCTGGGTAGGTGGTCAGTTAGACCTAACAAAGGAGAGGGAGGCGGGGGCCTCCTCTGGACATCAGCTCTAGCAAAGCAACTCCTTGGCTAAACAACACTAAGGTTGTCTCTCTCTCTCTCCCCCCTGAGGCCAGTGCAGTACAGTATCAGCGTGAGGTGAACTAGCCAGAGGTGCCACTTTTTGACAAATAAAATTGTCCCTCTCCTCTCTGCCCCTCAGGACCTTAATGCCCCCGACCTCCCCCTCCTGACACCCCTCACCACCCGCGGTGCCGCTGACAGGAATAAATTATGACCCTCCCTGTTCCGTCTCCAAGTGCCTTGGCAACCGCACACTCTCCATGGTAACGCCAGAGTTCTGGCAGTGTTCTCCTTCTGTGGAATCAGCATTCCCTCTGTTCTCAATAAATAATAATAATTCACTCCATATACAAACTTGTACATATGAACAAAACTTAAAGACGCACACAAACAATGACTGCATATCATCTGCCCAGAACTACATGCTCACGCCCCCATCCCTAGTGCCTGAATTATTGTTTGCCACTTGGCCTTAAATTGTATCAATTTGTTTTTTCTTCTTGGTCACCCATGCCATTTCAATATTTCAATAATGTTGTTGTTTCAAACAGTATAAACTACTGCATCAGGAGAATGAGATCACCTGGAAGGCACTCTTAAATGATACACATGCAGTGTCATTTTCAGCAAAAACACACATACAGTACAGTGCCTTCAGAAACTATTCACACACCTTGACCTTGTACAAATTCTTTCGTGGTACAGCTTGAATTTGAGATTTTGCGTTACGGGCCTACACACAATGCACCTTAAAGTCAAAGTGGAATTATGTTTTTTGATGTTTTTACAAATTAATTAAAAATGAAAAGCTGAAATGTCTTGAGTCAATAAGTGTTCAACATCTTTGTTATGGCAAGCCTAAATAAGTTCAGGAGTAAAAATTTGCTTAACAAGTCACATAATAAGTTGCATGGACGCACTCTGTATGCAATAATAGTGTTTAACATGATTCGGAATGACTACCTTATCTCTGTACCCTGTAAGGTCCTTCAGTTGAGCACTGAATTTCAAACACAGATTCAACCACAACAACCAGGGAGGTTTTCCAATGCCTCTCAAAGAAGGAAACCCATTGGTATATGGGTAAAAATGAAAAAAAGAAGACACTGAATATCCCTTTGAGCATAGTGAAGCTACTAATTACACTACAAAGATACAGGCATCTTTCCTAACTCAGTTGCCGGAGAGGAAGGAAACCATTCTGGGATTTCACCACAAGGCCAATGATGACTTTAAAACAGTTACAGGCAGAGTTTAATGGCTGTCATAGGAGAAAACTGAGGATGGAGCAACAACATTGTAGTTACTTCACGATACTAACCAACATTATAGAGTGAATATAAGGAAGCCTGTACAGCATAAAAATATTCCAAAACACACATCCTGCAAAAAATGTGGCAAAGAAATGAACTTTATGTCCTTTATGCAAAGCATTATGTTTGGGGCAAATCCAACACAACACATCACTGAGTACCACTCCTCATATTTTCAAGCAAGGTGGTGGCTGCATCATGTTATGGGTATGCTTGTCATCAGCAAGGACTTGGGAATTTGGGGGGGATAAAAAGGAAGGGAAAACCATAGAGGAAAACCTGGTACAGTCTGCTTTCCAGCAGACACTGGGAGAAAAACCTTTCAGCTGGACAATAACCTAAAACAACTCCAAAGATATACTGGAGTATTTTACCAAGATGACATTGAATGTTCCTGAGTGGCCTAGTTACAGTTTTGACTTAACTCGGCTTGAAAATCTATGGCAAGAAAATGTCTCTCTAGCAATGATCAATAACCAAATTGAAGAATTAAAAAAAGCAGAACAGCAGAGCAGCAGTACTGTATGTCCATCCAGCTGGACAGGTCAGTGCCAGGGTCGGAGCCAAGGTGTCGGGGTCAAGGTCAGGGTGGTGTAATCCCTAATGTGTAATCCAGTTAATCTGGACTAGGGTTGCAAAGGGAGGGTATATTACTGGAAACTTTCTAAGTTTACAAGTAAACTACCAGAATTTTGGTATCTTTCAAGAATTATTTGTGGTCTATCACAAGACATGTAGTGGCCTTTTTGGGTACTTCAGAGTATCACGTCTCTGTAATTATTTGACCCTCTCTTCTGGCCTTATCACATGTAAAATATTTGAAATAATGAAATAAGAAGATTTTAAAATAAAAACTTGAATGACAAGGCAGTGAAACATCCTAAATATAAACCATTGGTGTTTAATAGTTGGGTTTTAGCATGAAATATCCGCCCCAAAATTACATACTTTTATTTATTTTACTATGTCAATGACGATTTGAGCATGTAAATCTTATTGAGGCAAAATGTGTTTTGGGGATGCATGCCATCAAAGCCATTACACAACACAACACTAAACGATACATGAATTGCACTATAATGGTGACAAACGGTGCCCACAAACTGTTAGGACCTATATAAAGCTGTCCTAACAGCAGTCCCAACACCTTACCACTGCTACACCTGGCTATCAGCGGAGCCTTGTCTTGCTGTGAAAATGTTAATTCAGACTCATTTACTGCCTTTAAAAACAACATAGCTGATATGGCTGACTTGCTTAAACAAATGTGGTTTCTATTGACAATTGAGATGTACAAACTATGGCATAAGGGGACAACAAGCGGATAAGAGGCAATCCGTAATTTCGATTATGACAGTCATGAGCGAGCTAGGACGGATGTAGTCAATATAACTAGTTGTTCAGCCCCTTTGAAATGTACAGCAACACAATTCAGAACATGGACCATTCTTACATTGTTCTCTCATTGTCCAATCAAAGCTACTGTAGATATAACGTGATTTGATGTCATTTTATCTGTGGCCAACGACCTTGAGCTTTTTTGGATCAGCACTTCTAATGTAACTCTATGGCAGCACCCAAAGGGGCTTGAATTTTCGAGCTCTACCCTTAGATTTGCCGGTGACATAGTGTCCCAGTGAGTGACAGAACACTGAGCAAATCACTGCGCAACTAGAGAACATTACCAACCCCTACGTTCCGTATTTTCCGCTGGCTGCCCCACCATCACAGAAAGCACTAAGCTGGGCTGAAGCACCTGCATTTTGGAGCTGCCTTACTCAAGAAAGCAAAACAGACACCAGATTTGTATGCGGCTTTATCAACTCAATGGTTATTTTTTTATATATATTTTTTTTTTACATTGTTTGCAAACTGATATGTGACACTCATTAATGCCAAAATAACATGTAAAACAGGCAACCAAGTTTTGTTTTTGTATCTTTTACTTTCGGCTTCAAACAGCTGAAACAACAATATTTTTGGTTATGGAAAATATATTTCACAAAGGTTTGGATGGTACAATGATTTCCTACACTATACTATCTCATTTTGTCACATGAACTGAAATTAGGCAAACTATTAGTTATAGCAACCAGGAAATGGCGGTGCAATTTCTGCATAGTGCAACTTTAAGTTATTCAAGTAATAAATGACCAAAGTTACGATCGATGGCCGTACATTTTCTCTTAATTACCTAAATTACTGAAGATTCTAGTAACTTTGGTAAATTATCGGCAGCGTTGCAACCCTAATCTGGACATTGATGACATTAGGACAGCAGCACATGTGTTAATGACTGGCAGTGGTTCACTATTGGCTCCTTGTACTACCAGTCTACTTGTAGCGAGTGAAGGGGGAACAGCCGGACCAGGACTTGAACCAGGGACTCTGCAGTTATGGGTAGAGCACACTACAACCTGCACCATTAAAGTCCATGCAAAGCTTTTCACAAAGGCTGTATGTAGTATGCACATATAGGAAGGCTACACTTCGTATGATAATAATGGCTTTTGAAAGTGTGCAGCTTTGGATTTGCCCATCATAAAGAAAGTAGTGGTACTTTTAACAGCTGAACTAAATCTCAGCATTTGCATTCATCCTGTCCTTTCTATCCTGTTGGAGATTAAGGACTTCAAAAGAAATGGAAAATTCCCTTTTGCTGTGCTGCATTTAAAGCTACAAACAACATGCACACATGGAAATGCAAGCCGGAAACAATAGTTTTTTGACAGGTTGTATTTCAAAGGCAGTGACCGTTCCCTCCGTCGGAACTAAGCCACCCTTGGCATCCATCAATAAAGAATCGAATCAGATCTGAAATTCAAAATCCATTTCATGCATCCATTGTGGCTGTTGCGATTAAAAGTTTAGGATGTGAAAAAGAGTGAAGAATAAGCACGGTGAAAGTTCCTCTCTCTCTCTCCGGCTCTTCTTTCTTTTTTTTTGCCCATCTGAATGCACAAAGTGGGCGGCATCCCTTTTGGCCACAGTGCAAACATTTACACTGACTTCCCTTCAAATCAATTAATTTCATGCCTGTTAAGGACAAATCTTTTGTGGACTGACAACGTAAACATAAATGGTCATGTAGATCTGTCATGATACAACACGGGATGCGTGAGATCAGCAGCATTTGTTCCGGTGCGTCAGGTTTTCCATCACTGGTTATTTGGAAAAACCATGATTCCGCAGGTGTTAGCATCTTTAGAATTTCGGAAGGGGACATTTGGCCCATAGACTTGCCCGTAACTTGCGAACAGAAAAGGGTGAAGCTCTTCGTTCCGGTTCCGATCCTTGTTTTATCTCTCCTCTTAACACGTATGGACCCATAACTTAATCGAGCATCTGACCAATTACGCTAGACTTTAGTTCTGAATTAACCGAGATTAGTGAAGGACGGAGGTGACGAAGCTGGAATCTAAACAAAATCTAGTTTGGTACCGTGGTTCTAATTCTCGAGGAAAGTGACTGACTTTTTCTCCTCTTTCTACACCTCATACGAATTGAACAGCTGCAGAATTATGAAAAACTTTCAGCACCTCAATTTATGTACCCAAGACTGAGTTGATTTCACCAAGGATTATATTTATAGAGAAATTCCTCAAATGGTTCGTGGGCCTTCAATTATGACTCTGGCCAAATGAAGATTGAAATGATTGCTTTTAGTGAACAGCCAATAATTGATAGGGCCAATATTTTTGGCCGACATTAGCCGTTCCTAGTCTATCGGCCCTTGAGTACCAGTGCAGCCGATGTCCCCTATGTAGCGCGAGAGCACTTATGTTAAAACCTTTGCAAGCCGGCGAGGAACTTCTGGCTGGACTTCATCTTGTTAGCTACCCACTTATCGTGCATATAGTTTCAAGTACACTTGAATAAAGACACACAGCACGTACATATACTGAAAGAAGGGATGTTCATCTTCCCTTACAAGACTATTTAATACGTATCTAGATACATGGGCCCCGATATAATACACATTTCTTGTTAAACAAACTATAGTTTTGGCAAGTAATTTTTCCAACAATTCTTTACAGACAGATTATTTCACTTATAATTCACTGTATCACAATTCCAGTGGGTCAGAAGTTTACATACACTAAGTTGACTGTGCCTTTAAACAGCTTGGAAAATTCCAGAAAATGATGTCATTGTCACTCCCTGGCCATAGTATTCTCTATTTTTGTTAGGCCAGGGTGTGACTAGGGTGGGCATTCTATGTTCATTTTCTATGTTTTGTTTTTCTTTGTTGTTTGGCCGGGTGTGGTTCTCAATCAGAGGCAGCTGTCTAGCATTGTCTCTGATTGAGAACCATACTTAGGTAGCCTTTTCCCACCTGAGTTTTGTGGGTAGTTATTTTCTGTTTAGTGTGTTTTGCACCTGACGGAGCTGTTTCAGTTGTTCTTTTGTTCCTTGTTTGATAGTGTTCAGCTTTACCATTAAAATTATGAACACTTACCACGCTGCACCTTGGTCCTCACCTTCTTCCACTAACGGCCGTTACAATCATGGCTTTAGAAGCTTCTGATTGGCTAATTGACATCATTTGAGTCAATTGGAGGTGTACCTGTGGATGTTTTCAAGGCCTACCTTCAAACTCAGTGCCTCTTTGCTTGACATCATGGGAAAATCAAAAGAAATCAGCCAAGACCTCAGGAAAAAATTTGTAATCTCCACAAGTCTAGGTCATCCTTGGGAGCAATTTCCAAGGGCCTGAAGGTACCACGTTCATCTATACAAACAATGGTACGTAAGTATAAACACCATGGGACCACACAGCCGTCATACTGCTCAGGAATGAGACGTGTTCTGTCTCCTAGAGATGAACGTACTTTGGTGCGAAAAGTGCAAATCAATCCCAGAACAACAGCAAAGGAACCTTGTGAAGATGCTGGAAGAAACAGGTTCAAAAGTATCTATGTCCACAGTAAAACAAGTCCTATATCGACATAACCTGAAAGGCCACTCAGCAAGGAAGAAGCCACTGCTCCAAAACCGCCATAAAGAAGCCAGACTATGGTTTGCAACTGCACATGGGGACAAAGATTGTACTTTTTGGAGAAATGTCCTCTGGTCTGATGAACAAAAATAGAACTGTTTGGCCATAATGACCATCGTTATGTTTGGAGGAAAAAGGGAGGCTTGCAAGCCGAAGAACACCATCCCAACTGTGAAGCAAGGGGGTGACAGCATCATGTTGTGCAGGTGCTTTGCTGCAGGAGGGACTAGCGCTCTTCACAAAATAGATGGCATCACGAGGAAAGAAAAGTATGTGGATATATTGAAGCAACATCAAGACATCCGTCAGGAAGTTAAAGCTTGGTCGCAAATGGGTCTTCCAAATGGACAATGACCCAAAGCATACTTCCAAAGTTGTGGCAAAATCGCTTAAGGACATCAAAGTCAAAGTATTGGAGTGGCCATCACAAAGCCCTGACCTCAATCCTATAGAAAATCTGTGGGCAGAACTGAAAAAGCGCATGTGAGCAAGGAGGCCTACAAACCTGATTCAGTTACACCAGCTCTGTCAGGAGGAATTGGCCAAAATTCACCCAACTTATTGTGGGAAGCCTGTGGAAGGCTACCTGAAAAGTTTGACCCAAGTGAAACAATTTAAAGGCAATGCTACCAAATACTAATTGAGTGTATATAAACTTCTGACCCACTGGGAATGTGATGAAAGAAATAAAAGCTGGAATAAATCATTCTCTCTACTATTATTCAGACATTTCACATTCTTAAAATAAAGTGGTGATCCTAACTGACCTAAAACAGGGAATTTTTACTAGGATTAAATGTCAGGAATTGTGAAAAACTGAGTTTAAATGCATTTGGCTAAGGTGTATGTAAACTTCCGAATTCAACTGTATGTGTGTAAATTATGTATGGCTATGGTGTATGTACTATGTAGGCACCTGAGCTGAGCCATAAGGGACACTCAGCATCTACCACCCAACTACCACTATCAGATTAGGGGGGTCAATGTAGCTTGTATGTTTGTTTGTTCTGAAATCACCATCACCAACTAATTAAATAGTAATTTTTGCAGATTAAGTGTTTGAGTTAGTAATGTATCTTTATTTACAGGCTTACAAATAAGCCATGACTTAGCCAATGAAAATACAGTGCCAGTCAAAAGTTTGGACACATCTAGTCATTCAAGGGTTTTTCTTTATTTTGACTATTTTCCACATTGTAAAATAATAGTAGGCATCAAAACTTTGAAATTACACATATGGAATCAACACCAACAAAAGTGTTAAACAAATCAAAACATATTTGAGATTTTTCAAAGTAACCACCCTTTGCCTTGATGACAGCTTTGCACACTCTTGGCATTCTCTCAACCAGCTTCACCTGGAATGCTTTTCCAAAAATCTTGAAGGAGTTCCCACATATGCTGAGCACTTGTTGGCTGCTTTTCCTTCACTCTGAAGTCCAACATATCCCAAACCATCTCAATTGGGTTGAGGTCAGGTGATTGTGGCGGACAAGTCATTTGATGCAGGATTTCATCACTCTCCTTTTTGGTCAAATAGCCCTTATACAGCCTGGAGGTGTGTTGGGTCATTGTCCTGTTGAAAAACAAATGATAGTCCCACTAAGCGCAAACCAGATGGGATGGTGTATCCCTGCAGAATACTGTGGTAGCCATGTTGGTCAAGTGTGCCTTGAATTATAAATAACTTACCGACAATGAGAACCACACATACGGAGATCATCCACTCACCTACTCTCACAAAGACACGACGGTTGGAACCGAAAATCTAAAATTTGGACTCATCAGACCTAAGGACAGATTTCCACCGGTCTAATGTCCATTGCTTGTGTTTCTAATGTCCATTGCTTGTGTTTCTTGGCCCTTCTCATTGGTGTCCTTTAGTAGTGGTTTCGACCATGAAGGCCTGATTCACGCAGTCTCTGGACAGTTGATGTTAAGATGTGTCTGTTACTTGAACTCTGTGAAGCATTTATTTGGGCTGCAATTTCTGAGGCTGATAGCCGTAATGAACTTATCCTCTGCAGAAGAGGTAACTCTGGGTTTTCCTTTCCCGTGGCGGTCTTCATGAGAGCCAGTTACATCATAGCGCTTGATGGTTTTTGCGACCGCACTTGAAGAAACTTTCAAAGTTCTTGACATTTTTCGGATTGACTGACCTTCATGTCTTAAAGTAATGATGGACTGTCATTTCTCTTTGCTTATTTGAGCTGTTCTTGCCATAATATGGACTTGGTCTTTTACCAAATAGAGGTATCTTCTGTGTACCACCCTTACCTTGTCACAACACAACTGATTGGTTCAAACTCATTAAGAAGGAAATAAATTCCACAAATTAACAAGGCACAACTGTTAATTGAAATGCATTCCAGGTGACTACATCATGGGGCCTAGTGGTTAGAGCACTGGGCCAGTAATCAAAAGGTTGCTGGATCAAATCCCTGAGCTGACAAGGTAAAAATCTGCTCCGTAACTGCCCCTGAACAATGCAGTTTACCCACTGTTCCCCGGTAGGCCGTCATTGTAAATAAGAATTTGTTCTTAACTGACATCCCTAGTTAAATAAAAATTAAATAAATAAAAAATCATGAGGCTGGTTGAAATAATTGATATTTGAAGAATCTCAAATATAAAACATATTTTGATTTGTTTAACACTTTTTTGGTTACTACATGATTCCATGTGTGTTATTTCATAGTTTTGATGTCTTCTCTATTATTCTACTATGTGGAAAATAGTAACAAGCACAAGTCTGGATTTCACCCCATCTCAAAATCGAATCGTTTTGACAGTTTGAAACTTTGCTTAAGGTTCCACGCAGATGTGCAAGATCAGGAACAGGTGTGAATCTGGGCACAGTGTACAGTCTGACTAGGCTGCTGATATTGCCTGGGGTTATTCGGCATGCAAATTGACTTGTAGATCAATGACTGTCATGCAGTTCGTCACTGAAGGAGAGGATCCATCAGTTGTCACAAAAGATGATAAGTATTTTCAGAAGGTATAGCCTGGTGGTTAGAGCGGAAGGTTGCAAGTTCAAATCGCCGAGCTGACAAGGTACTAATCTATCGTTCTGCCCTTGAACAGGCAGTTAACCCACTGTTCCTTGGCCGTTTGTTCTTAACTTACTTGCCTAGTTAAATAAAGGTAAAAAAATGACGGATGCATGCTACATTTTGATTGGTTTGGGGTCCGTGGACCGATGCACTTTTATCTTAAAAACATTACAATCGGGGGCCGACGCCTTTCGGGAAATTGTTACATCCCTAATTGAAAGTATTCATTCATTTACTGATCAACAAAACAAAAGTGCATAACAGGCTACAGCACTTTACTAAACAAGATACCGGTAGCTAGCTAACTAGTTAACTAGCCAGGTAGCTTGGAAAATAGCTTTCATTCAGTCACCGAAAGCTAACGTTGCTAGATAGCGTACAGCTAACATCGGTTCACTACCTTAAAACTTTATTTGCTATAATATGCGAACCATAAGAAAAAGTAAGTTGATTGTCTCCAAAAACATTCACTAGGTAAAATGACTGGTCTTATTTAATTATTGACAAACTGTTGCATGTGAGAGAGGACAAGTGTCTTAAGAGTGACCAATCCAATAATATCTATCTGCAGACTGCAGTAACTACACCCAGTGCCCATAACACATCGCGCCCACTGCCATTTAGGGTACTTGCAACAGTACGACGGCGATTAGCTTACGTCACTACAAGCATTGTGTCACTACACGCACATTAGCTAGCTAGCACACATGCCTCGCCCACTAGCATTACGTCACTACAAGCATTGTGTCACTACACGCACATTAGCTAGCTAGCACACGCCAGCTAGCTAGCACACACTAGCTAGTAAGATTTTTTTATATTTTTTTTTACCAAAGTCACATGTATTATTTGATGTTAAAATGTATTCATTAATGAACACATTGCTGTCTCTGGGAAATTTTGTCAACAACATTTTAAAATTAAATGACATTCAATATCGCCATCAAATATTGGCTTTGCCCTCCAAAAATTGCCATCGACCCTAAAACAAGTTCTATATCGGCTGTTCCCTAATTGTGTTGTTATTCAGCGTAATCGGACAGAGTGCATGGGCTGATCTGGACGTTAACTCCTGGAGCCCGGAGCCCACGAAAGGGACGTTTTGGGACAGAAATGAGAAAGATTGTGGCTATTTCTGTAGCCTACCTGCATATTCAGTGGTGGACAGAGCTAGTTTCTAGCCATGATAATGTAACCACATTAGCTCATCTGATGTGATTGTATCTGATGTTATCTAGCCCAGAGATCCCCAGCTTGAAGCTAACTGCAGCAGGCACAGTATAATAGCATGATTATACATTCAGAATGTGGAGAGCCGATTAGGGCTGAGATGAATAAAAACATGGGGAGAGAAGATGAAATATGTATGGGTCTTCTCCACTCAGATGGCCTCTAAAAGCAGCTTCTCCAAACTGAGAATCTGGGATCTCTGATATAGCCGCGCCTCACTGGAGATACGGTGGATCTGAGGGGATTGGAAAACGTGTGAAATGGATTACCACACTCTGGGGAAAGCAGCCGGGATGGTATTTGAAATAGCGACGCCATGGGAATACTATGGTAGAGGCAGGGAGACACAGACACACACGGTACCAATCAGTGGTGGTCAGTGCAGTTTATGACGAGGGAGGATTTTTTTTTCATGAGCATGTCCTTATTTCTATTACAGCATGTTGGATGACTGTCATTCATATTCCATTAATCCAGTTCAATGTAACATCGATAGGTTCCCTACAACCTAGCCTATGAATTAAAGTTTACAACGTAGTTGCACACAGGTCGAGAGAAAAATTTTAGATGAAACACAGTGACACATGGACCGACAGTGACACATTCAATAACACCTTGCACACTCTTGCCTGCATCTAGCTGTAATGGTGTAATCTAGGTGTAATCATTAGTCCAACAGTTGCAAATGAACGTTTCTATTGGACAAATTCAGGTATTTTCATCCCTGTTTCGTTTACTTTCCTTTAAGAATTTATTCCCCACAGAATCCGCGGATTGAATGCACCCTTGATCATAGCAGCCACGTTGTATTCATTCTAGCCTCTGTGCGCACTCCTCCTTTCACCTTTTCACTTTGTTTGTGGACTTCAATGAACAACACATCAGCTGTATGTGGCCAGGCGAAAAATAACTTTCCAAGCTAAACCATGTCATAACCGCTACACACAGCTTACATCATTGTCCCCATATTAGCTAAAGTAACATCCTAGTCAACATGGCTAATAGAACTAATGCGCTAGTAAACCCACTACAACCAGTAACGTTACAGTGTATAGTCAGGTAGCAGTTAGACCGGCGGGGCCCAGTGGCAATAATTTAATATAACCAAAAGCTTACCTTGACTTGGAAGAGTTCCAGTGTTGTGTTGGATAGTCATAGACCGCTAACTAACATAGCATCCCTCTGTTTGAGTAACTAAACTAGCCAGCTGCATTTGCTAGCTAAGTAAGTGAAACTGAAAAAAGAAATGACGAAATCTCTCTCGCTCTTGCTTCTCCTTCATTTTTGAAGAAATGTACTTATTAAAGCTGTTCAACTATTGTCTTTCTCTTTCAGTCAACTACTCACCACGTTTTATGCACTGCACTGCAGTGCTAGCTAGCTGTTGCGTAAGCTTTCAGTACTAAATTCATTCTCTGATCCTTTGATTGGGTGGACAACATGTCTGTTCATGCTGCAAGAACTCTGATAGGTTGGAGGACGTCCTCCCGAAGTTGTCATAATTACTGTGTAAGGCTATGGAAGGGGGTGAGAACCAAGAGCCTCCTAGGTTTTGTATTCAAGTCAATGTACCAAGAGGACAGAAGCATGCTGTCCTCCGACTACACTATGGTGCTACCCAACAGAGTGCTATTGAGGCTACTGTAGACCTTCATTGCAAAACAGTGGGTTTTGATCAATTATTTGGTGACGTGAATATGTTTAGTCTAGTTTTTTAATGTTTTACCATTTTTAAGTTTAAGAAATCCACTGAGGAGGATGGTCCTCTCCTTCCTCTTCTGAGGAGCCTCCACTGGTACCAACAGATGCACACATCCGGTCACACACACGCCAGTGCACATGCCTGTGCACTCGCAAACGCACACACATGCAAACACACACACACGTTCATTAGCGGATAGTGTAGCAGTAAAGTAGAGGTATCTGTCCATAGTATTCTCCCCACTGCACACTGGAGAGAGAGGAACATACAACATCAACTCAACACACCCCTTACCCCATTATAGAGATGAATGAACACACAAGAGACACATCTCTCTCAAACACACACACACACACACACACACACACACACACACACACACACACACACACACACACACACACACACACACACACACACACACACACACACACACACACACACACACACCATCCCCCCAAAAACGGAGGGAAATGAATGCCTTTCACTCAAATAACAAGTCTATCACAGGGCCTTACCCCCAATCTATATTCTTAATGCTGAGTGCCAAGCAGAGACGCACCAGGTCCCATCTTTAAATTGGCTGGTACAGGACAAAGAGATAACAGTAGCAGTAACAGTAGTGTAAAAACAGTGTGGTCCATGATGATTGACAGCCTTGATAAAGATGAGCAATAAAATACTTTATAAAATAAACAATACAAATACTGAGCTACATTGCATGCAGAAAAATTGGGAAACTATATTATTTTATAATAATACAATTGTTCAGAGAAAGACATTTTGCTTAATAAGTATTATCATTTTGTATTTTTAAAAGAAAGTGGTCAAAATTATACATAATCTTTCCAGATCCTTGATATCCTTCGTCTGCACTTATGGACTGCCCTTTCAACTCCAACCACAGGTTTTCAAATGGGATCAAGTCCAGAGACTGATGACCATTGCAAAATGTTGCGGTCAATTAAGCATTTCTTTGTGGATTTTGATGTGTGCTTGGGGTTATTGTCTTGCTGGAAGATCCACTTGCAGCCAAGTGTCAGCCTCCTGGCAGAGGCAACCATGTTTTTGGCTCAAATGTCCTGGTATTTAGTCAAGTTCATGATGCCGTTGACCTTAATTGAGGGCCCCAGGACCAGTGGAAACAAAATAGCCCCATAACATCATAGATCCACCACCGTATTTTACAGTAGGTATGAGATACTTTTCTGCATATGCTTCTGTTTTTCAATGCCAAACCCGCCACTGTTGTGCGTGGCCAACGAGCTCCATTTTCATGTTATCTGAACATAGCACCGGTTTCCATCCAAGTGCCAATGCTGTTTATCAAACTCCAGGCGGTGCTATGGTTAGATGACATGAAAATAGAGCTCTTTGGCCAAGCACACCAGTACACTCTTTTTTTGTCCTCTTTATCAAGGGTGCCAATAATTATGGACCCCACTGTATATTTGCCAGACAAGACGAGAATCCATGAAGGAGGGTAGTGAAACCACTTAAAGATCACAACATCTGATGAAGGGACCAAATGTGTTCTGAGCTTCTTCCTAGCCAATCTCACCCTTCTAACTCAATGTCGGCTCAAACTAATTTCAAATTCATTCCAGTAGGTTGGATATTGAGTTATGATTAAGCAATCAAGGAGAAAGTATAATTTACTGCACTTGGAATGATTTCCAATATTTCCAGACATTTTCTCTGTAAGTTGAGTGACAGCGGTGGCTATTAGCTAGGGGCCACAGGAGGCTGCATCCTATGGTGTATATTGTATATGGATTAAATCGCTCCATTCCTCCACTTTATGTCATGCATATGGATGTCCTGCAGCGCTGGAATAAGATGGCCGACGGGTTTATGTGTGGAAATCAAGAGGGCCTGGGGCAGTGAATAAGATACAAACACACACGCACAGACGAGTGGTGGTTTACTTAATTTTCTAAGGAGAGAAATTAGATTGTAGTCCCTGAGACAAAGTCACAATGGTTGGAGCAATGGTGGTCATTTATAATTTTTTTTGACAGGGTTGGAGCTGGAGAAGGGGTGAGGGGTGGCTTTCATATAATATCAGGGCAGGTGGAATCAATGTGGTGATGATGTCCAGCTGGGGGGGAGGGAGAGAGAGAGAGAGAGAGAGAGAGAGAGAGAGAGAGAAGAGCCAGGAGAAAGAGACACAGAGAGAAATGTAGAAATATAAAAATGGGACATGAACAGAACACACTAGAGGTGTAGAGTAACATAAGTCAATTGTAAAACAGAACAGAACAAAAAGAGTCAATGACAGAGAGAAAGCAACCAGAGACAGAGACATACTGTAGAGAGAGAGAGAGGAAGAGAGGGATGGACAGAGATAAAGACATACTGTAGAGAGAGGAAGAGAGGGATGGACAGAGACCTTGGGATCAATGTGAGTGGGAGGAGTGTTTGTTCAGATTGTTTATCCACTGCCACCTCAGGACACAACACTGAAGGACACCGGGCCAGCAGCAGCACAAAGCATCTCCATTGGGAGAGAGAGAGAAAGAGAGAGCATTGTTAATGTGCTCTCCTTGTGTTTCCAATACAGAAGAGGTCTTTCAGAGGTGAAAGTCAGACTGTTGATAGGCCAAAGAGAAGTACGAGTTTAGTGCACACACAGCTGTAATATGCTGCGGGGACTTCTCTTATCTTATCACACTGACAGTCAGAGAAGCCAGGCAAATAGCTTGATATCTCTAAGAAGTCGTGCATTAGAAAAATAAATATCTACATAAAACATCTGCTAGGATTTCATCTTTTATCTGTGACCTCTTGCATCTGACTCGGAAGACAAACGTGGGATATGTAGCTATTCTTTTGCTAAACATATGTTATGGATTTGCTGAACAAGACCAAGCGATAAATCTCTCCTATGAACTACAGATCATATAGATTCACGGTAGCAAAACACTACTGTGCAGAAACAATACAAGGTGAACTCTTATAGGAGACGTGGCATAATAGGCAACATGCAACACAGTACAAACCAACTCAACACTACCGTGCACAGACACAATATAATGTAAGAAATAATTCCCTATTTCTTAAAAAATAAGTTGCAATTGAAAAAAGTTTGTCTCCACACGCAGTTATTGGATTGCCAACATTGCAGAACCATTTTTTTCCCTCAAATGTGGGAGACCAAAAATGTTCTTCAATTGCAGCTTATTTTCTAAGAAATAGGGAATTATTTAAGAAAAGTGCAAGGGTGCCAATATACACTGCTCAAAAAAATTAAGGGAACACTTAAACAACACAATGTAACTCCAAGTCAATCACACTTCTGTGAAATCAAACTGTCCACTTAGGAAGCAACACTGATTGACAATAAATTTCACATGCTGTTGTGCAAATGGAATAGACAACAGGTGGAAATTATAGGCAATTAGCAAGACACCCCCAATAAAGGAGTGGTTCTGCAGGTGGTGACCACAGACCACTTCTCAGTTCCTATGCTTCCTGGCTGATGTTTTGGTCACTTTTGAATGCTGGCGGTGCTTTCACTAGTGGTAGCATGAGACAGAGTCTACAACCCACACAAGTGGCTCAGGTAGTGCAGCTCATCCAGGATGGCACATCAATGCGAGCTGTGGCAAGGTTTGCTGTGTCTGTCAGCGTAGTGTCCAGAGCATGGAGGCGCTACCAGGAGACAGGCCAGTACATCAGGAGATGCGGAGGAGGCCGTAGGAGGGCAACAACCCAGCAGCAGGACCGCTACCTTCGCCTTTGTGCAAGGAGGAGCAGGAGGAGCACTGCCAGAGCCCAGCAAAATGACCTCCAGCAGGCCACAAATGTGCATGTGTCTGCTCAAACGGTCAGAAACAGACTCCATGAGGGTGGTATGAGGGCCCGACGTCCACAGGTGGGGGTTGTGCTTACAGCCCAACACCGTGCAGGACGTTTGGCATTTGCCAGAGAACACCAAGATTGGCAAATTCACCACTGGCGCCCTGTGCTCTTCACAGATGAAAGCGGGTTCACACTTAGCACATGTGGCAGACGTGACAGTCTGGAGACGCCGTGGAGAACGTTCTGCTGCCTGCAACATCCTCCAGCATGACCGGTTTGGCGGTGGGTCAGTCATGGTGTGGGGTGGCATTTCTTTGGGGGGCCACATGTGCTCGCCAGAGGTAGCCTGACTGCCATTAGGTACCGAGATGAGATCCTCAGACCCCTTGTGAGACCATATGCTGGTGCGGTTGGCCCTGGGTTCCTCCTAATGCAAGACAATGCTAGACCTCATGTAGCTGGAGTGTGTCAGCAGTTCCTGCAAGAGGAAGGCATTGATGCTATGGACTGGCCCACCCCTTCCCCAGACCTGAATCCAATTGAGCACATCTGGGACATCATGTCTCGCTCCATCCACCAACGCCACGTTGCACAACAGAGTGTCCAGGAGTTGGCCTCATCAGGAGCATGCCCAGGCGTTGTAGGGAGGTCATACAGGCACGTGGAGGCCACACACACTACTGAGCCTCATTTTGACTTGTTTTAAGGACATTACATCAAAGTTGGATCAGTCTGTAGTGTGGTTTTCCACTTTAATTTTGAGTGTGACTCCAAATCCAGACCTCCATGGGTTGATAAATTTGATTTCCATTGATCATTTTTGTGTGATTTTGTTGTCAGCACATTCAACTATGTAAAGAAAAAAGTATTTAATAAGAATATTTCATTCATTCAGATCTAGGATGTGTTATTTTAGTGTTTTTTGAGCAGTGTATTTGTCCGCCACTGTATATAACCCATATATAATATATACAATGAAATAAAACAAAAAATACACATGCCAACCTGCCAGAAACACAGTACAAACCACATAAAGGGTGTGCCAAACCCAAAACAAGGCTTTTGAAACACAAGCTCAGATCAGCAGGACAAACAGCCACCATTGCCCTCCCGACCTCCTCAAATCTGGCCCAATCAATCTGTGGGCCGAGGGGGATAACACCGGCTCTGATGGCTGATCAGACAGTGATAAGCAGCACTACAATACCTCCTCATGAAATGATGATGAGCTGGATTTAAGAGCCTGCCTGGCTACGTGTCAGGTACCAGAACATTATCACTCTCAATGGAACATGACTCTTCCCTATTTCTTTCTCTATCCCCTTCTCTCTCCCTCCATCCCCCCTCTCTCTTCCCTCTCTCCCTCTTTCATGTCCAGAAAAGAGAAAGCCGAGCAGCCCGTACAGATTTGCCTGTGATTCCGGCAACGAAGAGGGGTTCCCATTGGAATACCGCGGTAAGGAAGAATAGCTGACAAAAGAGAGGGAGACATTATGTTGTGCTGTGCTGCCCATATTTTGTCTCAGCCAGATGAAACAGATAGCATTTTTCACTGGCTGGTGAGGATGGGGAGCGGGTTGCATTCAGAATCATCATCATCATCATCAGCTTGCTTTCACAGTTTAATCAACAACAGCAGATAGGCCTGCCTGGATGCAGAATAACAATCCATATAGACAGTCACGGTTTGCTTAAACAAACAAAAGACAGAACACTGTGCCCTCATGACGGTGACTGATATGATTTTACTCACTACTTCATGGAATACAAACATACCTAGCCCTGCCACTCCCCCACAGCTTCAGCCAGCTCTCCTACCTTCCCAGCCCCAGTTACAGCTGTTGTTCCATAACACTCCACCCGCCCAGTCCCCCGCCCAGCCAGCCCTGCCATCCCCAGCCAGCATTAGGTGAGACATGCGGGATGTCAGGGAGATGACAGGTCTATCTGGGCTCTGTCTGTTACCCTGCCTTCCTTAATTTCTATCCCCCCCCCAGCTCACTGTCTGTCTCTGTGTGTGTGTGTGTGTGTGTGTGTGTGTGTGTGGAGGTTGCTGTGCTTTTCACTGTCCGTTCTGGGGAAACGGGACAGTTATGGATTAAATGCCAGTGTGCAGCAGCGTATACACACCCGTTTGACAGTTTAATGGAGCGTGGATGTGTGTGTGTGTGTGTGTGTTAGGAGGGGGAGTTATGGGCATCAAATCACACAAACACACACTGCAGCAGAGCGGTGTGTTGGCTGTGTAAAATGTGAAACCTGTCTCTGGCATGACATGCACAACATTTCACCAGCTGCCAAAGTAAATTCAGCCACAAACGGTCACTGTAAACCCAATGTAACATTTCCCATTCGTTCCGCCACATGGCCTTCAAACACACACAGGCAGAGGCAGCGCCATGTTTTCTCTCCTGCTGCCTGGGACAGCTGTGGTAACAGAACAGAGGGAGAAAGCGATGAGAAAGGTAAGATGATTTACCCAGTCTGTGACCCTGACTACCACCTCCCCCACTCTTCATGGGAAGCTTCCAATCAGAGCAAACGATCAATACATCCTGGCCTCTGGGCCTCTGTAGCTGGGTCTCTAAAGCTTACGACGAGCACTTAAGAAGAAAGGGAGTGGATATTGATTATCAAGGGTTAATAAGACCCGGCAGAGTGCCTAACATTGGGTGATTGGATTATGTATTACAAGATTGATTAATTGATACACGTGTCAGATGTACAGTAAGCAAAAAATATGGATTTATTCACTGAATAATACATGCAAATGGATGTGATGGTGCATGTTCACAGGCTTAATTGCCTCTGCCTTTCCTAACAAGATATCAAGACCAATCAGACAAGCGGAAAACAATAACTTAAAAATACAAATGTGTATTGCAGTCCTGAGACACACACACCGGCCCACACACACACGTACGGTGTGCGCTTATTTTCAATTGTTAGGTGGCTCTTAAAAGAGCATCACTGAGTGGCAATGGACAGGGACTGTAGTGTGTGTACTACTGCGTGCGTCTTGCCCATAATGTGGGATCGAGCATCCCATTGGTTCCTGCATCGTTAATAGAACTGTGGGAAAACCAAATCAAATCAATCAAATCAAATTTTATTTGTCACATACACATGGTTAGCAGATGTTAATGCGAGTGTAGCGAAATGCTTGTCGATGCACAACAGGCGGGGTTGACGGACACAGCATACCTGTGTCCTAGCTATCGTTAGCTAGCTACCTATCCCGTCTGCTGTGTACCGGAGTCCTAGTTAGCTAGCACCCAGAGTCCTTCGCTAAATCCTGCCGAACACCTGCCCTCGCCCTCTCTAACAAAACTGTTGGAAAAGAGTACCCAACAGTCAGGGGCGAAGGACACTGTCTACCTATGCCCTCCACCCCTACGTTACATCCCAAGGAAACACTCGTTAATGGCAAAGGGGCAGATTGTGCTCCCTGAAATGGGTACCCCAGCTGATTGACGGAGCGCCAGGCCCTATCTACGCACTTGTTTATCTTCTGGTCCCACTGAAACATCCGGCTCCTCCGCTGCTGGAGCAGAGCGCATTAGTTTGTAGGCTCAAGCGGTATACCGTATACCAGGGTATTTGGAAATAGCGACGGAATGTTTTTTCAATACCGTCAAAAGTTTTTTTAAATTATAAATGTGAATATTTGTAGCTACTTATTAAGTAAATACCTCCAGTCAACGTGTGCAATACGTTAGGGTATAAAGAAGGCCGCATTATTTATATCACCGGTCAATTTTCATTATGAAGTTCACCAGTAGTCCACAGTCAAGTGGTGTTTGTTTGCAAGCACACAACGACGAGAGACCGGAGCCTTGTGAGTCACTCACTGTTGTGCAGCACGAGCAAGGTGATCTAGTTACAGTATGGAATTAACAGCTAAATGTTTGCCAGCTAGATATTTTATAACTATTAATTTAACTGTTTAAAATGTCCTAAATGCTCTGCAGTTGTGCATTTGGTTGGCTAATGTAGTAGCTGGTGAGCTAATTTAGTAGGAAGGGCAGAGGCAATTCATTTAGTATCTAGTTAGCTATCTACCTAAATGGTTAGCTTCTTCCAAAATCATGCTTCGCCTGGTAACAGTAAAGAATCCCCTCCTGGATCAAGAGCCTTGCTGTGTAATATTTGTTTTGTGCAGCAAACTGTGAGTAGCATTTTTTTGTTACTTGCATAACTTTATGAGCTGGGACGTCTGTTCTGAAAATAGTTTAGGTCAGAGACTGTGTAAAATGTTCGCAATGTGCTCGTTAGCATTTAGTTAGCATTCTCTATGGGATTCTATATGTACTTATTAGCATTGCTAACTTTAGGATTACAGATGCTCTGTGGCGTTTCAAAATAGCGCCCCTTGTGTTCAGTGCAGGTATTTCCCATTGATCAGCCCATTGATCAGCATATTTCTGAGCTTATGTCAATATTACAAATGCAAGCTAACGGTTACAGAAATCAGGAATGCAGACTGGCTCTATAGACCTCTATATATGAGTGTCTGTGTCCAACACACCACCACCACCTACTGACCCCCAAAAATATTTAATTAAATATTTATTTTTTCTCAATGACATGTATTGCTAAATAAAAAGGTTTAAGGGAATACAGGCTGGTACCACATTACTACAAGACAGAACGGCTTTCTCAATCAAGCACGATGGTCTTGTAGGTATAAAAACAAAGCCTGTTTAAATATAATTTAAAAAAGCTTGAAAAGGTAGTGGAATTGGATTAGTGTGAAGAATCCAATACTTTAACTTGAATGCGGTACAAATAACATTATTGTGGGAGGCCCTCCTCTAAGAGTACGAGTTAGGCTGTTTGAGAAGGTTTGAATCCTAAAAAACCTACATACACATTGTTTGAGGTACAATAGTCCAACATAGCTACTGTAGTTGGTCAAAGCTCTGTGCTGGAAAACCTTGGTAGAGAATAGGGGCTGAGAATGTCATGACACCTATTGTAGGGCTGCACAGTTAATCAAATTCACAACGAAATCGCAATATTGACATGTGCAATATCCATTTCGCAAAAGATCTCCAGATCGCAATAGTTTGAAACTTTACCCAGCCACATGTGACGCCCATTTTTATAGTTTACCCTGTCGTCTCTTTTCCTCTCTCGGCTGCTTCCCACACACACAAACCTCACACCCTGTCACTCAAGCAGCACAGTTCCTCCTCCCTGCTGTTCTTCTGTTGGGTCAAATGCAGTCAACAGATTGTAAAGCAGCATCGTTCTTGTTTGGAACAGTTTGGTTCTTCATATAACGCATTCTATTACCATGATTCCAACAGTTCTCCCAAGTAAAAAAAAAAATATCTATATTGCAAGTCAAATCAAAATTGTAATATTTGGTAAAAGGAATAACAATTACATTTTTTACACATATCGCGCAGCCCTAAAGTCTTGCACCCAAATTAATAATTAATCACAGCCTTTTCTGGGGCTTCAATAAAACATCAACGTTAAGATAACAAAGGCTATGGCACTAGAGCAACTTCCTGCTGGTTCAAACCCCCATCAATAAGGCAGGATGTATTGTGGGTACATTTAGGTAGAGGTAGGGAGGATGAAGTGGATGCCCTTGTCAATCTGTCATGTGTGATCAGAGATCAAAGGGTTAACTGGTACTCTGGCCTATGGCCCTTCCAGGCTTTCATTATTCAACAGGCCCTAACAACAGCCAAGGGGGGGGGGGGGGGGGGGGGGGGGGGGGGTTGGATGGACAGAGAGAGCAAAAGAGAGCGAGAATGAGAGAGGGGGGAGAAGGAGAGTAAGAGCAAGGACTGAATGGACGGACAGAGAGAAAGGGATGAGAGAGAACCTACGATAGAGAGAGATGATGAAAAAAGAGACAGGCTAGCATCAAAAGGCGAATTAATGGACAGATTGAAAGATGAGAGAGAATAATGATAGGAGAGAGAGGGCTAATTCCAATAAAAAGAGAGGGGTGAGAGAAACTGATGCAAAACCCTGAAATATGAGAGAGGAATGAAAGAGAAAAAAACGGGGAAATTGGAGAGCGGGTGGGAAAGAATAGAAGGTAAACCACAGCTGTTAGCCCATTCTCAGGTGTCAGAGCAGCAGAGTATGGATGCTTAACCTCTGACCACATACAGTGGGGCAAAAAAGTATTTAGTCAGCCACCAATTGTGCAAGTTCTCCCACTTAAAAAGATTAGAGGCCTGTAATTTTCATCATAGGTACACTTCAACTATGACAGACAAAATCCAGAAAATCACATTGTAGGATTTTTAATGAATTTATATGCAAATTATGGTGGAAAATAAGTATTTGGTCACCTACAAACAAGCAAGATTTCTGGCTCTCACAGACCTGTAACTTCTTCTTTAAGAGGCTCCTCTGTCCTCCACTCGTTACCTGTATTAATGGCACCTGTTTGAACGTATCAGTATAAAAGACACCTGTCCACAACCTCAAACAGTCACACTCCAAACTCCACTATGGCCAAGACCAAAGAGCTGTCAAAGAACACCAGAAACAAAATTGTAGACCTGCACCAGGCTGGGAAGACTGAATCTGCAATAGGTAAGCAGCTTGGTTTGAAGAAATCAAATGTGGGAGCAATTATTAGGAAATAGAAGACATACAAGACCACTGATAATCTCCCTCGATCTGGGGCTCCACGCAAGATCTCACCCCGTGGGGTCAAAATGATCACAAAAACGGTGAGCAGAACCACACGGGGGGACCTAGTGAATGACCTGCAGAGAGCTTGGACCAAAGTAACAAAGCCTACCATCAGTAACACACTACGCCGCCAGGGACTCAAATCCTGCAGTGCCAGACGTGTCCCCCTGCTTAAGCCAGTACATGTCCAGGCCCGTCTGAAGTTTGCTAGAGAGCATTTGGATGATCCAGAAGAAGATTGGGAGAATGTCATATGGTCAGATGAAACCAAAATATAACTTTTTGGTAAAAACTCAACTTGTCGTGTTTTGAGGACAAAGAATGCTGAGTTGCATCCAAAGAACACCATACCTACTGTGAAGCATGGGGGTTGGAAACATCATGCTTTGAGGCTGTTTTTCTGCAAAGGGACCAGGACGACTGATCCGTGTAAAGGAAAGAATGAATGGGGCCATGTATCGTGAGATTTTGAGTGAAAACCTCCTTCCAATAGCAAGGGCATTGAATATGAAACATGGCTGGGTCTTTCAGCATGACAATGATCCCAAACACACCGCCCGGACAACGAAGGAGTGCTTCGTAAGAAGCATTTCAAGGTCCTGGAGTGGCCTAGCCAGTCTCCAAATCTCAACCCCATAGAAAATCTTTGGAGGGAGTTGAAAGTCCGTGTTGCCCAGCAACAGCCCCAAAACATCACTGCTCTAGAGGAGATCTGCATGGAGGAATGGGCCAAAATACCAGCAACAGTGTGTGAAAACCTTGTAAAGACTTACAGAAAACGTTTGACCTCTGTCATTGCCAACAAAGCGTATATAACAAAGTATTGAAATAAACTTTTGTTATTGACCAAATACTTATTTTCCACCATAATTTGCTAATAAATTCATAAAAAATCCTACAATATGATTCTCTGGAGAAAAAAAATCGCATTTTGTCTGTCATAGTGTACCTATGATGAAAATTACAGGCCTCTCTCATCTTTTTAAGTGGGAGAACTTGCACAATTGGTGGCTGACTAAATACTTTTTTGCCCCACTGTATAAAATGCATTAGTTCTCAGAATGACCTCATTCTATTCTAGTCAATCTGAAAATCCTGACAATGACTGGTCCTAGGCCTCTTGGGAACGAAAGAGCCTCTCGACACTGATCCGAGGTCAGTTTCCCTATGTACGTTTCCCTGTGTATGGTTAAGGTTTGGATTTTTAGAGGGTAAGATGACCCTAGATCTGTACTTAAGGAGGCAGAGCTCATACCAACCCAAAACAAGATGGCTGCCAAATGTCCTCCAATAGCTCCCAACAGGTAGCAGACTAACCCGAAAACAGGCCTCCTTATAATTTCACTTCTAGAGAGGAAAAACAACCAAACAAAGAGAATACATCCATCAGATGAAAAATGTTATGAGTGAAAACCTTGGTTACGACGGCTCCTGGGTTTCGTAGTAGTACCAGCACTGCCTCAGCAAGCCACTTCCTTAAATGATTTTCTCTCCCCTGCTGAGCACCAGTAACTAGGTTACAAGGATTCATGAAAGGCAGAACTACCTCCTTGTCTAGTGAGACCCGGAGAAGGAGAGGAGAGACGGATGACGACTCCGGGACATAGAGGAACCAGGAACCACTGGGTGTTAATCAAACTAATGGAGTGAGGTGGACGATGGTAGCTTTATTGAAATCACCCTAATTTACTTAGCCGGAGCGATTGACGAGAGGAAGGAAAGGAAGGACAGGAGGAGGAAAGGGAAGATTGGTGAGAGGAAGCCATTATGAAAGGGTGATGTCACCCGAGACGCTGTGTACCATGTGAATGGGTCAGAGGTAAGGAGGGGAGGGGTTGAGGAGAGGAGGAGTAGAGCTCTGGAATGATGGTGACCTCTAGGAGACATGGCGGGTGATGCTAATTATAGTTCTGTCACACTCTGATCTCTCACTGAGAGACTAAACCTGGGACTGAATCCTGCTCAATAGCGTAACAGGGGTTGGTAAAGGGAGGTAGGCACTAGGGAGCGTGCGCGCGCACGTGTTACGCTTGAGCGATGTCAACCTCTGTACCATCGTGATTATGAACTCATAGAACACCGTGATACAGTATACGATGGTATCGCCCCCCTATTGGCCTACCGTTGGGCTATAGCACGAAATCGCATGCTACAACTGGTCCAATCATGATGAAAGATAATGTCGTTGAAAGCACGGGCAGAGGGTAAGTGCAGGTAAATCATTTCAAACAGTTCCTTTCTGGTGGAGCTTCTGCATGGAACATTTTGCGCTGCGGTGGTAGAATTATCCCCTCTGTCTAGCCTACATTCCTCTTTTGCTTTCTGTATACAACATATGTATTGAAATAGGCTATAGCAAACAGGAAGAGGCAAATTACTCAAACGTCACTCATGTGCTGCCCGACTCCCTTCTGTACGGCGCTGCGCCAGTCAAGTTCAAATAGGCTAAACCATCGTCTGTCACGTCACAATGTCGTCACCATCAGCGATAGCTGTCCATCATGTCCATCATCGTCGATAGATGAAACTATCGTAATATCGCCGAACCCTAGTGTGTATGTGTGTGGGGAGGGGTGGGGGGATCCACCATGTATCCATCAGGTGACAATTCACGCCCTTAGCCCCTTCCCCTATCCCATGATGGTTAGAAAAAGTGTGGGTTAGAGGAGTGGAACGGAATGAGGTTATCCAAGTAGTGTGGTGGGGATACTGGGCCGGAGAGTTTGTCAATAGAGGTGCTGAACTAAGGTGAAAGTCCAGAACTGTATGAGTGAATAGTAATCGCCAGGGTGGCAGGTAGCCTAGTGGTTAGAGTGTTGGGCCATTAACCGAAAGGCCGCTGATTTGAATGCCTGAGCTGACAAGGTGAAAATATGTGCCCTTGAGCAAGGCACATAAAACCCAGGGGCACTGTACTACTACGGCTGAACCTGTAAAACAACACATTTCACTGAATCAAATCAAAACAAATGTATTTATAAAGCCCTTCTTACATCATATCTCAAAGTGCTGTACAGAAACCCAGCCTAAAACCCCAAACAGCAAGCAATGCAGGTGTAGAAGCACAGTGGCTCGGAAAAACTCCCTAGAAAGGCCAGAACCTAGGAAGAAACCTAGAGAGGAACCAGGCTGTGAGGGGTGGCCAGTCCTCTTCTGGCTGTGCCGGGTGGAGATTATAACAGAACATGGCCAAGATGTTCAAATGTTCATAGATGACCAGCAGGGTCAAATAATAATAATCACAGTGGTTGTCGATGGTGCAACAGGTCAGCACCTCAGGAGTAAATGTCAGTTGGATTTTCACTGAACCTATCAGGTCTAAAATACAACTTTTTGTTGTTGTTGTTGTTGTTGTTGCTGATATTAGTGTGGGGATTGACTTTGCTGTATTAGAGCTCTCATACACAGCCATAGTACAATATATTAGCAGCTAGTGGCAGTTCCAGCTCCAACTGGGGAGAAGAAGTGTGTCATTGTCAGTAGTGTCCAGAGGGAAGGACAGAAAGACTGCTGGATCCACCTCAACCAGCACCTCACCCAGCACAAGAAAGAGGATTTCGACACGCATCTCAGATTGTGGTGAAATTGTTTCTCTAGTTAGAAACAGATAAAATTATCATTCCAGAAACATTATTTCTATTGAAATACAATTTCAGAAAAATTAAGCTAATTGATTGCACCCAAATTGGCCATTTTAATTTATTAGATTCATATAATTGCCAATAAATATATGACCTAACATCCGATTTGGACCAAAATTATCCCTAACAATGAGTAAAACATGAGAAATCCAATAACACAGTCACAAGCCACCCACCCCCCATGCTCATGATGAAAATAAATGATGTGGTCATCCTCAAGATGCAAGCCATTCCGTCATGAAAGCAATTCAGTTGGTCCTTCTCTTCGGCTTAATTTGTGTCCAAGGAATGGCCCCTCTGTATGTGGTTTCTTCCCTTCAAAAAAGGTTGGGATTAGTTAGATCATTCCTGGTGAACCCAGCAGTTCTAATGGCTTTGATGTTATGGTCTAAATGGTCTTGAAACACTGTATAGTGTTTTGTAATGATTATGGGTTGGGCTTAATGGGAAATGTCACTAATCACACTACATATAGAGATGTTTTTGGGAAACATACGACTGCCATGCAATGGTTTATAATTGTATCATTTTATTAGGGTTGGCGCAACAGTTTTAGTCACTAGCCCATTTCTCCATCAACGTTTTGGGCTTGTAGGAGAAATCTTCATATGAGAATTGCACCATAGGGATAGCCCTCTCAGAAAGATGCCATTTGTTAGACTATTCAAGTAGAGTTCAAGTAATGGGAATTTAATAATAATGGAAATTTAATAATGGGAATTGATGGGAATTGATGTCAAATATATCACTAGCCACTTTAAACAATGCTACTTACCCTACATTATTTATCTCATATGTATACGTATATACTGTACTCTATATCATCTACTGCATCTTTATGTAATACATGTATCACTAGCCACTTTAAACTATGCCACTTTGTTTACATACTCATCTCATATGTATATACTGTACTCGATACCATCTACTGCATCTTGCCTTTGCCGCTCTGTACCATCACTCATTCATATATCTTTATGTACATATTCTTTATCCCTTTACACTTGTGTGTATAAGGTAGTAGTTTTGGAATTGTTAGCTAGATTACTCGTTGGTTATTACTGCATTGTCGGAACTAGAAGCACAAGCATTTCGCTACACTCGCATTAACATCTGCTAACCATGTGTATGTGACAAATAAAATTTGATTCGATTTGAGTTGGGATTAACCATTAGGGTTGCTATGAGAAGGACAAACTGAATTGCTTGAATGGAATTTTTTTGTGCACTTTTCACAGTAACATATGGTAAATAATGCAAGCGATATGAATGACAAGTTTTCTTGAACAGAAGGGGGGAAAAATCACAGGGAATACCAGATTTCCAGGAAATACACTACATAGGATGAAGAAGCAATATTCCAAGCCGCAAGGCATAGAGAACGAAAACTGTATACTGCTTTGTGAGGTGGGATTTGTATGGGGGGTCCGTGGGTGGCTTTTTACAATTTTATTGGATTGCTCATCTCTTAAATCAATGGTAGGAAAAAGTTTGATTCAAATCGGATGTTGGGTACTATATTTATAGACGATTATGTGAATCCTAAAAATATAAATGGCCAATGTGGGTGCAATCAATTAGCTTAATTTCTCAGAGATCAAATTAAATGTCAACAAAATAATGTTGCAGGAATGCTAATCGTATCTGTTTTTAACTACAGAAAAGATTTCAGAACAATCTAAGATGGTGGGTGTTCTGGCTTGCTAGAATGACATGGAATGACTCTGCTGGGAGATGGAAGGCGAGAGGGATGAGGTGATAGAAAGAAAGATATATGGGGTGATAGAGAGTGAGAAACAGAGAGAGAGAGGGAGAGCGAGAGAACGATAGAAGCAATAGAAAGAGATAGATGGGGTGACACAAAGAGAACGAGAAACAGACGGTCTGGGAAAGAGAAAAAAAGGAAAGGCAAGAGTGTTTGATACACTAGCCTATCCCTTCTCTTTACACCAGAAAAGCTCAGATCACCCACTCTGCAAATGGCAAGATCCAACTGGTCCATCTAAAGTAAACAGATGCCATTGTAATGGTGTTGTCTCTGTGTCTGAGAGCCTTATCACTAATTCATTACTTATTTCCCAGGCAGGCAGCAACGTTACAGTGCAGCTTTATCTTCCCCATAATTAACAGCAAGTAGGCTTAAGGTCCTAATCAATCAAGCCCTGGATCTGGGTCTACAGGAAAAGTAGGCTTGTCACAAACATTGTTCTTCTGCCGAAAGCAGACTTATGCATGCAGGGTTTTTTATGGATAAAAAAAGGGCTTAGGTCATGGACGTGGCAGGGGTGTGGCAATGAGCGCGGTCGGCCTGTCGATTTGGCTAAATTGTAGAGTACATTTTAGAGGCCCCCACCTTGGCATTGTAGAGAAATCATAGAATTTTTCAGCTAATTTCCTGCAATTCTACACATTTTGTCATGCAGTGGCTAGAAAATGCTGCAGTTGTAAAGCAATTTTATTCTGCCATGGAGATTATATATTTTTGCAGTTTTAAAGCTGGTTTCCTGCAATTATAGGCATTTTGCCATGGCTAATGCTGTGTTCTTTTGCTCAAACATAATAACAACATGTACACTGCTAAATTCATTATTTTGGACATTTTAAATTGTCCCCGACTGTGTAGCTTTTATTATGGTCATTGTTAGTACTCAAAGATTACAATATTGAAAAAATATATAGGTCTATTATTTTTTATACATACTTCATATCTGGTTTTAGTCATTTAAGTTTACACTGCGTTTTTGTATTTTTTTTTTATATATATTTTTTTTAATGACACTGTTTGGACCCTTAGAAACGCTTGTGCAGCCCGCCCAAAGGTTACAAAGGCAAAAAAATGCGCATGTTGCGATTCATGTAGGTTAAAACTAGTTGGATATAGTGGGCGCTCTTTTAATTTTGGGATGAAAAACATTCCCGTTTTAAACAAGATATTTTGTCACGAAAAGATGCTCGACTATGCATATAATTGACAGCTTTGGAAAGAAAACACTCTGACGTTTCCAAAACTGCAAAGATATTGTCTGTGAGTGCCACAGAACTCATGTTACAGGCGAAACCCAGATAAAAATCCAATCAGGAAGTGCCGCATTTTTTGAAACCGCCTCATGCCAATGACTCCTTATATGGCTGTGAAGGAGCTAGGAGTCAGCTTACGTTTTCCACGTTTTCCCCAAGGTGTCTACAGCATTGTGACGTCTTTTTAGGCATTTCCATTGGAGATTGGCTGTAAGAGACCATATAGGGCGAGTGGTCGCATGGTGTCTCCCGGAGAAAACCTTGCGTAAAATACTGAGGTAGCCATTTTTCCAATCGTTTCTTATGAGAAACCAACTGCCTCGACAGATATATTATCGAATACATTATGGAGCAAATTTTGAAAAAGGTTTGGCGTTATAGTTGTAGCATTTTCCGGTCGATTTCTCAGCCAAGCATGATGAAGAAACGGGAGCTATTTCGCCTACAAAAATAATATTTTGGGAAAAAAGGAACATTTGCTATCTAACTGGGAGTCTCCTGAGTGAAAGCATCCAAAGTTCTTCAAAGGTACATGATTTAATTTGGTTGCTTTTCTTATTTTTGTGAAATGTTGCCTGCTGCCAGCAGAGCTAGCATAGCATTATGCCATGATAAACTTACACAAATGCTTGTCTAGCATTGGCTGTAACGCATATTTTGAAAATCTCAGATGACAGTGTTGTTAACAAAAGGCTAAGCTTGTGTTTGAATATATTTATTTCATTTCATTTGCGATTTTCATGAATAGTTAACGTTGCGTTATGGTAATGAGCTTGAGGCTATGATTACGCTCCCGGATACGGGATTGCTCGTCGCTAGAGGTTATTAATGTGCTCAGAACTGTTTACAGAGTGACATAAAAGAAAAGAAACTCCAACGCATATTCATTCAAACATGATGCTTTGCTGTGCCTGGAACAATGTTTGTTTTCATTAGTTGCATGACAAACTTTGAGGGACATTAGTTGTTGTGCACAACATCCAGAACTTCTCAAGATATCTGTACGTCAATCAATAGAAAAACAAAAACTTCACTCACTCAGCTCTCCCTCCCTCCCATCTCCCCGTCTCAATCTATCGCTATCCCCGTCCCTCTGCTCACACAGGGAAGGTAGCATAGACAAATCTAATTATTGATGCCATATCCCCCCCACCCCCCGTATCCCCCAGTGACTCCACGGTTTCCTGTCGCAGTGGGAGATTAACCACAGCAACACCAATAGGAGCCAGCGCATCAGCCCCAACATCAACACAGTTAAGCAGGAAATTAGATGCATGACATGTCGTCACATCTCCCCAACTTCATTAGAAAACACAGCAGATGACTCGGTGATACCTCCTCCGCAGATTAAAACACAGGTGTGAGACATACATTATAATGTTGCTAGAGTTCGAGCTAGGAATAGGACTAGTCCTAAACTTATGTGAAGGCATGTTGCCCTTTGAAGTCCGTTTAGGTGGTTTGTACTTGAAAGCACTAGGCCAAGGCCTGTATGGAGGATGTACACTTGGAACGACCAACAGTATTCTGCTCTCATAACATAGCATCACAGCAGGCCCAACCTTGATGTTTGTTCATTACAACACTGACATACAAGCAATGCAATTATGTTTTTTTTTCTTCTGGAGCACATATTTGTTCTGGTAGAGAGCTGTCAGACAGACAGAGGACGGATGGGGGTAAACAGCAACCACAGAGCACAACAAGAAATACGGATGAAGACAAGAAAACACAAGAATAAGAGGAGAAAACAAGAGAACAGAGGACCACAGAACACAACAGAGCAGAGCACATGAGAGCAGTCACAGCCAGAACAGAGCAGAACAGGCTGTGATTGTGTGCGACTAACCCCCGCACATCCCAGCAGGCATTGCATGATGAATGGGCTCAGGCAATGACTAGGACTTACAACCCCCCCCCCCCCCCCCCACACACTCTTCTGCCACCACTATACCTCTCTTCCCTCCCCATCCCTAAACCATAGCTATTCAGCTCCTGCCATCCCACTAGACTAATTTTGCATTCAGTGCACTGACATAATTACATATTACAGTGCGGAGGGCGGGGGCTCTTCCTGAGATGCTTCGTTTGATTAACAATAAACGTGGAGAACAAGACATGCTCAATAAAGAAACGTATAAGGGAGACCACTGATGTACAACAGCACAGGGAGACACTGACAACCAATGTCGCAAGGAGTCATTATGGTAAAGCCAGCTAGATGTCCCCCATATTAATGATCCAACAGAGACCTAGTAGTAGAGTTCTGCATGGGTCCGTTTTTTGGAACCGCCCACATCAATTCCGAGCTCCATCTGATGCCCGACACCTGGACAGATTTTTCTCCACATCCTGACCCACCTACATATAATTGTTCCGAGAGCAGATCCATGACTTGTTTTTATGACTCCAGAGTAGTTAGCTATCATTCCCCTCCCTGCATGCATTAATGAGTTTGTCTATTCAACATTTGAGATGCGGCACATTGACAACTCAAATTGCTTTGAAAAAAGGGCCTTCTAATTAGCGTAACCCCACTCCACCAATAAACATAAACAGTGGGGCAAAAAAAGTATTTAGACAGCCACCAATTGTGCAAGTTCTCCCACTTAAAAAGATGAGAGAGGCCTGTAATTTTCATCATAGGTACACTTCAACTATGACAGACAAAATTAGAAAAAAATTCCAGAAAATCACATTGTAGAATTTTTAATGAATTTATTTGCAAATTATGGTGGAAAATAAGTATTTGGTCAATAACAAAAGTTTATCTCAATACTTTGATATACACCCTTTTTGGCAATGACAGAGGTCAAATGTTTTCTGTAAGTCTTCACAAGGTTTTCACACACTGTTGCTGGTATTTTGGCCCATTCCTCCATGCAGATCTCCTCTAGAGCAGTGATGTTTTGGGGCTGTTGCTGGGCAACACGGACTTTCAACTCCCTCCAAAATATTTTCTATAGGGTTGAGATCTGGAGACTGGCTAGGCCACTCCAGGACATTGAAATGCTTCTTACGAAGCCACTCCTTCTTTGCCCGGGTGGTGTGTTTGGGATCATTGTCATGCTGAACGACCCAGCCACATTTCATCTTCAATGCCCTTGCTGATGGAAGGAGGTTTTCACTCAAAATTTCACGATACATGGCCCCATTCATTCTATCCTTTACACGGAACAGTCGTCCTGGTCCCTTTGCAGAAAAACAGCCCCAAAGCATGATGTTTCCACCCCCATGCTTCACAGTAGGTATGGTGTTCTTTGGATGCAACTCAGCATTCTTTGTCGTCCAAACATGACGAGTGGAGTTTTTACCAAAAAGTTATATTTTGGTTTCATCTGACCATATGACATTCTCCCAATCTTCTTCTGGATCATCCAAATGCTCTCTAGCAAACTTCAGACGGGCCTGGACATGTACTGGCTTAAGCAGGGGGACACGTCTGGCACTGCAGGATTTTAGTCCCTGGCGGCGTAGTGTGTTACTGATGGTAGGCTTTGTTACTTTGGTCCCAGCTATCTGCAGGTCATTCACTAGGTCCCCCAGTGTGGTTCTGGGATTTTTGCTCACCGTTCTTGTGATAATTTTGACCCCACAGGGTGAGATATTGCGTGGAGCCCCAGATCGAGGGAGATTATCAGTGGTCTTGTATGTCTTCCATTTCCTAATAATTGCTCCCACAGTTGATTTCTTCAAACCAAGCTGCTTACCTATTGCAGATACAGTCTTCCCTGCCTGGTGCAGGTCTACAATTTTGTTTCTGGTGTCCTTTGACAGCTCTTTGATCTTGGCCATAGTGGAGTTTGGAGTGTGACTGTTTGAGGTTGTGGACAGGTGTCTTTAATACTGATAACAAGTTCAAACAGGTGCCATTAATACAGGTAACGAGAGGAGCCTCTTAAAGAAGAAGTTACAGGTCTGTGAGAGCCAGAAATCTTGCTTGTTTGTAGGTGACCAAATACTTATTTTCCACCATAATTTGCAAATAAATTCATTAAAAATCCTACAATGTGATTTTCTGGATTGTTTTTCTCATTTTGTCTGTCATAGTTGAAGTGTACCTATGATGAAAATTACAGGCCTCTCATCTTTTTAAGTGGGAGAACTTGCACAATTGGTGGCTGACTAAATACTTTTTTGCCCCACTGTATATAGTACCAGTCTAAAAGTTTGGACACACGTACTCATTCAAGTGTTTTTCTTTATTTTGACAATTTTCTACATTGTAGAATAATAGTGAAGACATCAAAACTATGAAATAACACATATAAAATCATATAGTAACCAAAAAAGAAGCCACCCTTTGCCTTGATGACAGCTTTGCACACTCTTTGTTTTCTCTCATCCAGCTTCACTTGCTTTTACAACAGTCTTGAATGAGTTCCCACATATGCTGAGCACTTGTTGGCTGTTTTTTCTTCACTCTGCGGTCCAACTCATCCCAAACCATCTCAATTGGGTTGAGGTCGGGTGATTGTGGAGACCATGTCATCTGATGCAGCACTCCATCACTCTCCTTACACAGCCTGGAGGGGTGTTGAGTCGTTATCCTGTTGAAAAACAAATTATAGTGGAACTAAGTGCAAACCAGATGAGATCGCGTATAGCAGCAGAATGCTGTAGTAGCCATGCTGGTTAAGTGAGCCTTGAATTCTAAATAAATCACTGACAGTGTCACCAGCAAAGCACCCTCATACCATCACACCTCCATGCTTCACAGTGGGAACCACATATGCAGAGATCATCCGTTCACCTACTCTGCGTCTCACAAAGACACTGCGGTTGGAACCAAAAATTTCAAATTTGGACTCATCAGACTGAAGGACAGATTTCCTGTCTAATGTCCATAGCTCATGTCTCTTGGCCCAAGCAAATATCTTCATGTTATTGGTGTTCTTTAGTAGTGATTTCTTTGCAGAAATTCGACTATGAAGGCCTGATTCACGCAGTCTCCTCTGAACAGTTGATGTTGAGACGTGTCTGTTACTTTAACTCTGTGAAGCATTTATTTGGTCTGCAATTTCTGAGGCTGGTAACTCTAGTGAACTTATCCACTCTGCAGCAGAGGTAACTCTGGGTCTTCCTTTCCTGTGGCAGTGCTCATGATAAACAGTTTCATCATAGCGCTTGATGGTTTTTGCGACTCTTTTACCAAATAGGGCTGTGTTCTGTATACCACCCCTATCTTGTCACAACACAACTGATTGGCTCAAACGCATTAAGAAGGAAAGAAATGTAACAAACTAACTTTTAATTTTTTCACACGTACCAACAAATGGGTGCGATCATTCTACAGTGGTCCCTGGTGCGTACGCTCAAACCGGTTTGATTCAAACATTTATTTAGAACATCCAGTTTCGATTGAGGCAACAGTCAGCATTTGAGCTAGCCACACTGTCTTTTTTACACAGTCCTTACAAAGTTATGTCCTGAATGTGGCAAGTTTATTTTTGGATGCAATGTTCAGACATTCACAGATGTAGCAACAGTAGACACAATCATCCAAACTGGCAAATGTAAGATACATTAGTCCTTGTGCAGAGGAAATATTGACGTAACACAAGCGGTCATCTTTAGATAACTCTCAGCTGACAGAAACCACAATATGAATTAGCTAATAGCAATTACTATTTAATAATTAATCACATCACGGGTGAGCTCAAAATTGATCGAAATAATTGAGTAAAACACTTCCTAGAAATTTAAAGTAAATCCGATGATAGGTAGTTTGTGCACGCCGCCATGTTGTTTTTCGCATCAACCAAAGATAATAAGATGAGAAAAGATGATAAGTCACTTCCCTTCATTCACTTCTGAAAGTTTACCCGAAGGATGAGTGAACCATTCCTTCACCTCATCATAACATCTTTGGTCTGACAGACGTTTACTTGACACCCAGAATGTATTGTATAATGTCAACAAACATACATACATACAGTTGAAGTCAGAAGTTTACATACACTTAGGTTGGAGTCATTAAAACTCGTTTTTCAACCACTCCAGTAATTTCTTGTTAATTAACAAACTATAGTTTTTTGGCAAGTTGATTAGGACATCAACTTTGTGCATGACACAAGTATTTTTTTTTTTTTTACAGACAGATTATTTCACTTATAATTCCAGACGGTCAGAAGTTTACATACACCAAGTTGACTGGTGTATGTCCTATATCCTGCCTGTTTGGCCCTGTCCGGGGGTATCGTCAGACACAGTGTCTCCCGACCCCTCCCTTCTCAGCCTCCAGTATTTATGCTGCAGTAGTTAATGTGTCGGGGGGTTAGGGTCAGTCTGTTATATCTGAAGTATTTCTCCAGTCTTATCCGGTGTCCTGTGTGAATTTAAGCATGCTCTCTCTAAATCTTTCTTTATTTTTCTCTCTCGGAGGACCTGAGCCCTAGGGCCATGCCTCAGGACTATCTGGCCTGATGACTCCTTGCTGTCCCCAGTTCACCTGGTCGTGCTGCTGCTCCAGTTTCAACTGTTCTGCCTGCGGCTATGGAACCCTGACCTGTTCACCGGACGTGCTACCTGTCCCAGACCTGCTGTTTTCAACTCTCTAGAGACAGCAGGAGCGGTAGAGATACTCTGAATGATCGGCTATGAAAAGCCAACTGACATTTACTCCTGAGGTGCTGACCTGTTGCACCCTCGACAACCACTGTGATTATTATTATTTGACCCTGCTGGTCATCTATGAACATTTGAACATCTTGGCCATGTTCTGTTATAATCTCCACCCGGCACAGCCAGAAGAGGACTGGCCACCCCTCACAGCCTGGTTCCTCTCTGGGTTTCTTCCTAGGTTCTGGCCTTTCTAGGGAGCTTTTCCTAGCAACCGTGCTCCTACACCTGCATTGCTTCCTGTTTGGGGTTTTAGGCTGGGTTTCTGTACAGCAATTTGAGATATCAGCTGATGTAAGAAGGGCTTTATAAAAAAATGATTATAATTGATGACTGTGCCTTTTAACAGCTTGGAAAATTCCAGAAAAGTATGTCATGGCTTTAGAAGCTTCTGATTGGCTAATTGACATCATCTGAGTCAACTGGAGGTACACCTGTGGATCTATTTCAAGGCCTACCTTCAAACTCAGTGCTTCTTTGCTTGACATCATGAAAAAATACTAAGAAATCAGCCAAGACCTGAGAAAAAAAATGGAAGTATAAACACCATGGGACCACGCAGCCGTCCTACCGCTCAGGAAGGAGACGCCTTCTGTCTCCTAGAGATGAACGTACTTTGGTGCTAAAAGAGCTAATCAATCCCAGAACAACAGCAAGGGACCCTGTGAAGATGGTGGAGGAAACAGGTAAAAAAGTATCTATATCCACAGTAAAACGAGTCTTATATCGACATAACCTGAAAGGGCGCTCAGCAAGGAAGAAGCCACTGCTCCAAAACCGCCATATAAAAGCCAGACTACGGTTTGCAACTGCACATGGGGACAAAGATCGTACTTTTTGGAGAAATGTACTCTGATCTGGTGAAACAAAAATAGAACTGTTTGGCCATAAAGACCATCGCTATGTTTGGAGGAAAAAGGGGGACGCTTGCAAGCCAAAGAACACCATCCCAACTGTGAAGCACAGGGGTGTCAGCATCATGTTGTGGGGGTGCTTAGCTGCAGGAGGGACAAGTGCACTTCACAAAATAGATGGCATCATGATGCAGGAAAATTATGTGGATATATTGAAGCAACATCTCAAAACATCAGTCAGGCAGTTAAAGCTTGGTTACAAATAGGTCTTTCAAATGGACATTGACCCCAAGCATACTGCCAAAGTTCTGGCAAAATGGCTTAAGGACAACAAAGTCAAAGCCACTAGTGAGAGGTTCAATGCTTTAATATTTCATAATTTTAACTCTCCTAATTCATATTCATTATATAAATAGGTCTGTTTAATTTTGACTGGCTTTCTCATATCATTTAAAAAAACAAGTTATTCGGTGTAGGCACGGCCATAAGTAAATAGATAAACTGGGATAAGTAATTAAACTGGGATAAATAATTAAATCAGGGTTATTTTCCTACAAATAGGCAGGTATTTACCTTTCCATGGTAGCAAGATCTTATCTATTTTTTCAAACTTTCTATAAAAATGTATTATTTATTTTGGGACATGAATACTGAGTATGTCCACTTCACCGTAAGACCATTTTATTGGTGAACTACACAGATATGTAAATGTTACATTTGGCACACGTAATATAGCACCCTTATAATCCAGAGAGGTTCAAGAAACCATCTAGATCACATATGTCAGAGTCAAGGCCCGCGGGCCACATCCGGCCCGCAAGAAGGTTTTTTACGGCCCCTGGGATGATCTTGATTTATTATTAGAACCGGCCCGCAGCAAGCCGGCAGCCCGCAGATCTTTTACACGCACCAATACTACATTTCCCACAATGCAAAGGTGACGCACCGAGCAGTAGGCTGCTTCATTTCAATATTTATTGGCACAGCAGTCGTCAGCATCACAGTAAAATTAACTTTCAGATACCCATCAAAAATGGCAAAACGGAAGGTGGATACTGAGAACCGGGGGTTTCAAACAAGGTGGGAGTCGGAGTATATGTTCACGAAGGTAGCTGGAAAACCTGTGTGTCTTCTGTGTGGAGAAAGTGTGGCGGTACTGAAAGAGTATAATCTGAGACGACATTATGAAACGAAACACGCGGACAAAAACAAGAATATGGACATGGAACAAAGGCTACAAAAGGCAGAGGAATTAAAACGAGGCCTCAAATCTCGACAGGCTCTGTTCAAAAAAGCCAAATCACAAGGCCAGGCTGCTGTCAAGGCCAGTTTTATTTTGGCAGAAGAGATCGCTAAATCAGCCCGGCCATTTACGGAGGGGGATTTCATCAAAAACTGCATGATTAAAGTTTGTGACGAAGTTTGCCCAGAAAAAAGGCAACTCTTTTTAAATGTGAGTCTGAGCAGAAACACCATTGCCGAGAGAGTAGACCAGTTGTCCATCAATCTAAAAGAGCAGCTTGTGAAAAAGGGAAAAGATTTTATTGCATATTCCTTGGCTGTGGATGAGAGCACCGACATTTCTGACATTGCCCAGTTGTCAATTTTCATCCGCGGAGTGGACTCCAACCTAAGCGTGACAGAGGAGTTTTTGGCTTTACGTCCTATGCATGGCACAACTACGGGGCATGATTTGTATGAAGAGGTGTCAAGATGTGTAAATGAGATGGAGCTGCCTTGGGAAAAACTCGTGGGTTTGACAACCGACGGAGCACCTGCGATGTGTGGACACAGGAGCGGACTGGTGGCGAAGATACGGGAAAAGATGCAAGAGGAAAACGCGACAGGTGAGCTGACAGCTTATCATTGTATCATACACCAGGAAGCGTTGTGCGGTAAAGCCTTGAAAATGGAGCATGTAATGAGCATCATCACGCGCACAGTTAACTTTATCAGAGCCAAAGGTTTGAATCACCGCCAGTTCAAGGCATTTCTGACGGAGTTAGAAACGGAGCATGGTGATTTGCCTTATCACACAGAGGTGCGATGGCTAAGCCAGGGAAAGGTGCTTCAAAGATGTTTCGAGCTTCGTGAGGAGATTTGTCTGTTCTTGGACAGCAAAGGGAAAGACACAACACAACTCCGAGACGAAATGTTTCTGTGTGAAATGGCTTTTCTGTGTGACATTACGAGTCATCTGAATGCAATAAACTTGCAGCTGCAGGGTCGGGATCGTGTCATCTCTGATATGTACAGTACAGTGAAGGCATTTAAAACCAAACTGACTCTGTGGGAGACGCAGATGCGGAAAGAAAATTTGAGCCACTTTCCCAGCTGCCAGACCATGAAAGAGAAGCTCTCTACCAGTGCGTTCCCGAGCACACAGTTGGCTGATAAAATAGGTATGCTTGCCGCTGACTTTCGACGCCGATTTGCTGACTTTGAAGCACAAAAAAGCAGGTTGGAACTGCTCGGTAACCCATTTGCTGTTGACGTGGAAAGCTCACCACCAAACCTCCAAATGGAGTTGATTGACCTCCAATGCAATGATGCACTGAGGGCAAAATATGCGGCAGTGGGTGCTGCGGAGTTCGCCCGTTTCCTCCCCGGCACAATGCCCCAGCTGCGCATCCAGGCTGCTCAAACGTTGTCTATGTTTGGCAGCACATACCTGTGTGAACAACTGTTTTCTTTGATGAACCTGAACAAAACATCACACAGAAGTCGACTTACTGCTGAACACCTCCACTCAATTCTGAGGATTTCTTCAGCTCAGAGCCTTACCCCGAACATTGATGAACTTGTGGAAAAGATGGGACACCACCAAGTATCACCCTCAACCTCAAACAAGTGAACATTACTGTGCAATCACATATTTAGAGTTTTTACTCAGTTCAAGTTTAAAAGTTAAAATTTAATATTTGTTTTCACTGCATGTTACTTCTCCTTAAACAAAGTGTTGTTTTTGATTAATAGATTTTTGCACTTTATTTTTTTGTATTTCAATCCAATTATATTTTAAAAATATTTCAGTTGAGTGGATGATAGAAAATTGCTATTATTGTTTTTTCTTTGAAGTAAATTTAGCCCACTTTTGCTAAAATAGAAAATATAGTCTACTGATGGTGCCTTGAATACCGGTTTCTTTCATTTAATGTTCATGTTATGGGGATATTTATATAAAGGAAATTTGTCTTTTGTGTCTGTTGAAAATTAAAGATTACTGACAGAGCCATAAGAAAATATTGCTTTATTTATCTGATCATATTGTAATATATTTGTTAGGTTTTCAGTAGGTTCAATTAGGTTCACTAGACTATATGCGTCATTTAAAAATTTTTCAATGAACATTCGAACAGTCCGGCCCTCGTCTTGTAGCTGATTTTTTTATTTGGCCCTCCGTCCATTTGACTTTGACACCCCTGATCTAGATCCTCTATGAGGCTGTGCAGGGATCCAGATTGCGGATTTAAAAGAAAACTCGAGTCATCGGCGTACAAAGAGGCCTTCGTTTTTACGCTATGGATGTTTTTATTTTGGGGGGGTTTTCCTCTTATTATTACAATGTACTGTACTATAGAGCTATGGATGTCTAGCCCAATCCCATTATATTATTGATGGATCTGATTTTAATAGCTAACATTTTGATGGCCATAATGAATACATATGCCAAAAGTGGACAACCTTGTTTTAGTCCTCGACAGTTTAATACCTTCTGAGAAGTACAGATTATTTATTATTTTACACCTGGGTTACTATAATTATTAACTTTAACCCATTGAATAAGAGATTTTCCAAAAATAAAATAAATTCTAGTTGTACTAGGCCTTTTCAAAATCAGTTTACCAGATTTTTTTTAGTGTTCTATTGTTCCCAGTACTTGTCTTATATTATCTCCAATGTATCGTCCATGTAAAAAACCTGTCTGATTAGGATGAATAAATTCCAACAATACCTTTTCAATTCAATGTGTTACGCATTAATTATTTTTCTTCTCTTATACACTGAAGTGTAAGGGTCCTCCAGTTTTTTAGGTGGACTGGATCTTTAGATTTTCCACCTGCGTCCTGTTTCAGTAATTGTGAAATCAGACCTTGCTGAGTATCTGATAACCTACCATTTTGTTAGGAGTGGTTAAAACATGCTAATAACAGACCTCCGAGTACATCGAAAAAAGGTTTGCGCCCTGGAGTTTTTCCGGACTTAAAGGCTTTCATTTCATCAAGAAGTTCCTCCTCTGTAATTTGGCCTTCACATGAGTCTTTCTGTAAGGCTGTTAATTTTACACTATTGTTAGAAGAAAAAAAACATACAATTAACTTCAGTTACTGGAGATGGAGGACACTGGAAATTAAAACAAATTATTAAAGTATTCTGTAAAACTATTTTTAGTAGCATTTCTGTGTTGAAGATTAAACATTTATTTGGTGCAGATTTCCCCATATTCCATCTTGTTGACTTTATTTGTATAATATATTACACTTGAGAACCTTTATTTTTATTTCTCCGGTTGCATTAGCCATTTTCATAACCTAGGCTAGCCAGGGAATGTAAACTTGTCAACATATTGTCACGTGGACGGATAATACATATGTTTCAGCACCACACAAATAATGGACAGTTCCTTGATCCACTGCATGGGTGGCTGGTACCGTATGTCTGCCTCACCACTCACAGAATGGATTTCACCACACAACAAGCTCCTGGGTAAAACAAAACCCCAAAAATCATGATTTAAAACGTTTCCGAAACGCAATATAATTGTTTTGAACCGCGTGCTGAGTCTTGGGTTTAAAGAACGTTTTCATTCCACCCGCCAGCTGATTTCTTTGTGGATCAACTGTGGGGAACTTCGGGTGTCCGAACCAATAAAGGACTAACTAGTAGTAGTACTATCACAGAAGACTGTGATAGTAAGTACAAGGAAGAGAGAAAGGGAGGGTGTTACTCCATTAAAAGCCCTGAGGAAAGAGACGGTATTGGAGGATAAATTGCCTTTTTCATTTACCTTTTTGTCATTTAACAGACGCTAGTATCCAGCTGACACTCGTCACCTAGTCAGCTCGGGGATTCGAACCAGTGACCTTTCGGTTACTGGCCGAATGGTCTTAACCACCAGGCTACTACTCTCTCCATCTTTCCCTCTCTCCCTTATCGAGTTGTTCCCGGCTAGCCCGTGTGAGTACTGGGAGAGAGAGTGGGAGACCAAATTTCATTTCACACACCGTCTTCAGCCATTGCCAGAGAGCGCCAAGGGGCAGAATAAATGGATTCTGGACATTAAAAAGATGACTTAAATAAAATAAAATAAAAAGGAGAGAGTGAGACCAGGAGAAAGTGCTGGAAAGCAAAGGGGGAGGTAGAGAGAAATGAGAGCAGTGCTTTGGGGCTGGGGGGTTACATAGGCTGTCTAGATCTACTGTATGGTTCTAATATACAGGCCAGGAGCTTCATACATTTTTTTGCAGAAGGAGCTCTATTTTGGTGGCCTCTGGTACATTCTAATGCCTTGATTCCATCTGAAAAACACAGCGAAATTATTGAATACTTTATCGAGTTACACAATATCACAAAAAATGTTTTTTTAATAAAGACATGACTTTACCATTTTTATTACTGAACATGTATGAATTCATTGTACTGTTAGTTGTTTTGAATATTGTGTAGGTCTAGACCTAGGTCTATGATCAGGCCTATTTTCTTAATAAGATAAACTATTTTTTTTTTTTTTTTTTACATTTAACCGGTGCCCTCTTGAGATTAAAGGTCTAAGAAAAAAAAATCGGAGATATTTTTTATTTTGGGGTGTAGTTCCTCTTTATTTCAAGTGCGCCCCTAGCAAAAGGTTGTTGTTTAGTGGTGCTTTTGTAGTGCACATGTGAAAGTAGAGTTTGCAAAACAAATACCCACTGGATTGATTCAAATAATCATGATATCATTCTGTCAGGTAAGCGTAGGCTACTTTGTAGTTACCATATAATTGAGAAGGTTTTTGGGAATGCGTTTCCATCTAACAGAGGAATGTTTCTATTAGCATCATTGCTAATGGCTACACAAAGTGGTAGGTGCACGCACCGCACACACACAGACACGGCCGCTCTCGTTGCCTCTTCAGAAAGTTGCTGGAATTACAAATCCCTGATGCATTCTGTTCATGGCTTATGATAAACTTGGCCAAATTAATTCATTTTCAAATAATTTAGTTGATTCCCTACTAAGTCAATACATTTTTATATTGTTGAATTCTGTGTTAATCACTTCAGCGTCACTGTCTGGCAAGCCCCGACATCCTAGGAAAGGAAACCTAAAAATCCTTTGGTTACTTGTCCCATTGCGATACCTTGAACATCTAACCACGTTGCATGACTTATGAATGGCAAAAGGATATACGAGATCGACTTCATTCAGTCAGTTCGACGCCTTTTATAAACTAGTCAACACTCGCTGTTCAGTTGTCAATCAACGCACAGTAAATAGCCTCGACTCTGCGTGGCTGACTATGTGAAACACGCAAAATAAAATAAATGAACGTGCCAGAAAAGTCATGGATTTCTACTCACCGTTACCACTTACATTACATGGAAGGTGCAAATTCACGAGCATTATGCTCTCTCTCCCTCCTCAGTATAAAGAAAGTTGACTACAAATATATTGACGAGATGCTCATGTCTCCGCCCTAACAATGGAAGTCATTGTCCCAAACCCAAGAAGGCAGGTGACAAGCTTAGGTCCAAAAACCGCTAATAGAAACACATTGGGCTCATTTTGGACAGATTTTGGCGAGAGTGAAACAGCTCGCTTCGCCTCTTCCTCTCTGCTGCGTTTCCCTGTCATCGCTGGTGTTGTGACTGACAGGCGCCTATCCTGTCAATAGATCACCAGAAGATACACATCGTTCATTATAGCGGGAGAGGGCTTGACGGACTAGCGAATTTGAACTTTTAAAATGAAATATAGCCTAGTTAATATGAAGTGGAAAATGAGTCTGTAACCGACTGATTAGGCGCTATTGGAAAACACTGGATGACCCCTGGCTCCTTGGGCCTTAGGGCAGGGGGTTAGAGGAGGGTGACAGGGGGACGGAGGGGACACCAAGAGTCGCATTACAACAGCCCTACTCTTCTCGACTTTTACAGCAGTGTTTCCCACATGGTGGTGGGTTGTGGCCAGTCCCTCTTGGGAAATAAGTCTGGGTTGAGGCTAGAAACATGTTCTTTGTAGGTGGGTCATAAGAAAATCTCAACGTTGGAATGTCTGAATGGCTTTAGGCATGACACAACACGTTTGAGAAGCACTTCTCCAAACACAGACCAGTATACAGTAGGCCTTCAAAGGAATGGAGTACGGGAAGGTGGAGGGGAAGAGGGGATGGGAGCGAGAGGAGAGTGAAGTCCTCTTTGGAACGTGTTTTAGTATGCTTTAAAAACCACAAATTCTTTCTAATTAGCCAAGCCCTTCTCCACCCATCACGGCCCATTGAGAGTCACTGAGCAGGCCTCTGCAGGTCATTAAGAGGAGAAAACAATCACACCCTGGGTTTAGCACACACACACACACACACACACACCATGGCCCACACACCCTGGCCCAACACCTGTGTCCCAGGAGAAATATCCATCCACTTGACACTCCAGGAGGGGGAAAGTAGGTTGTTTTTGTTTGTGGACCAGACCAGATTCCCTGTCAGTCAGTCCCAACACCCAAATAACCCCTGAACATTGTCCAACTGTTACGGGCAACTTGGGGCCTTAAATCTTCCCTTATGTTCCGGGTCAATTTGACACATAAAAGAGTTTAGAATCACTAAAAAACGATTTTCCTATTTTTCCGCCATGACCCTTCATTTACTTTCCTAAGTATGGGTCTCAAACTTGTAAAACACGTGTGAGTGTGTGTGTGTGTGTGTGTGTGTGTGTGTGTGTGTGTGTGTGTGTGTGTGTGTGTGTGTATGCGCATTTCACTACACTACAATTACATCTGCTAAATATTAGATTTTGATTTGAAGAGTATTCAGACCACTTTACTTTTTTCACATTTTGGTTTTGTTACAGCCTTATTCTAAATTATTAATAAAAAATAAAAAAAATCCAAAACATGTTGAGAACATTTTTGCAAACAAAAAATAAATAACAGAAACACCTTATTTACATAGAGTGGGCATTCAGACCCTTTGCTATGAGACTCAAAATTGAGCTCAGGTGCATCCTGTTTCCATTGATAATCCTTGAGATGTTTCTACAACTTGATTGGCGTCCACCTGTGATGTAAATTCCACTTGTCTATATAAGGTCCAACAGTGCATGTCAGAGCAAAAACCTTACCATGAGGTCAAAGGAATTGTCTGCTCAGAGACAGGATTGTGTTGAGGCACAGATCTGGGGAAGGGTATCAAAACATTTCTGAAGCACTGAAGGTCCCCAAGAACACAGTGGCCTTCATCATTCTTAAATGGAAGAAGATTGGAACCACCAAAGACTCTTTCTAGTGCTGGCCGCCCAGTCAAACTAAGCAATCGGGGGAGAAGGGCTGTCGTCAGGGAGGTGATCAAGAACCCGATGGTCACTCTGACAGAGCTCCAGAGTTCCAATGTGGAGATGGGAGAACCTTCCAGAAGGACAAACATCTCTGCAGCACTCCACCAATTAGGCCTTTATGGTAGAGTGGCAAGACGGAAGCCACTCCTCAGTAAAAGGCACATGACAGCCCGCTTAGAGTTTGCCAAAAGGCACCTGAAGGACTCAGACCATGAGAAACAAGATTCTCTGATCTGATGCAACCAAGATTGAACTCTTTGGCCTGAATGCCAAGCGTCACGTCTGGAGGAAACATGGCACCATCCCTACGGTTGTGGCAAGATGTTCAGTGGCAGGGACCGGGAAACTAGTCAGGATCGAGGGAAAGATGAAGGGAGCAAAGTACAGAGAGATCCTTGATGAAAACTTGCTCCAGAGCGCTCGTGACCTCAGACTGGGGCTAAGGTTCACCTTCCAACAGGACAATGACCCTATGCACACAGCCAAGACAACGCCAGAGTGGCTTCGGGACAAGTCTCTGAATGTCCTTGAGTGGCCGAGCCAGAGCTCGGACTTGAACCCGATCTAACATCTCTGGAGACCTGAAAATAGCTGTGCAGCAACACTCCCAATCAAACCTCCCCTTCTTCTGCAGAGAAGAATGGGAGAAACTCCGCAAATACAGGTGTGCCAAGCTTGTAGCGTCACCCAAGAACACTCAAGGCTGTAATCACTGCCAAAAGTTAATCAACAAAGTACTGAGGAAGGAGTACTTATGTGAATGTGAAGTTTTTAAATATTTTTAATACATTTTAAAAACAATTTAATCTATTTAAGAATAAGGCAATAACAAAATCTGAAAAACACTATAAGTATATTTTCCCTGGGATGTTCAGAATAGAGGTTGACACCGGTGTGAAAATTCATTCATTTTACATTTACATTTTAGTCATTTAGCAGATGCTCTTATCCAGAGCGACTTACATGAGCAATTGAGGTTAAGTGCCTTGCTCAAGGACACATCAACAGATTTTTCAACTACTTGTCGCAAGGCTTCGAACCAGGTTACTGGCCCAACAGTAACAGCTAGGCTCCCTGTCCCCATCTCCTGTACTTTCCTGATCATGCAATAGTTCTATAACCACAGAACATTCCTCTCCCATCTTGATAAAAAAAAATCGCCCCCGCCTGTCCAGTGCTCATTTTTAGGCTCAGAAATTAACTTCCTCCTTTAGCTGCTGGTCTGTCTGTACCGCGCTCTGCGTACAGAATCACATTAGTGGAAACCAAGACTGTTTTCAGGGTAGGCCTGGTGGTAGCTAGATATGTTTCAGTCGCGTAATGGACCATTTTTGCTAAGCCTAACCTAATTCTCCCAACCTGCCACGTTAATTATCATAATCTGCTGCGTAAATTCTCCTAACCTGTTATGAAAAGGTACTTCAGTTAATCAAAACCGGCAGACCTGTCCTGAGAGCAGTGTGAGTATCCACTAAATGCGATAGTGCGCTCTCTGTGTGAGTAGCCATAGTTACTGCCTCGATTGGCAGGCTCAGCGCTAATGAGACATTTGCCTGCACAGTGCACACATAGCTGATAACAACCGCATTATGAGATTTTGGCAATGAAGGCAGCCCTTCTAATTTACCCAGTGTCGGATGAACTCATGACATGTGCAACTGTGTATGTCTCCGCACGAATCTAAGGTAAAGTAGTGACTGGCTACAACTGGAGCGAGGCGAGCGAGTGAGCCTAAGGAAGGGAGAAATGACCATTTATTTATCTATTTTTATTAGGTAAACTATACTGAACAAACATATAAACGCAACATGTAAAGTGTTGGTCACATGTTTCATGAGCTGTAATAAAATATCTGGGGGCGGCAGGGTAGCCTAGTGGTTAGAGCATTGGACTAGTAACCGAAAGGTTGCAACCCGAGCTGACAAGATACAAATCTGTCGTTCTGCCCCTGAACTAGGCAGTTAATCTAGGCCGTCATTGAAAATAGGAATTTGTTCTTAACTGACTTGCCTAGTTAAATAAAGGTTAAATAAATCCCATAAATGTTCCATATGCACAAGAAGCTTATTTCTATCAAATGTTGTGCACAAATTTATTTACATCCCTGTTAGTGATTATTTCGCCTTTGCCAAGATAATCCATCAATCTGACTGGCGTGGCATATCAAGTAGCTGATTAAACAGCATATACACATGTACACCTTGTGCTGGGGAAAATGAAAGGCCAATCTAAAATGTGCAATTTAGAGCAGCAAGCAATTAGCGTGCTGACTGCAGGAATGTCCAAAAGAGCTGTTGTCAGATAAATTAATTTTAATTTCTCTACCATAAGCCCTTTCTAATGTTGTTTTAGAGAATTTGGCAGTATGGCCAACTGGCCTCACAACCGCAGACTACACCAGCCCAGGACCTCCACATCTGGCTTCTTCATCTGTGGGATTGTCTGAGACCAGCCACTCAGACAACTGATGTCTATAATATGTCTATAATAAAGCCCTTTTGTGGGGAAACACTCATTCTGATTGGCTTGGCCTGGCTCCCCAGTCAGTGGCCCACCCAACATGGTTGCACCCCTGGCCAGTCATGTGAAATCCATTGATTAGGGCCTAATGAATTTATTTAAATTGACCGATGTCCTTATATAAACTATAACTCAGTAAAATTGTTGAAATTGTTGCATGTTGCTTTTATATTTTGTTTAAAAAAAATTATGCTCCACACATTATATATTTCTACCCCCACCACCAAAACTTCTTTGTTCCTGTAGACTGTCGAGCCTGTCCTGTCCCGAACATGACTCTAGAACTTGACACCCATTCCTGCCGGAATCCAGCAGGATCGCAGGATTCCTGCCGGAATGTTCCCATGTCAAACTCTAGTTCAGAGGCCAAGGGACAGTGATATAAAGTTTGGCAAAAAAAATCCCCAAAATTCCCAATCAAATATTTGGCTCTAAATTTTGAACAGTTGGGTCTATCAACTCTGTGGAAAAAAAGCATATGAAAGAGCACATTTTGGAAGGTTAAAATCATATATTTATGATCTGATGTACTTGGGTCTGTATGGGCCAAATTGACCCGGAATCTAAATGGTGTAGGCCCGAATTGAACACAGCTGCGACCCGAAAACCCATTGAGTCTAGTCAGCCGTATTGCGCCCAGGGCTCTAAAATGCGACCAATTTGGTTGCATATGCCACAAAGCATTCTGCCTTGTGACCAGATAAAAAATTAAAATATCTCCCAGATAATAATTGTTGCAATGATAAGGTTTTGCGCTGTACAATTGTTTCAGAGTGCCCCAGATAAAAAAAAAAGTGATTAGATAGAATCATAACTGCAGCATTACTATAGCGAAAACAGATGGCTTTTAGTCCGACCAGGTCAAAGGACCTGACCCATATTACTGGTGCAACATTTCAGCTTCCTATAGCGGGTCCGCATTTTCCATTCATAAACTACATTGTAGGCTGTTCCAAAACTACTTGCCCGTTGTTAACCATTTGTTTACACTTTGTTCAGTCGTGTTACCTCATTGTCTAGCTAGCTAACAACCTGGTAACTTTACTAGTATATCCAACCATTTGTGGGCACAGAAAGAAAGGAAAAGGGATCAATGATCATAGCAATGAATGAATGAATGAATGACAGATCTCTTGTATGTTGTCATCACAAGACATTGTTAAAGAGACAGAATATTTGATGTAATGCTTCTCAATAGGAAAATAATGCTTTTACACTATGTAGAAACCTAATATTCCAAAAATGACTAATTTCAATGACTGTTTATTATAAAAGCTAAAAGGTTGATACCTATGTCTTTACTGTGTTACATATTAGTTTCTAGGGCACAACATTTCATCCATATAGGCCCAATATAGGCTGTAAATCAATTTCATGTGGTTCCAGTGCTACCAATGAAAAATGTGAATTGAGAGCCCTGGTTGCACCTGATGTTGTTTCAAACAAGATATCCCGTTCTAATCAAGACCCCGTGAATAAACAACCCCCCCCTGAACTCACAAACACAACCCTTGTGATATTGTTTGCAGCCCGTAGGATCTGTGGCGTGTAGAGGTGCCACAGCTGTGTTTGGGTACTGACCCCTGGGCATGCCAACAACTGTCCCACAGACCCGTCCCGTGTCACTCAGGATGGGCAGACACAAATGGACAGCAGGCGAACAGATGCGGCACTGGCGCGGATCAGTGGAGTGGCAGAGTCCATGCTGGCAGAGGAGATGGGGGTCAAAGACATTTCATTCACTCCAATTCTGCTATTTGCTGAGGGAAATTGGCTCTGGTAAATCTTCCAGCGGCCGATACACAACTCTTGACTTGGAAATGGAATGGAAATGACCCTAGCCAACCCAACACACACACACTCTATCTATCTGTGCACAGTATCTCTCCACAGACTACGAGGCTGACCTGTTTAGATGTGGGCCGTTAGCATACACACATAGCCCTGTGTTGTTGACAGTGGGGCCACATGCCTCTGCAGATGGAGCCGCTTGGACACCAGATGCCCTGCTAATGGCTGGGGTCTGAAAAGGTGGTCTGCTGCTCTGCTCTCACACAGGGAGGGGGAAGAAGAGGAGCTTTTGGGGAGCAACAGATGCTGCAGATGGTTTAGTGTTGTGGCTAGGTTGTAACTAGGTTATCATGTTGCTCTGGCTGGCTAACACACTGGCTGACAGGCTCCCATTGACCCTGTGTGGCCAGTCATTCCTCAGTCACCTGGCCTGGTTGTAAACACAGAACAGAGACACGGCTAAGAGAGTAGCAAGTTCCAAGTTTTATTGTCACATGCACAGGATACAGCAGGTGTAAAACAGTACAGTCAGATGCTTAACTGGCAAGCTCTTTCCCAACAATGCACAATAAAGGTAGTAATAAAGATAACAAATAAAACGTGAAATCCCAGAGACAAAAAAAGAAAAGAAACGAGAATGCAGTTATATACCGATCTTATACAGTATGCAGGTCAGTGCAGTGACAATACCGTTATTACAATGTGCAGGGGTACTGGAGTGATTGAAGAAGGAATGTACATGGAAACAGGGATTAAAGTGGCTGGTAGTGGAGCTGGGACGATACATGATCAACGCCGACCACACTGATCACTTATCACAGGCATTTTGCTGATATTGTTCATCACGATAAGTAGCCTGTACTAGAGGTCGACCGATTATGATTTTTCAACGCCAATACCGACACCGATTATTGGAGGACCAAAAAAAGGCGATACCGATTAATTGGCCGATTTTTAAAATGTATTTGTAACAATGACAATTACAACAATACTGAATAAACACTTAGTTTAACTTAATATAATACATCAATAAAAATCAATTTAGCCTCAAATAAATAATGAAACATATTCAATTTGGTTTAAATAATGCAAAAACAAAGTGTTGGAGAAGAAAGTAAAATTGCAATGTGTGCCATGTAAAAAAGCTCATGTTTAAGTTCCTTGCTCAGAACATGAGAACATATGAAAGCTGGTGGTTCCTTTTAACTTCTTGATCCTACTTGGGACGCAGACGTCTCAAGTAGGCACCTGGAAATGCAAATGCGCTACGCTAAATGCTAAATGTACTCGTTAAAACTCAAACGTTCATTAAAATACACATGCAGGGTATTGAATTAAAGCTACACTTGTTGTGAATCTAGCCAACAAGTCAGATTTTTTAAATGCTTTTCGGCGAAAGCATGAGAAGCTATTATCTGATAGCATGCAACACCCCAAAATGCCTGAAGGCGACGTAAACAAAAGAATTAGCGTAGCCGGCGCTACACAAAAACGCAGAAATAAAATATAAAACATTCATTACCTTTGATGATATTCTTTGTTGGCACTCCTATCCGTCCCATAAACATCACAAATTGGTATTTTTCCCGATTAAATCCGTCCATGAATGCCCAAAATATCCATTTGTATAGCCTGTCTGCTTCAGGAAAAAAGCTCTCTTCCAACACGCAACGTCATTTTTAAAAATTATATAAGTTGCCTATATTCTTTGACAAAACACTTCAACCTACTTTTGTAACCCAACTTTAGGTATTTGTAAACGTTAATAAGCGATCAAATTGATCACTGGGCGATCTGTATTCAATAGCAGCTACTCAAGAAAACAATGTCCATTTTTCAATCTTCCAAAATCGATTGTTGTAGGCTGGATGGAATGACGGATCTATTGGTAATGTCTCAAAGGATTTTTGTCAATGAAAATGACGTTTTTGGCGACATCGTGTGGAAGCTGTAGGAATTGCATCCGTGTCCATATTAAATTTGGTTTCCTTTAAACAACACATGAAAGGGGCGCATGGATACTTTTTTCAGCTTTCAGTGACCAGTTTTTCTTGCGCTTTTCGATGAAACACACGCTCTGTTATAGTCACAGCCGTGATTTAACCAGTTTTAGAAACTTCAGAGTGTTTTCTATCCACACATACTAATCATATGCATATACTATATTCCTGGCATGAGTAGCAGGACGCTCGTGGAGTGCAATGAGAGGAAGGTGGTTAGAGCGTTGGACTAGTTAACAGTAAGGTTGCAAGATTGAATCCCCGAGCTGACAAGGTAAAAATCTGTCGTTCTGCCCCTGAACAAGGCAGTTAACCCACCGTTCCTAGGCCGTCATTGAAAATAAGAATGTGTTCTTAACTGAACTGCCTAGTTAAATAAAGGTGTAGAAAAAATAAAATAATTGGCCAAATCGGTGTCAAAAAATACCGATTTCCGATTGTTATGAAAACTTGAAATCGGCCCTAATTAATCGGCCATTCCGATTGATCGGTCGACCTCTAGCCTAGAGAAATGTGTTTTAAATGAAATAAGCTTGCTAATATGTGTGATTGTTAATGGGACAATTGATGTCTACAACCATCAAAGTAGTAAAGGGTAATAAAAAAAGTGGTGCACATTAATGTTATAAACATATCGTTCTATTTATCGTTATTCCGTCAAATCAGACAATTTATCGCGACATGGATTTTTGTCCATATCGCCCATCTCTAGCTGGTAGCAGAATACTTATGGTAATAAAAATAGTTATAAACAATATAGCAGCTTCGAATGGTAATATTAATCTCTATAATCAATCAATTCTTGCAGCAGTGTATGTGCCGTTTGCTAGTGTTGCACAGTATACTGAAATGTTGTTACTTTTTCAATATTAGAACACTGAAATGGTGGGTACTAAAATTTGTGTTACTTTCGGTACTTCTGTCAAATGTGTCTCACGGATTAAGCCTGTCTATCAGCACAGCCAACCCCTTATTATAGCGTGCGCCATGCCTGGTCCACTTACTGACTGCTAGCCTGCACTGGGAGTCTGGGCAGCATCATATGTGACCGACCGGCTCGATTTGGTCTTATTTAGCAAAATTTGAAATTGTGTTTTTTACATTGGATACAAGTAGAGCTAGAAAATAGTATATCATACACTACAGTTAAGTGACAAGGGGAAAGTAATTCTGCTGAAAATTGATCAACTTATAACCTCACTTATGAGAAAATGTCCCTTGAATGTTTTGGGACACCTACTGGAGAGCTCTTCTTTGTCTACAACCATTCAGTGTCATTCACACCCTCTTAAGCTTTAGCCCCATCCATCTCTTCAAGGATCCACATGTGAGGCTATGTACTAAACAACCAAAGATTTCAAGACTAAAGGCTGGCTTATACTACGGGTGTGTTCGTAAATTTAATCTGGAATGCCAGAGTGTTTTCTGGGCGTTCGTAAACTCAGAGCGTTGTCAGATTGTCCATTTCTAAATTCAGAGTGTTTCGCTCTCCGAAAAGTAGGGTTAGCATTCTGACCTAACAGTAGTCAAGCACCCAAGCTAACTGCCTAACATTGGCTAGCTTGCTAGCTACTTCCAGATACAAATGAGAGAACAGCTCACTCTGACCATTTTATTCACCCTAGCAGAGCTGGTTAGGCTGTTTTTATGTTATCCAGAGCATTGGTGACTGCAACTGTGCTGCTGGAAACAATTTAATGACGCCTTTTTGCCAATGTTTAGCAATACCGGCCATATTCAAAGGGTGTTGAGTGTTCGTAAATGTGTCAGTTATTCTGCACTCTGGCACAATCAGACGAGAGTGCTCTGAAATCAGAGTAGATAGCCAGAGCGAATTTGCCAGCTATGTCTATCGACAGTTGTCGCAGTGACATCATAAACTTTCTATTGACATAGTTACTTGCATAGTGGAGTATTTTGATAAGACATGTAGCTAGCTAGCTAAACAATGAACCATAATCCCAACTCATAACGTTACAACCCTGCATGAATCTGCAATTAGCTAACCAACCAGGTTAACTAGCTAACATTAGTGTCACGCCCTGGCCTTAGTTATCATTGTTTTCTTTATTATTTTGGTTAGGTCAGCGTGTGACATGGGGGATTTATGTGTTTTGTCTGGTCTAGGGGTTTTGTATGTTTATGGGGCTGTTTCCTTTCTAGGTAGTTTTGTATGTTTATGGTTACCTAGATTGGTTCTGAATTAGAGGCAGCTGTCTGTCATTGTCTCTGATTGGGAACCATATTTAGGCAGCCATGTTCTTTGGGTATTTTGTGGGTGATTGTGTGTCATTGCACCAGATAGGACTGTTTCGGTTTTCACTTTTGTTGTTTTGTATTTTGTAGTGTTCTCGTGTATAGTCTTGATTTAAGATGTTGAACACTAACCACGCTGCATTTTGGTCCTCCTCTCCTTCAGCGGAAGAAAGCCGTTACAATTAGACTATAACTAGCAAAGCAAATGGCTCTGAGATAAAAAAGAATATTACTACACAGATCATACATGTAACATTAGCTAGCTAGCCAGCTAATGTTAGCTAGCTAACAGTACACTTTAACTTGAAATGAAAACAACTTTCTGACTAAATTTGAAATGTGTAATATCTGAAAATGTAGCTAGCTAGACTCTCTTACACATATAAATGGATGTACGCTTTTCTCTCTGTCACAGATGCCATGGTTGCCCTTAATTTGAAGATGTAATCCGGAGACAGGTGTTTTATACAAGAGCCTTCTGTGTGTTATCTTTTTGAATCCGTCTTCATAATTGCAATCAAACACCTACATTTTCTTCATCCCCTTAGCTATCATACTCTAATTCCACTGACTTCAAAATTCAGTCCTCTAGAAAGTGGAAAGCAAAATGATACAGTTCTACTACATGATATCTTTAAAAAAAAAAGCCACATTAGGACGATTACCCACACATGCTGACCAGCTCATATTATAGACAGAAGCCTGCTACATGGCAGACCAATCCGAACTCACCTCTCGGCATGTCCAGCCCACTCATTATCTCAGCCAATTATCGCTAGCGGGAAGGTTTCTGTATTTTTTTGTGGCTAAACCAACTAGGCACGTAATTTAACAATTTTATTCGTATTTACAGATGTCATACAATTGTGTTATTAAAGCACAAGAAAGTCCACATGTTCCAGAAGGTATTTCTGCCAAAAAATGCATTGATCAATGGCGCTCCTGTGAAGTAGTGCCGTGCGACACGTCTAGTTTCCTGAAATGAGTCACATATTAGCTCCCCGCTCATGCTTGACAGAAGTTAACACACTTGAATAATTGTATTTTTATTTTAACTTTATTTAACTAGGCAAGTCAGTTAAGAACAAATTCTTATTATCAATGACGGCCTAGGAACAGTGGGTTAACTGTCTGTTCAGGGGCAGAATGACAAATTTGTACCTTGTCAGCTCGGGGGTTTGAACTTGCAACCTTCTAGGGTACCCTGTAGCCCCGGCAGGAATGTAGAAATGTTTGAACTGTTAATTACTGTTCACTTTACAACGGAGGAAGATACGGGTAGCTTCCAGCTTAGAAAGCTAACTTTCCTTGCTGACTGCTAAAGCTAACATCAATTCACTACCATAGTACTTTGTTTGTAATAATATGCCATCAAAAACTTTATTAATTCACTTACTTGGTCTCTCTCTCACATCCCTCCAAAAGATGATCTACTGCCTCAGCGAACTGCCTGCCTTGTGAATTATGTAATTACTGGATAAAGTGATCAGTGATCAGGCCAACCACCATTTTGTCACCAGCAGAGTTGATGATGGAGTCAGTAACGGAGTCAGTAACTACAGAGTTGATGATGGAGTCAGTCACGGAGTCAGTAACTACAGAGTTGATGATGGAGTCAGTAATGGAGTCAGTAACTACATCACTGGTTAAAGTGATCAGTGATCAGGCCAACCACCATTTTGTCACCAGCAGAGTTGATGATGGAGTCAGTAACGGAGTCAGTAACTACAGAGTTGATGATGGAGTCAGTCACGGAGTCAGTAACTACAGAGTTGATGATGGAGTCAGTCACGGAGTCAGTAACTACAGAGTTGATGATGGAGTCAGTCACGGAGTCAGTAACTACAGAGTTGATGATGGAGTCAGTAACGGAGTCAGTAACTACATCACTGGTTAAAGTGATCAGTGATCAGGCCAACCACCATTTTATCACTAGCAAAGTTGATGATGGAGTCATGGGAAAACAGGGAGAACAGGAGGGGGCTAAGCACTAGGGTTGAATGGCAGAAACTCAGTTACTGAAATATACCGGGATTTACCACCTAAAACCACTTCCTTTTCCAGGGATAAATAACTGCGAGACACCGGTAAATTATTTATATGAACAGCATGTTGTGAAATGGAACTGTTAAATTATGTGCAATGTCTAAATCTTGCTTCTCTACGGTCTCCGCATGATGAATCAACACTCAGGGTAGAGACAGACAGCCCATCTCAGTACGGAGTGCAGTTCACAGTGGATGTAGACCTATCCTCTCATCATGGTAAATGTTTTTCTTGTGACAGGTAGGCCGACATAGCCTATGCTACAATAATATAAAGACCGAATGCGCATCTAATTTAATAATTTCCATCTGGCTTTCGGGGGTCACCTTGGTCTATAATTGTAAAGATTATACTTGTTTTAATTGCTGCTGTAGATTTAAAACAGCCCATCAGTCGAATATCAATGCTTTAAATCAGTGCACGCGCAAGCACTCTCACAGACTCGCTCTCTCCATGAACTCCATTCAAATTGCATCCAAAATAGATCATCCTGTCAATTTAATAATGTTTACATATTTTGCATTGCTCTTCTCATATGTATATACTGTATTATGTCCTATACTACTACTGTATCTTAATCTATGACGCTCTGACACTGCTCGCTCAAATATTTATATATTCTTAATTCCATTCCTTAGATGTGTGTATTGTTGTGAAATTGTTAGATATTACTGCACTGTTGGAGCTAGAAACACAAGCATTTCGCTACACCCGCAATAGCATCTGCTAATCATGTGTATGTGACAAATAAAATAGGATTTGATTTGATTGATATATAGCCCTATATATATATATATATATATATATATATATATATATATATATATATAATCAACTGCTATAGCCTACCGTCATTGTGTGTTCGCTCGGCTTGAAAAGAGGTAGGCTAAGATATATATATATATATATACATGTCCTAGCCTACCTCTTTCAGGTAATACATTCAATGCAGTGTTAGCCTCATATTTAGCTAAATAATGATGGGTTAATAAGCTTCTAACTTATAGCCTCTGTCTCTTGCGCAATACGAAAGCACTTGTGCTACGCTGGTCTCTCTCCTTAAAAAAACGCTCCTTAGCTCTTAGAGTCAACATGCAGCAAAAGCTAGAATGGAAAGGCTTGCTGGACATTATTTTTTTTTGCATTTTTTATACCAATAGACTAATCGAAGAAAGATGCAAGCTCTTTTTTGCAGAATGCTAAATACAGCAGCCAATAGAACTCACGGGTAGCTTAAAAGCCGAGCGAACACACAATGACGGTAGGCTATAGCAGTTGATTATTCAGACCTATAACCATTAATCACTCTTCGTGAAGAGAACTGTAAGCATCTAAATCTAGACCTTTATTATTCAAGGATGTCATTAGAATGATAAAGATAAGGACAAGAAAAAGTATTTCATTTAACTGCGAGGAAGGACTGAAGCAACAACGGAAAGAGAAAGAGGTGGCAGGGAAATAACATTAGGGGAAATATTATGATAGGTATATATGCGTCAGCCTACGAATGAAACAAATAAGTCCTATTATACTTAAAAATTAAAATAACATTTGCTAGCCTATACTTGTAAGGGTGCGTACTGGTGGCAGAGAAGTCAGACGCAGGAGAGCAAAAACTGTGTTTCCAATGGCGCAGTTTAATAATAAAACCCACCGGAAACCAGAACAATTAATAAATGGGTACAAAACCCGACGCACACCAGACATAACGTGCACAAGCACTTACAATAAACAATACCGGACAAGGACATGAGGGGAACAGAGGATTAAATACAAATCATGTAATTGATGGAATTGAAACCAGTTGTGTGGGAAGACAAGACAAAACAAATGGAAAATGACAGGTGGATCGGCGATGGCTAGAAGAAAAAGGAAAGGGACCGATAGAGAGAAATAGTCCTATAATTCATATAATAACGACAACCTAAAACTTCTTACCTGGGAATACTGAAGACTAATTTTAAAAGGAACCACCGGCATTCATATGTTCTCATGTTCTGAGCAAGGAACTTAAAAGTTAGCTTTCTTACATGGCACATATTGCACTTTTACTTTCTTCTCCAACACTTTGTTTTTGCATTATTTAAACCAAATTGAACATGTTTCATTATTCATTTGAGGCTAAATTGATTTTATTGATGTATTATATTAAGTTAAAATAAGTGTTCATTCAGTATTGTGGTAATTGTCTGATTAATCGGTATCGGCTTTTTTTGTCCTCCAATAGTCGGTATCGGCGTTGAAAAATCATAATTGGTCGATCTCTATCTTAAATACTAGTAAAACGGAATGCATGCTCTTCAACCGATCGCTACCCGCACCCACCCGCCCGACTAGCATCACTACTCTGGACGGTTCTGACTTAGAATATGTGAACAACTATAAATACCTAGGTGTCTGGCTAGACTGTAAACTCTCCTTCCAGACGCACATTAAGCATCTTCAATCCAAAGTTAAATCTAGAATGGGCTTCCTATTTTGCAACAAAGCCTCCTTCACTCATGCTGCCAAACCTACCCTCTTAAAACTGACCATCCTACTGATCCTTGACTTCGGCGATGTCATTTACAAAATAGCCTCCAACACTCTAATCAAATTGAATCAAATGTATTTATTTCACCCTTCGTACATCAGCTGATATCTCAAAGTGCTGTACAGAAACCCAGCCTAAAACCCCAAACAGCAAGCAATGCAGGTGTAGAAGCACGGTGGCCTGGAAAAACTCCCTAGAAAGGCCAAAACCTAGGAAGAAATGTAGAGAGGAACCAGGCTATGAGGGGTGGCCAGTCCTCTTCTGGCTGTGTCGGGTGGAGATTATAACAGAACATGGCCAATATGTTCAAATGTTCATAAATGGCCAGCATGGTCAAATAATAATAATCACAGTAGTTGTCGAGGGTGCAGCAAGTCAGCACCTCAGGAGTAAATACTCTACTCAGCAAATTGAATGCAGTCTATCACAGTGCCATCCGTTTTGTCACCAAAGCCCCATACAGTGCCTTGCGAAAGTATTCGGCCCCCTTGAACTTTGCGACCTTTTGCCACATTTCAGGCTTCAAACATAAAGATATAAAACTGTATTTTTTTGTGAAGAATCAACAACAAGTGGGACACAATCATGAAGTGGAACGACATTTATTGGATATTTCAAACTTTTTTAACAAATCAAAAACTGAAAAATTGGGCGTGCAAAATTATTCAGCCCCTTTACTTTCAGTGCAGCAAACTCTCTCCAGAAGTTCAGTGAGGATCTCTGAATGATCCAATGTTGACCTAAATGACTAATGATGATAAATACAATCCACCTGTGTGTAATCAAGTCTCTGTATAAATGCACCTGCACTGTGATAGTCGCAGAGGTCCGTTAAAAGCGCAGAGAGCATCATGAAGAACAAGGAACACACCAGGCAGGTCCGAGATACTGTTGTGAAGAAGTTTAAAGCCGGATTTGGATACAAAAATATTTCCCAAGCTTTAAGGAGCACTGTGCAAGCGATAATATTGAAATGGAAGGAGTACCAGACCACTGCAAATCTACCAAGACCTGGCCGTCCCTCTAAACTTTCAGCTCATACAAGGAGAAGACTGATCAGAGATGCAGCCAAGAGGCCCATGATCACTCTGGATGAACTGCAGAGATCTACAGCTGAGGTGGGAGACTCTGTCCATAGGACAACAATCAGTCGTATATTGCACAAATCTGGCCTTTATGGAAGAGTGGCAAGAAGAAAGCCATTTCTTAAAGATATCCATAAAAAGTGTTGTTTAAAGTTTGCCACAAGCCACCTTGGAGACACACCAAATATGTGGAAGAAGGTGCTCTGGTCAGATGAAACCAAAATTGAACTTTTTGGCAACAATGCAAAACGTTATGTTTGGCGTAAAAGCAACACAACTGAACACACCATCCCCACTGTCAAACATGGTGGTGGCAGCATCATGGTTTGGGCCTGCTTTTCTTCAGCAGGGACAGGGAAGATGGTTAAAATTGATGGATGGAGCCAAATACAGGACCATTCTGGAAGAAAACCTGATGGAGTCTGCAAAAGACCTGAGACTGGGACGGAGACTTGTCTTCCAACAAGACAATGATCCAAAACATAAAGCAAAATCTACAATGGAATGGTTCAAAAATAAACATATCCAGGTGTTAGAATGGCCAAGTCAAAGTCCAGACCTGAATCCAATCGAGAATCTGTGGAAAGAACTGAAAACTGCTGTTCACAAATGCTCTCCATCCAACCTCACTGAGCTTGAGCTGTTTTGCAAGGAGGAATGGGAAAAAATGTCAGTCTCTCGATGTGCAAAACTGATAGAGACATACCCCAAGCGACTTACAGCTGTAATCGCAGCAAAAGGTGGCGCTACAAAGTATTAACTTAAGGGGGCTGAATAATTTTGCACGCCCAATTTTTCAGTTTAAAAAAGTTCGAAATATCCAATAAATGTCGTTCCACTTCATGATTGTTCACTTCACTTGTTGTTGATTCTTCACAAAAAAATACAGTTTTATATCTTTATGTTTGAAGCCTGAAATGTGGCAAAAGGTCGCAAAGTTCAAGGGGGCCGAATACTTTCGCAAGGCACTGTATACCACCCACCACTGCGACCTGTATGCTTTCGTTGGCTGGTCCTCGCTACATATTCGTCGCCAAACCCACTGGCTCCAGGTCATCTATAAGTCTTTGCTAGGTAAAGCTCTGCCTTATCTCAGCTCACTGGTCACCATAGCAACTCCCACTCGAAGCACGCACTCCAGAAGGTTTATTTCAGTGGTCATCCCCAAAGCCATCACCTCCTTTGGCCGCCTTTCCTTCCAGTTCTCTGCTGCCAATGACTGGAACGAATTGCAAAAATCACTGAAGTTGGAGACTTATATCTCCCTCACTAACTTTAAGCGTCAGCTGTCAGAGCAGCTTACCGATCGCTGCAGCTGTACACAACCCATCTGTAACACAACCCATCCAACCAACTACCTACCTCATCCCCATATTTGATTTTCTGCTCTTTTGCACACCAGTATTTTTACTTGCACATCCTCATCTGCACATATATCACTCCAGTGTAAATTGCTAAATTGTAATTACTTTGCCACTATTGGCCAATTTATTGCCTTACCTCTTTACTTCATTTGCTCACACTGTATATAGATTTTTCTATTGTGTACGTTTGTCTATCCCATGTGTAACTCTGTGTTGTTGTTTTTGTCGTACTGCTTTGCTTTATCTTGGCCAGGTTGCAGTTGTAAATGAGAACTTGTTCTCAACTGGCCTACCTGGTTAAATAAAGGTGAAATACATTATTATTATTTTTAAATGTCAGCTTCGGAAGGCAGGATCACCCAGTACCTTGTACGTGTTCATAGTCTCAGGGTTAGCTACTATAGCCTTATGTGTGTTGACCCTGTCCTTTAGCTTGGCACGTAACTCTGTTAATCCAGGGTTTTTGGTTGGGAAAGCAGCACACTTTCACTATGGGGACAACATCGCTGACGCACTTCCTTATGAAGCAGTCACTCTGAAACTGTTTAACCTATACACCCACAGAGCAGAGACAGAGGAAGGGAAAGAGACAGAAAAGAGAGAGAGGAACATTCAGACAGGAAGGTGTTTTAAGGCCATGGTAGTTTGCACGTGGACAGTTCTACAGCTTATAGAGTGTGAGGCCTATTTGGGTGTGTGTGAAGTATCAATGTGCAGGGGCCAACTGGGTAAACAAAAGAGAGCCGAGGAATACCCTCTACCCTCCACCTGTCCCCCTACATACCCACACTAATCATTAGCCTATATCTCAAACCCTGAGGCTCAAATCCCCATACCTACAGACACACACACCGACAAGGTAAACAACACACACGCATACACAATTAATGGCAAAATGTATCCACAAATCATAACTCATCCGAACTGGTAACCAATAACACTTGAGGACACAATCCTAGCATCTAGCGGTGAAGTGGCTCATTCCCATTACCAGACTCTCTAGTACTCTGAAATACATTCACTAACAGCTATTGTAGCGCTGCTAGCTCTGGAGTGCTGCTCCCCATGCTGTGTGAATGTAACCATGCCCCCAGGGCAAGTGCCAAACACTAAGGTGAATCCCATTAACATCCAGCCAGCTTGTTTTTAAACCGCTAAATAAAACAGCCAACATTTTACATCTTGCATATAATAACCTTTCATAGCAGAGAGAGAGAGGGGGGGGGGGGGGGGGGCTAGGGAAGAAACAGCAGGCCGCTGGGGGTTTGAACACTGATAATATAGGCCAGTCTACATGGCTTTAAGTTCTTTATCTATCTATTATTCAGCTCTTCTTCATTTCAAAAGTGCTTTTACACAGCCTGTTTGTCACGGAAGAAACGTATAGGACTTTAGCTAGCCCCAGCCTTAGATACAGAGAGGTCATGTAGCCTATACAAGCAAAACAGACACAAACATGAGCATGTAATCTTAGCGATATTAACACCGGTATAATGAATCGGAATGTTATTCGGTTACACTTCACATAAAATGTATCTTACACTTGTCAAACTATTTAAATCTGCCTACTTTATGACAGTGTAAAGATTTTTAGTATAAACTGTAAAGCAAGGTGAATCAGAAACAGGGGAACGCAACATATAGGTGAGCCTACTGTCTATTTGGAAGGTCTCCTTGTCCCTTACAGGAAACTGGAGCTACATAGAACTACAAGGATGAAATTGCTCTCCTCTCACTTTCCCAGCCCTCACCATCCAATCATGTGCGATGTGGTGTAACGCTACACCCCATACCTCCATTATCGCCGGCTATTGGAGTCTCATAGAATGTATCCGATCCCAGCCCAGAGGAGCAACACCTTGGAAACTCACCTCCGCCTCTCCCCTATCTCTATCTCTCCCCTGCCCGCCTGAGCCCCCCCCCCCCTAACTTTCCAACGAGCGTAAATTCCTCCAGAGGCTTCGTGGATGGCCTGTGACATGTGTTCCTGGCGGCGGAGTGATGACGAGATGTGGGCACAACGGCTGGGTTCGGTTTCAAAGCTATTCTGTTTCTGGAACTTCACGTCACTTCACTCCAGCCACATTCACTTCCACTCCCAGTCTCCCACACCCCAAATCAGCCCCAGCCTGAGAGGACATCATACTGGGTCATCAACACCTCATCAGGGTGCTTGTCTCCTAGCTATATGAGAAACCAAAGTACGGAACCTTCTGACCACAAATCAAATGTTTTACCACTAAACCTAGGCCTAACATTGTCACTAGTTCCTATCACACCAGCCGTCCTGGGAATGAAGCTACTACTTTAACCCTTGATTAAGAATACATTACTCATGTACTGTGCTCAGGAATTCTGACAATATAGTCAATTGCATCCTTCCGAGCATGAGTCATGACCATGACCATGGGCTTACCTCATCTCATCTATCTTCCATTCTCCTGAGTGAGTGTCATCCCCAGAGTAACTACTAACTAGGCCTATATGATGTGTGTATGAGTCACTGTACAGGATAATTCAGCGGGGGAATTATGACAGTGGAAAATCATTTCCCTGGGCCTGGGCTGCTGAGGGAATGAGAGGAGGCCGTGGCTAATCGTTCAGTAATCTGATCCACCGCCACCACCGCATACTGCATACTGGAGCGTTCAGACACAAACATAGGCAGCCATACACACACAGTCACACACACACATAGCCACACACACACACGGCCATGCATGTGCGCGCGCGCGCACACACACACACACGCACACACATACACACAGACACCCCCCGTGACTGCCAACAATCTGTCTTGCCATAGATATTCAAGCTGATTTAAGTCAAAACTGTAACTAGGCCACTCAGGAACATTCAATGTCGTCTTGGTAAGCAACTCCAGCGTAGATGTGGCCTTGTGTTTTAGGTTATTGTCCTGCTGAAAGGTGAATTCTTCTCCCAGTGTGTTGGAGAGAAGACTCAACCAGGTTTTCCTCTAGGATTTTGCCATTTATTTTTATCCTAAAAAACTCCCTTGTCCTTGCCGATGACAAGCATACCCATAACATGATACAGCCACCACCATACTTGAAAATATGAAGAGTGGTACTCAGTAATGTGTTGTATTTGCCCCAAATATAATAATTTTTATTCAGAACAGAAAGTACATTTCTTTGCCACATTTTTCACAGTATTATTTAAGTGCCTTGTTGCAAACAAGATGCATGTTTTGGAATATGCTTTATTCTGTACAGGCTTCCTTCTTTTGACTCATTCAATACTCATTTAGGTGAGTATTGTGGAGTAACTACAATGTTGTTGATCTATCCTCAGTTCTCATATCACAACCATTAAAAAATCTAACTGTTTTAAAATCACCATTGACTTCAAGGTGAAATCCATGAGCAGTTTCCTTCCTCTCCGGCAACTGAGTTAGAAAGGATGCCTGTATCTTTGACTGGGTGTATTGATACACAATCCAAAGCCTAATTAATGACTTCACCATGCTCAAAAGGGATATTCAGCATCTGTTTTTTGTTTTTTACACATCTAACCTCCTTGATGTTTGTGCTTGAATCTGTGCTTGAAAGTCACTACTCAATCGAGGGACCTTACAGATAATTGTATGTGTGGGGTAGTTATTAAAAAAACATATTAACCACTATTATTGAACACTGAATGAGTACGTGCAACTTATTAAATCGATTTGTTAAGCACATTTTTACTCCTGAACTTATTTAGGCTTGCCATAACAAAGGAGTTGAATACTTATTTACATATTTATCATTTCAAGACATTTCTACAAACAAAATTCCAAAATAACCTGTGTGGGTTAGTGACACAAAATCTCAATTTAATAAATTATATATTTATATCTTTGCTTATTCGATCTGGTTACTAACATCAGCCAACAGCACAGCACCAAATTCTTGTTTCAACAACATCTAATCTGTTCTTCAGAACCAAAGAATTGTACCGCTTGACTGTTGAGCAATGATCAGCATTGGGAAAGGGGGATACCTAGTCAGTTGTACAACTGAATGCATTCAACTGAAATGTGTCTTCTGCATTTAACCCAACCTCTAGGAATCAGAGAGGTGCGGGGGGCTGCCATAATCAACATCCACGCCTTTGGCACACGGGGAACAGTGGGTTAACTGCCTTGCTCAGGGGCAGAACAACAGATTTTTACCTTGTCAGCTCGGGGATTCGATCCAGCAACCTTTCGGTTAATGGCCCAACGCTCTAATTGGCATGCAATAGCGGGCGCACATAACCAGACTTAATTGTGACCAAAAAGCGCTTGTTTAATTTTCTCCGGGTTTGCCTGCCAAAAACAGAGAAGCCTACCTACATTAATATTATCCATTTAAATACAGTTTAGCAATCTACTATGGACACATATTTTCCAGAATAATAGGCTACCTGGTGATTTCATTGATCATTTTCCTATTTCACATAGGCCTAGTTTGGGTGGGTTAAAATGATATACCTCAGTGGTGATACTGGCTAAGCCACTAAAGAAAGCAGTAACATCACACTACCTTCAATACTTGTGTACAATGTGACATGATATCCATAGTTGATTTTGACTGCTAACATGAATGACTTTCAGCGCAAAATCTGTATCTTGCATTTTGAAAATGCATCATGCTTTATGGCTGTAATGACAGGCTACATTGGCACAGCCATCGTGCGGGCATTAGCCCTGTGCGAGTGCGCGAGGGTCGCAAGCTTTGAATCACTCCTTTTTAGGGGTCACAGGTCAAAAAGTTTGAAAACAATTGAGCTCGCAAACAGATTTCTGATTTGCTGTAGGCCTACAGCTACACTCTTACGTTAAAGCAATCTATGATTATCATGAAGCTCGCGTGTCCCAATCTTCATATTACTTTTGCTTTGACCTTCAAACAAACAACATGCGCGATGAAACAATGCAATAGCCGCTCTAAATGCAATGTGAATAGGGTATATTCAGTAGCCTATTATCCCTGGTATAGCCCTCTAACCTGCATCCGATGCATTCAGAAATGAGCTGCTACTCAAGAGAATATTTCAGGGACATCAAATTATGATGCTGCATGAGGTTCCGGACCGTTGACTGTAGCTGGAGGTTCCGGACTGTTGACCGTCGTTGGAGGTTCCGGACTGTGAACCGTCGCCGGAAGCTCTGGACTGTGAACCGTCGCCGGAAGCTCTGGACTGTGAACCGTCGCCGGAAGCTCTGGACTGTGAACCGTCGCCGGAAGCTCTGGACTGTGAACCGTCGCCGGAAGCTCTGGACTGTGAACCGTCGCCGGAAGCTCTGGACTGTGAACCGTCGCCGGAAGCTCTGGACTGTGAACCGTCGCCGGAAGCTCTGGACTGTGAACCGTCGCCGGAAGCTCTGGACTGTGAACCGTCGCTGGAAGCTCTGGACTGTGTATGCGCACTGGAGACCTAGTGCCTGGAGCCGGCACAGGTGGTACCGGACTGGTGACACACACTTCAGGGCGAGTGCGGGGAGCTGGCACAGGACGTATTGGACTGGGGAGGCACACTGGAGGCCTAGTGCCTGGAGCCGGCACAGGTGGTACCAGACTGGTGACACACACTTCAGGGCGAGTGCGGGGAGCTGGCACAGGACGTATCTGACTGGGGAGGCACACTGGAGGCGTAGTGCGTGGAGCCGGCACAGGTGGTACCAGACTGGTGACACACACTTCAGGGCGAGTGCGGGGAGCTGGCACAGGAAGTATCGGACTGGGGAGGCACACTGGAGGCGTAGTGCGTGGAGCCGGCACAGGTGGTACCAGACTGGTGACACACACTTCAGGGCGAGTGCGGGGAGCTGGCACAGGAAGTATCGGACTGGGGAGGCACACTGGAGGCCTAGTGCGTGGAGCCGGCACAGGTGGTACCAGACTGGTGACACACACTTCCGGGCGAGTGCGGGGAGCTGGCACAGGACATACCGGACTGGGGAGGCGCACTGGAGATCTGGTGCGCGGAGCCGGCACAGATGGCACCAGACTGATGACCCGCTCTTCAGCCCGTCTGCGCTGCAGCCTACTCCTTGCTAACCCCTCTCTCCGGTATCCTTCCTCACATTGTTCCATCGACACCCAGGTGGGCTCTGGCACTCTCCTCGGCTCAACCAGCCACCCCTCGTGCCTCCCCCCAAACAAATCTTGGGGTTTCTTGGTCCCCTGCGTTGTCGCTGTCCCTCCATGCTCCTTGGCGACTTCTGCCAAGGAAGGGTCTCGTGTCCTCCCATGATTTCCTCCCATGTCCAAAACACATTCTCCTCCATGGCACGCTGCTTGGTCCTTGCGTGGTGGGATGTTGTTTGTGTTTAGTTGCCTGTGTGCACGTCATGACTTCACGTTTCGCTGTTTCATTATTGTTTTGTTTGTTTCACGGAGATTAAAAATATGTGGAACTATACTCCCGCTGCGCCTTGGTCCGCTCATTATGACAATCGTGACAAAACGGACTGAACTAAGGGGGTAAATGCACCAGAGTTCAGAAAAACACTTTAATCCAATTTGGTGTCAAAGCCCCCTTGTTTGCATATATCCCAGGGTGCCTTTTCCATGAATTTTTAAGTTACCAGTACCACCCGTGACTGTGTTTGCTAGGGACAGAGACATGTTGTTGCATTCATTCATTTTCAGTCCTGTGGCCTTCACCAAGTGAGATCCTAAGTGAATTGATTGTCATTCAAATTAAATTATTTAAGACGATACATATATTTTATAAGGCCTTCTAGTTTTACCCTAATTACTAGCAGCGTGCATGCCCCGCCCACCCAAGGACTGTCTTTTTCAGCTGTCTATTTCCTGTTTTTGAAAGGAGCAAAATCCACTTGTCACTTATAAATCTCTCTGGATTGATTGCTTTCATTTTATTCCTGCGACTCTTTCATACTCTTGCTTGTGCCTGTCGTTTTTTCCCTGTCAACGTTACGACTGTGGAAATGTTTGTGATGACCAGTCAAACACACCCCGGTAACAGTTGAAATGGGTTCAAAATACATTGTCTTTCCGTTGAACCTATAAGAACGCTAAAGCTTAGTCTGGGATTTAACGCACCTTATCAACACTTGCATCACACGAAAGAGAAGAAAGGGAACTTTATTTTTGATGGGTGTTCATTTGGTGGAATTTAAAAAAGTTCTAATTTAATAAGAGTTGAAATGTTTACATGCGCGTTTAGATGCGCTGAAATGAAAGCAACTTCCAAAAATGAACACTCGGATTATAGTGATATTATGTTTGATCTCACAAACAATGTAAAGTATGTTTATATTAGGTGTAATCTCGAGCCAGCATGTTGATTTTTAATCCGAGGTTATCCTGCTTTTGATACACATTGAATTATGCAAGAGAATGTGACAACAGTAATTCAAATAACATGTATTGGTCACATACACATATTTAGCAGATGTTATTGCGGGTGTAGCGAAATGCTTAATTAATGAGGCAGTCGAGACGGTGCAGGTGAGTGCAGGTAGGGTAGACAGAGCATGTTTTTGCAGTGGTTGCAGCCTTGTCCCACCCCTTTATGTAAATATATTAATATATGAAAATACAACCAGTGTGTTTATGCAAATTAGGCACATACTTTTCTTTATTTTAACACAAAATATTATTTTAGAAACCTGATACAATAAGAACATGTATATGTGTGTGCATTCTAAGAAAACATTCTTATATTTGACAATAGATTGAATCCCTGAACTCCATGTCTGTGCCAGTGAAATGTTTTATGTGTTATAATTCAGTCAATTTCTGATGAAATATAAAAATTTGTCCAACTGTTGCATTTCTTAAAATTGTTTTTAAAAACGTAACAATTTCGATTACCATTGCTACTAATACAATTGCCTGAAACTCATAGTTTACAGGCCACATCAGGCTTGCAAGTCACATACAGTATGTGCTGGCTTGCAAAGTGATGTGTAATTCCTATTGGAATCCAGCCAGAGTGGGGATATCCAACTTTTATTAATCCGCAACCGGCCTTCAGAATGACTGCCAGGGTTAGGAAGACTAAGATATGAGGCTTCCTAAACAATTTAAACTGGAACAACCATTTCAGTAGCATGTGCAATACGTCCAAGTAGCAGATTGGAATAGTTTAGAAAAAGTTATGTTATTTAAAATTTGAGTAGCATAAGATTAATTAAATCAACCAATGTACGTACATGGAAAAACACAGATATTGAAACAAACAATTCTAGAAATCGACCTGCAATAGAGCGTGCTGGGAAATATGATAACGATGGGCGTGGTTTTGTTTCAACTCTGGATATTAACACCAACACTGGGGTTCTGTTAAACCACTGAGTGTTCATTTAACTCTTGAATCAACACTAAAAGTATTACACACAAAAAAAATCAACAAGTTAACACTGGCCAATTTGCTGTGTGCTATGAAAGGGACACATCTGCAGGCTTCCATACATTTCAAGAGTCTTTTAGAATTCTGAAGAACCGTAGATGTCAAGAACCACACACTTAACTCAAAGGTTGTTTATCGGGTAAGAGTTTTCCTAAGAACCTTCGTAATGTTGGCAATGATGCCCTTTATCTACTACCCCAGAGTCAGATGAACTCATTTGTATGTCTCTGCATGCAGTTTGAAGGAAGTTGCTAACTAGCACTAGTGCAATCGCTAACTAGTGTTAGCGCTCATGCTATTCATACTGGACACAGAGGCATAGAAATGGTATCCATGAGTTCATCTGACTCTGGGGTAGTAGATAAAGGGCATCATTGCCAGCATTACGAAGTATCCCTGCAGATGTGTCCCTTTCATAGCACACAGCAAATTGGCCAGTGTTTACTTGTTGATTTTTTTCCTGAGTAATATTTCTAGTGTTGATTCAAGAGTTAAATGAACACTCAAAGTATTCATTTAAGAGCTGAGAAAGAACCATTTAAAACCTTGCTTTTTTTCAGTGTAGTATCTATCGGGTGCAGTGCAAGCGTCAAATTCTTGAGAGAGAGAATTGCCATCAATAAATATGCTGCTTAAATGTTTTATGGTGATCAAGAATATTAACAGTTTACTTTGCATGCCCACCAGCAATGGGGCAAGCAACAAATATTAGCATAGACCTACTGGTCTTTTGCTATGTCAACATTTCTTGAAATTGATAGTTTACTTATGAAGCTTGCATCTGGAATTTGTTGTTAAAATGTATTATTACATAATCAAAAAGTGTCGATGAAAAAGACTGAAAAAGACTGTCTGGTACCCTCAATAAATATGCAAAGATTTGTAGCTGAACAAGACATTGCACATAAAGATTTTTTTTTTAACTCGATTTGAACTTGTGACTTGACTTGCTCTTAGAATGCACGACTTGGACTTGACTCGACCCGTTCTACTTTGGACTCGACTTGAGACTCTGACCTTGTGACTTGAGACTTACTAGTGACTCGAATAAGTGACTTGGTCCCACCTCTGCCTTTTTTTATTCAAACAACTCTCAAGGTTTTCCTCTAGGTTTTACTGATATGATCTGGTGAATCACTAATACTGGGCTGTGCTGTAGTTGTACTGTCCAAATATGTTTACTTCTACGACACTCTCCCAGTCAGTACCGAATGCCACTCCGTTGATCTTTTCCAAGAAATCCAATTTCAACATATTGGACATTGTCAGCATTAGGCTGATCTGAATAAATATCCTATATAAACATCTAATGAATCGATCCCTTACAATCAATTGGCCAAAGAGCATACAGCGGACAAACTAATGGAGAGGGAGAAGTCAAAGGATGAAGTACTATGGAACAGCCACTACATGTCTATGGGTGCCGCCAGCAGTCTTGTGCTGGGGAAGAAGGATAGGGTCAGTGGACCTAATGTATTGGAAGTTTTCCTGGTTCCCCTCTTATTCTATAGACTGGGTTCTGGGTTGGCCCCCCACACACACTGAGCACTAGTGATGGGCGTTCCGTCTCTTTTCAGTGAGCCGGCTCGTTCGGCTCAGCTCACCAAAAAGTGCCGGCTCTTTTGGCTCCCAAATGGCTCTTTAAAAAAAATATATGTTTTGTATTTTTTCAAGTCGAACCGTTTGAGATAGTTTGACTATGATTGGTGTTAAAACAATTCTAATTAAATTATTGAATGAAAATCATACTCTACCTTAACCACGATGTATTTAAAAATGCATTGGTTTGTTATGAAAAAGAATGCTATTAAACATTTGAATTTAACAAAGTGCATATAAGTCTAACCATTCAAAACTAATACAATCTGAACAGCATAATAGAATATTGCACCAAATCAAATAAAAATAAATAACAATTTGCAAAACTGCAGCATCCCACAAATTGAAATAAATGTAAAAAAGAAGGATGCTATTACACATGTGCATTAAAAGTATACCTTTTTTAATGTATATAAACAAAGTGCAAATAAATGTAACAATTCAAAACGAATACAATCTGAACAACATAATAATAGAAAATCACACCATATCAAAGAAAAATAAATAACAATGTGCAAAACTGCAGCATCTCACTTAAAACATTAAACTGGTCCCTCTTTTCTCTCTCTTCTTTATTGCCATGTTATAACCAGCAGCACACAATAACGCTGACCATATTTTGCTTTTATGAGAGATTTGCATTCAGAAATGCAAGCTGCCTGACTTACGAGGGGCTGATGCGGTTTCTTCTCTCAGTAATTATTTGTCCCGTTTTCGGAGAAGACCCTCTCAGAGGGAACGGATGTGGCCACTATGCAGAGTCTCCCTATCATGACTTTAGTAAGCCGTGGGTAGACAGAGGCCTTGTTCTTCCACCAGCTCAGAGGATCTGCAGATAATTGGAGGAGGGGCTCCTCCAAATAAGATCAGACATCCATTATGACATCTACTGAGGGATTCCTTCGTGCTGCATCCCTAGTTGCTCTCTCGTCAAACAGCATCCAAAGAGCAGATGTTTGTGGCACTACTGCTGGTGCTTCTGCTCCATCTGATCCCTCTTCTTCCTGTTGCCCTGGTGCCTGAGCCAGCTGACTGCCGGGGCTGTCCCTCCCTGCTGCTGAGGTTATTCTTTGAAGAGCCTAATCAATCTCTCTGGCATCACTGAAGGATAACTTCTTAAACCTGGGGTCAAGTGCAGCGGTTTCTGATAGTACGTGATTATATTCCATTCTGTTGAACTTTCTGTCCATTGATGAACATATGGTGTCCATCAACTCTGTCACATGTCCTGTGGTTACATTTGCTTCTCTCTGGAGGCTGGCTGTGATTCGCTGCAGGCCCTTACACAGGAGTATCATTTTTGAGGCTGTCACATAGCTGAAAAGAGAGAACAGTAACTTATTAGTTCAGGTTCATGTTTTGTCTACTGATACTACATTCGCATCTACTGCTCATATACATATATAATACTGGATTAAATAATGATGTAGTAATAACTGCTTACTGTACCTCTCTCCACTAATCTCCACAGTGACCTGCTCAAAGGGTTCCAGGACTCTGCACACCTCCTCCACCACCTCCCATTCCTCTTGGGTCAGAGCATCAACAGGTGCATTGACAATGGCCAGGGTAGAGATGATGGCATCCTTTGACTCAAGAAACCGCTTCAACATATAAAATGTTGAATTCCACCTGGTTGTGCAGTCTTGTTTAGGCCTCAGCTCAGGCAGCCCCATCTGACGTTGTGTAGACTTTAGTTGTTCAGCATCTACTGTGCTCCTGTGGAAGCATTCCACAGCTGCTTTCACTTTGTCCACAGTGGACTTCATCACCTTCAGAACATCTCTTACAATCAGGTTGATTGTGTGGGCAAGACATGGATGATGGGTTCATTTAAACATTTTCATGGCTTTGGTTATGTTAGCTGCATTGTCGCTAACACAACAGACCATTTTTCCATCTACTTGCCATTCTCTGACCACTCTCGACGGTTCTTCTGACAAGTTCTCTGAGGTGTGTCTGTCGCTGAACTCAAAGTAGTCCAGAAGACAGCTAGACATCGAAAGATCTTCAATGAAGTGACATGTAACCAACATGTAAGAAGTGGTTGCCCTTGATGTCCAGCAGTCAGTGGTAAGGCAAACTGCAGTAGCTTTTTGGACTCTTTCCCACACTGAAGCCTGTGTGCTCTTGTACAGTTGTGGAATAAGTGATTTTAAAAGGGTTTTCCTGCTTGGAATTGTGTACATTGGATTTAGACTATTGCTATAATTTCTAAAACCTCTGTCCTCCACGATCGAAAAAGGCTGGAAATTGGTGACAATAATTTTAGCCAATGCAATATCAATTTGGCCTTGTTTTTCTACAGACATAGACTTTGGCATAAAGTGGTCCATAGAAGCCTGCGTTGCTGTGGGTCGCGGAGGTGGCCTACTTGACTGAGAGGATACATCTCCGCGTGTGGAGGTGCTGTCTCCACCACTATCACTAGCAGGCCCGCTAGTTTCTCGAAGCTCCGCTACAGCTAGCTTCACAGTTGGGTGCATATTTCGCATATGCCTGTGTAGGTTGTGCATAGAACCAGCTTTATATGAGATTTTGTTTTGGCAAATCTTACACTGTGCTCTAATATAGTCTACATTATTAAAATGCATCCAAATGCTACTGTGCTTCTGACTAATTTTCCAGCTGTTGTTTTCACAGTTGTCCTTCCTCCCTCCTCGGCTGCTAAGTGAGTGACTGTGAGTGAGTTGGCTCGGCCCTCCCTCACGCATCTTTGGTTCATTGGTTGACACTGCGTGTCTGATTGACAGGAACAACAGGTGAGGCTGTTAGTCTGAGCAGACAGTCTGAACGAATGTGTGAGCTTGAGCATTTAGGCCTATATTACTTTATTTATTTGTTGTTCTTTGAATTAGTTAATTCTATCCATTTAAATATTTGTATTATTCATATCTTAATTTTTAAAATATTTTTATAAATAGATTTGGATCTCCTGATATGCAAGCCGGCTCCCAACATTCAGCTACAAGAGCCGGCTCTTAGAGCAGACTCATTCGCGAACGACCCATCACTACTGAGCATGGCTTTGAGGGGCACTGACATGGAAAAATACAAGAACTAGTATGTTGTGGGGCTACTGTGGTTCCCATCAGCCTAAACTTTTCATGAATAGCATTACATTCTCGTCAACACAGCAGCATGTTTATAACATGCTTATAACAGCCTTACATATCCTTTATAACAGCACATTAGGATGAAGTTCTGCTGAGATTTGATCACATAGCAGCAGCAAACGTAAAAAATGCACTGGCACTTCTCTATGTGGAAACTGTCTGAATTTGCCTCAATAGGAAAACGTGTGTATAAAAACGTGTAAACGTAGGATATACATCTTTGTACTACTTAGTCATGTGCATGTATATCATCACTATAATGATGTTATGTAGCCTACAGTTTCTCAAAAACTATGTAGGGTGGATACTGAAGTTGGCTACTTTGAAGGAAGGCTCTTCTCGACAAACGATGTAGCAGCCTAATCACTACTTGCCTTCCCTCCACATCAGTCAGTCCTAGCGGGACATAGCCTACATAACCAACTTTCCACTGTCACGTGAAACGTTATTGAATTAAAAATGAATTGTTGGGTGCAGTCAGAAAAAAATGTGGTCCAAAGTGCTCCATCTTTAGGTATAAAAATAAGGAAATATATGTACACTTTTTCTCGCATAATTCCAATCAGCAACATTGCAAAAGATGAAGACAACCGCAGGTTGTTTTCCCACTTCGACAGTGTTTTCAGATTCTGTCTGTACACTCATTCAGAATGGTAAGTAGACTTACTGAACAGTTACAATCAATCCTAACGATACTCACAGGCCACAAAGTTACAATGATAAGTTATTAATATCTTGCTCGTGCGAAGTTGTATCACGGGGCTTCACTTGCTTGATGTAGATATTAAAACACCCGGACACAATTCCAGGCGGAAAACTTCGACTAGAATTCATACAAATGGCCTTCATTGGTACCACTATTGAATAGCCAAAAACTGCTGTGAGATTCAACTCTGTAATTACCCGGGCTTCGTTTTCAATTCATGGGAAATTCAGGCCAAAACTGTGGCTGCATTTTCAGTCTGCGCCAAGGCGAGTGGATGATAGCAAGCCAGTCGAGGCTAGTAGTTGAACGATTAAGCCGCGATAAGCTCGTCTTGACCAAAACATTTGCACCAGAAAACGATGTACTTTGTCACACTCACCTTCTCAATCGGCATCTGGTAGAATTAATACTTGGATTCAACCAAAGCAAACACGACGCCTCATCTCGCTTTCCCTGTACCCGGGCTCCGTTCTCCCGTTTTTGCAGACTTGTCTGATGAGAGAAATGTCAGAATGTCCCTCTTTCTGCAGAGCTATACAACACTGCCCCACAATGGTCGACAGGGGGCACCAGCACGGCATCAATTGTCCCTAATCAGGTTACAGCGTTATCTCATTAAATGAATAGTTAAATTACATATTTAGCTCATCTTCTGGACAGTCTGTCCAGTAGTCCACACAATATTTTAATTTGTTTATTTAGTAATACGGATGAAAAGGAGTTCAGAAATAGTTCCTACCTGTTCATTCATTTATACATTGGTTGAAAATGTGTGATATACTGTAAATTCATTCAAGTACTGCTTGCCAAGTAAGTACTGAGATTATGGCTGCATTGAAATAGTAATCACACAATTCAAACCATTGTCACCCCACTACTTTCAAGAGGCTCTCCAGACCATTGAAGAGCCCAACCGAAGAGGCATTCATGCAAACATTATTCAATATTCATCATGGCAGACCTATGCTTAACATGTAATCTGTAATAATAAGTATAAGTAGTCTGCTATTTTTATCACGTTTTATGTGGACTTGTATTGCTTATCTCTGTCAAGGTTGCTGACAACACATTGACAGACGAGACCAAAAAACAAACATACTGCTTGTATGCGAGATGTAATGAGGGCCACTTCAATTGGAGACTTGAAGTTGAAGGTTAAGCAAATAAATAGCTGGAAACACTGTATGTTTCCATGGCTTCACCTTTCTTCTTTCTCTCTAAAACAGAGAGGGGCTAACAACAAGTGTCTGTCTTAACGCCGATGTCTCATTCCAAACCCTTCACCCCGCTGAACAAGCAAATAATGTAAAACTGATTCAGGATCAGTTTTCAGGGGAATAAAGTCACCACACATCTATGTCCTCTGACCTTGAGACACATGTGGCCTGTAATTTGATTTTGGAGGGGCTAAACCCGGGACGAAGCCGTCCTTCAAACAGATTTGCCTGTCTCGCCCAGATCTTATGACAGGGGGCAAGGGGGGTAACACCACACAACTAATTTGGAGTCCAAGACAGGCAAGGAAACCAACACTGAGAGAGTTAACTTTATTGTCTTTGTCTTCCCCAAAACGAAGCAGACGCAGTCCTCAGTCAATACTATGTGTGTCCTGTGGCTAAATGTGGGAGTATATCAGGCATTTAAAATCCGCCCTGGCCACAGGGGCAATCGATAAATAAACAGAGGTTGTCGGATGAGTACATAATTAAAAACTATATTGATGTGTTCTGAGGGAGGGACAGTGGCTGTCCTGTGCCATGTGAAAACACAGGAGACTGCTATACCCAGTGATAGGTGAGCCAGTTCACGGCAGGAGAGGGCATGACTGCCTTTATCTGAACAACATCCAAGTCCAGAGTTAAGATCAACCAATGTCTTCAACCTAGAGGTCAACTACTCAAGTCAGTTTGGGAAATGAATTTAAATTAATCAAAATAATGACCCATAATTTCTTACGAAAAAATTAACCATTTCATGAACTTCAAACAACATATTTCCTGAATTGAAAGTCTGGGATTGTACAGTTGACCCCATCTCTGTCTGAGCCCAACCTCCTGCCTGTTGTGCCAAGCAGAATACTCCAACCTCTAGGCTTGTAGATTTATTATTATCCCTGTATGTGGTGTCTCAGCAGAGAGCCTCTTCCACGACCTTATATAAACGTTAGGGTGTTATGACTCCATTAGTGTTCATCCCTAATCTGAAACATCCTCCAACTACAGCTCCAATGTGCTAATTGGGGTTTTCCAAAACCAGGCGCACATCTTCAATTAATTCCAGATATTCATTAATATAGTTGCATAATGATTAATGAGTTTATTTTTCATATTTATATTTGTTTATTTAAATAAAATAGGAGGTTAATGTCATGAAAAGAAGCATGCGCCGTGCTGCATTGTGGGATGTGAATTCATTGTCGGGGCGGTGCATGCGCGGTAGGGTTGTGTTTTACTACCACAAGTAAAAATGGCGACGTCCCTAGGAGCTAACACATACAACAGACAGAATTGGGAAGACGCGGTAAGTATTAAATCGTAGAAATATTGTGTGTATTATAACCTGGAAAAGGAGGGTATTTGACACCATAAACTAACGTCGTAATTAATTTCACTTTGCCAATACTTCAGTATGTGAATCATGATTTGCTACCAAAGGCTAACGTCAACTAGCGAACGTTAGTAGCGCAAGCATGGCTGTGTCGCAAGTTAGCTAGATAACTAGTCAACTAGAAGCGGTTTAGCCACAGGTGAAAGGGGTAATTAATAGTATTTGGTTTAGATGTTTACATTTCTTCATAAACTGGCGGTGCGTGGGTAAAATCACCGGGGTAGCCTTCCCCCTGTTAATTCATATGCTTGCGACCGTGATATATGACTAAAAAAGGCCGAGCCAATAAGACAACTAATTGATTGGGCAACTGCTCGGCCTCCGACCTCAAGCCGCTACAGAGGGCAGTGCGTACGACCCAGTACATCACTGGGGTCAAGCTTCTTGCCATCCAGGACCTCTATACCAGGCGGTGTCAGAGGAAGGCCCTACAAATTGCCAAAGACTCCAGCCACCCTAGTCATAGAATTTGTTATCCATGCATAGTCACTTTACCTCTACCTACATGTACATATTAGCTCGACTAACCTGTGACTCCTCTATATAGTCCCTCTACAGTTATTTTATTGTTGTACCTTAATTGTTAATCATTTAATTTTGTTTTTACTTAAGTTTGTTTTAGTAAATACTTAACACTTATTTTTTTCTTAAATGCATTGTTGGTTAAGGGCTTGTATGTAAGCACGTTCATGCAACGCATGTTCACTCACCCTACTTGTAGAGAAACGCCACTGCCGCCATCCTCTTTCATGTTGACAAAACGGTCTATCACTCTGACATACACTACATTTATTTTTTGTTGTCCTAGGCTACCTGGCTAATATGCTTGCTCACTAGCCTAACTTACATTCATGGGCAACGTTAGATAGTTAATATTAGCCTTCTACATCTAGCTACTGTACATGTTTAACTTCCATCCTCTAGGCCAGGGTAACAACAATATTTGAATTAATGTTTGGATAAGAATCTCCCTTGTAATCATTGGCCTGTATGGAGAATTAAGTAAAACTTCAAGTCCAAATCCCTATCTCTATCCATGGCTAATTTAACACAATGTGCAACAATTCCAGTTTTTCTGTCAATGGCGTGCGCTCAATAGGATTTGATAGGACTGACGCCAAATCCAAGCTGGCTTCGCTTGACACTTTTTTTTTGTTGGTACGCCTGGACCATTCACATTTGAGCTCGCTCGGTTTAGCTCAACACTGATTGGCACTTAAAAAATAAAAATAAAAACATTTTGGGCAAGAGAGGCCAGATGCTCTACTGGCTTCCCTTGCCTTCAATTCTACAGGTGGCAGCAAAGCAACCTTGACTTTTTCCACATTTTGTTACATTACAACCTTATTCTAAAATGGATTAAAGTTTCTTTCCTCATCAATCTACATACAAAAACCCCATAATGAGAGAATTTATTTAAATTTAAAAAATTATAATGGAAATATAACATTTACATATTTGGCTTCAATTCAAATATAAGTCTTATTGTAAAGTAGAATAATTTGTTCTAGTAATTATTATTTAATGCAAACAATACCAGAAAATGCAGTTTTAAACAATCAAGCTGGGTGTTGGTGCTTTTTAAGTGAAATATGAAAAAATTGTAGTGTAATATTTGAATGTTTTCTGTTTGTACTTTTTGGCTGAAGTCATATTTAAAAGCTCACAACTCGGGCTCTGTTAAAGATATCTCAGTGATTTAAAAATATCTGGATTTTGGACAGTTTTCAGAACTATAAAAAAAATCACAACAGTTTGACACTGAAGGGCTTCCCTAGGCTGCCGCACGTCAATTCTTTAAGTTCAACAGTGCTTGTTCGTCCCATTGGGCATATCAGCTTAGAGACAAGGGAGAGATACACTGCTCAAAAAAATAAGGGGAACACTAAAATAACACATCCTAGATCTGAATGAATGAAATATTCTTATTAAATACTTTTTTTCTTGACATAGTTGAATGTGCTGACAACAAAATCACACAAAAATGATCAATGGAAATAAAATGTATCAACCCATGGAGGTCTGGATTTGGAGTCACACAAAAAAATTAAGTGGAAAACCACACTACAGGCTGATCCAACTTTGATGTAATGTCCTTAAAACAAGTCAAAATGAGGCTCAGTAGTGTGTGTGGCCTCCACGTGCCTATATGACCTCCCTACAACGCCTGGGCATGCTCCTGATGAGGTGGCGGATGGTCTCCTGGGGGATCTCCTCCCAGACCTGGACTAAAGCATCCGTGGCGTTGGTGGATGGAGCGAGACATGATGTCCCAGATGTGCTCAATTGGATTCAGGTCTGGGGAACGGGCGGGCCAGTCCATAGCATCAATGCTTTCCTCTTGCAGGAACTGCTGACACACTCCAGCCACATGAGGTCTTGCATTAGGAGGAACCCAGGGCCAACCGCACCAGCATATGGTCTCACAAGGGGTCTGAGGATCTCATCTCGGTACCTAATGGCAGTGGACGTCGGGCCCTCATACCACCCTCATGGAGTCTGTTTCTGATCGTTTGTGCAGACACATGCACATTTGTGGCCTGCTGGAGGTCAATTTGCAGGGCTCTGGCAGTGCTCCTCCTGCTCCTCCTTGCACAAAGGCGGAGGTAGCGGTCCTGCTGCTGGGTTGTTGCCCTCCTCCACTTCTCCTGATGTACTGGCCTGTCTCCTGGTAGCACCTCCATGCTCTGGACACTACGCTGACAGACACAGCAAACCTTCTTGCCACAGCTCGCATTGATGTGCCATCCTGGATGAGCTGCACTACCTGAGCCACTTGTGTGGGTTGTAGACTCCGTCTCATGCTACCACTAGAGTGAAAGCACCGCCAGCATTCAAAAGTGACCAAAACATCAGCCAGGAAGCATAGGAACTGAGAAGTGGTCTGTGGTCACCACCTGCAGAACCACTCCTTTATTGGGGGTGTCTTGCTAATTGCCTATAATTTCCACCTGTTGTCTATTCCATTTGCACAACAGTATGTGACATTTATTGTCAATCAGTGTTGCTTCCTAAGTGGACAGTTTGATTTCACAGAAGTGTGATTGACTTGGAGTTACATTGTGTTTAAGTGTTCCCTTTTATTTTTTTGAGCAGTGTAGTTATACAGTTATATTGACTAATACGTACACACGACTTGGACAGTCAGGGGAAAAGGGGTCCCTCAATAACCATCACATAGTCAGAATAGCACAGGCTCATGTGAACTGGCAGTGTATGAATTGTAAGGATGTTGAGCCCTATCTTTTAGGGGTTCAGTTACAACCGGTTACGCGAAAGCAACCTGACACATCAACCAGCCATGAGAAGTACTGTCAGGTTGCACAGATCGTATTCTGGGTTGACTTTGGAGGACAATCCTCTCTTGTCCCAACTTATATGCCCTCATACTTCAGACTTAATTTTGTATGATAACTCTTGTCATTGTAGAGCCTCCAGAAATATTAGCCTATTATGTTAGTATTTTGATTCTAACTCAAAACACACTTGTAAACAAACACTCACCTCACTCTCTCTCTTGGGTGCGAACCCTGCAACCCAAGACTTCACACAGGACGTTTGTGCTCTCAGGAGATGCTTATATTTAGGCTTCCTGATGAGGTGGTTGATGTTGAAGACCTGAATGGTTAGAAGTTTGACTGAAACCACATCTTCCAACAGATGGTAAAGTAGGTGCTACTGGATCCAGCACTTGTAGCATATGGCCAGAGTACACACTGGGTCAAGCAAGAAATGTGTGAGAATGTGTAGCTTGTGACCAGAGAAACTATGAGGCTCTGTTATTATGATAGACCGGGATTGCTGCGTGTTGGCTGCACTTTTAGTTAACATTTTTTTGTATTTTCCTCCAGGATTTCCCAATTCTGTGTCAGACATGTTTGGGGGAAAATCCATACATCCGCATGGTGAGTTTATCTTTCCAGTTTGTATTTGCACTTGTTATTTTGAAATTCAAACTTGCTGCAGAATCCTTAATTTTAAACTCATTTTTTTTAACAGAGCAAAGAGAAGTATGGGAAAGAATGCAAGGTAATATAATTCATTATTCCAGTTTAGTCCTCTTGTGCAATATAGGAAGCGCAGTATTCAGTGAATACATATCTTGAAATATTGTGTGGGGCCCTGCCACTATGTTCAATGGCCATGTTTAACCCCCTAGAGTCTATTTCTACGGCTAGAGGAAATCTAATTAGCATAATACCAAAAAATCCCCATAAAAATCTGTCTGTTTTTAATAGATTGTTTTTTTGCATTGGATATGTCTCAATCGAACTGTTGGAATCATGGAAATAGAATGATTATTATAATTCTATAGTTAGAATATAATAGTGGGGACTTAGAATAGTGTTTGGCCTGACAACAAATGAAAATGCCAGGGAGGAGTTACGGTGACAGGGTAGGAACCAGTGTTAAGTGTTTCCTAGGGGACCATACAATCTGTTTTCTCTTAGCTACTTCATGTAGCTAACGTATTCATGCTTTGCGTATTTCTCTTTGATTTAGAAGATACTGTTTCACAAACATGCTGATTTAGGTATAAACCATCACTCGTATTATCAGACTGTGTAGCTAATTACATTTGTTCTCAGTACATTTATTAGCTAGCCAGCTAACTAGCGATTAGCATTAGCGGCTAATAAGGTTGCGAAGGGTCAGGAAATTTTCCATGGGAAGTTAAGCCCGGGAATGTTGGGAATTTTGCTTAAATTCATCAAAAAGTTAGCTTATAACAGTGAAACTTTTTTTGTGGGATATACAAAGCAATTCTAAGTCTTGTGGCATATTTTGGTTAAACCATCCCCAATTAAATGGAATTGCAACCCTCTGCATGCACAGTGCATTCTTCATTACATGTGCAGTGCACTCTTCCATCACATGTACAGCTGATTCACAAGATCTTGCACACTAATGAGATGCTGTTGAGCCCACGCTACTACACTGTCTGAGCCGATGACTACATACATGCTTTCTGGTAAGTTTTGATTACAATACTGGGTGGGGTGAATACATTTCATGACAATTTTTTGTCAACTAGTAAATAGTATCCTACAGTAAAGTGTGTTTAAATAATTTCTAACTTGTTAACCGTTTCTGCTAGTTAGTTTTTGCTACCGTTTGGGTTTTAGCTTACTTGAGCCTGCTAACTGAGGAGTGTTTCATTTATCTTACAAAGGAGTTGTTTAAATCTAACTGCTTAACTATCTGTACATGGAATTGTATTTTACTTTCTTTTTTTTCTAATCTTTACAGGAAAATGCCACAGCCACTATCTGATGTGTGGAGACATTTCACTGCAGCTAATGTAGAAGGAAAAGCTGTGTTTACTTTTGCAAATACTGTGCTAAATCACATGTTGGACCACAGAAGGTATTTGCAATGGTGACAGACAATGCTGCAAACATGAAGGCTGCTTAGTCAAAAGTGGAGGAGTCCTACCCTCACATCACACCCATTGGCTGTGCTGCTCATGCACTGGATATGCTCCTCAAGGACCTCATGGCACTGAAAACAATGGATACACTCTACAAGAGATCCAAGGAACTGGTTAGGTATGTGAAGGGTCATCAAGTTATAGCAGCAATCTACCTCACCAAGCAAAGTGAGAAGAATAAGAGCACCACATTGAAGCTGCCCGGCAACACCATTTGGGGGTGTGTTGTCATGTTTGACAGTCTCCTGGAGGGGAAGGAGTCTCTCCAAGAAATGGCCATATCACAGTCTGCCGATATGAACAGCCCCATCAAGAGGATCCTCCTGGATGATGTATTTTGGGAGAGAGTGGTAAGCTACCTGAAACTCCTGAAACCTATATCAGTAGCCATTGCATGGATTGAGGGAGACCATGCCATCCTGTCTGATGTTCAGACTCTGCTTGCAGATATGAGAGAAGAAATCTGTACTGCCCTGCCCACTTCACTGTTGCTCCAAGCAGAGGAAACTGCAGTTCTGAAATGCATCAAAAGGCGTGAAGACTTCTGTCTGGAGCCCATACACACCGCAGTGTACATGTTGGACCCTAAGTATGCTGGCAAGAGCATCCTGTCTGGTGCAGAGATCAACTAGGCCTATGGTGTCTGGATGAGGGCAAGGCTCTTTGCAGTCTGGTGGAGTAAACTTCTAAGCAAGGGCTTTGGGATGGCACGACTGCCAATCTCATCAGCCACCTGGTGGAAGAGACTTTGTGGATCTGCGGCTCTTTCCCCTGTTGCCTCCATCATCCTCCAAATCCCACTAATATCAGCCGCCTCAGAGTGCAACTAGTCCTTGTTTGGGAACACACACACCAAAGCACGCAACAGGCTGACTAATACAAGGGGTGAAAAATTGGTGGCCTGGCAACGAGCCATCCTCAACAAGGTTGGACAGTGAAGATGCGGCCTCAGAGTGCTGTTAAAAAGGTGGACATTGAGGAGGTCCAGGGAGAAGACATGGAAGGCAACCAAAGCTATAGTTTCTAGACTCTCATTTTAGAGATGTACAGTTGAAGTCGGAAGTTTACATGCACCTTAGCCAAATACATTTACAAAATGTTTCACAGCTCCTGGCATTTAATCCAAGTAAAAAAAATACCTGTCTTAGGCCAGTTAGAATCACCACTTTATTGTAAGAATGTGAAATGTCAGAATACTAGTAGAGTGACTTATTTCAGCTTTTATTTCTTAAATCACATTCCCATTGGGTCAGAAGTTTACATAACCTCAATTAGTATTTGGTAGCATTACCTTTAAATTGTTTCACTTGGGTCAAACGTTTCGGATAGCCTTCCACAAGATTCCCACAATAAGTTGGGTGAATGTTGGCCCATTCCTCCTGACAGAGCTGGTGTAACTGAGTCGGGTTTGTAGGCCTCCTTGCTCGCACACGCTTTCTCAGTTCTGCCCACACATTTTCTATGAGATTGGGGTGAGGGCTTTGTGATGGCCACTCCAATACCTTGACTTTGTCCTTAAGCCACAACTTTGGAAATATGCTTGGGGTCATTGTCCAATTGGAAGACCCATTTGCACCCAAGCTTTAACTTCCTGACTGATGTCATGAGTTGTTGCTTCAATATATTCACATATGTTTGTCTTCATGATGCCATCTGTTTTATTAAGTGCACCAGTCCCTCTTGCAGCACAGCACCCCCAAAACATGATGCTGCCACATGTCCTAACCGACTTGCCAAAACTAGTTTGTTGACAAGAAATTTGTGGAGTGGTTGAAAAACAAGTTTTAATGACTCCAACCTAAGTGTATGTAAACTTCATCTGTATGTTGAAAAACACGTTTTAATGACTCCAACCTAAGTGTATGTAAACTTCATCTGTATGTTGAAAATGTTTTTGGGAGATGCGAAGTATCATCGGGGATCATTCAATATTCTTTCTTTTGTTGTTCAGTGAAATCATCCCATGTGAGGAGTCAACTCATTTAATAAAAGTTAAATACGTAGTTATTTTTTATTGGACGGATTTAATCATTTGCAATTATGTCTACTCGTGAGGTAAAATGTTTGTTTCTGTCTCCATTTGATATGGTAAATATATCCAATGAAAATATCTTCATTTTAAATGGTATTAATAGTAATTTGCATATATATTCGTTAATTCCCATATATTCCCATTCATTCCCACGGAATGAATATTCCACCTCTGAATATTCCCCAAAATGTCCAACCCTAGCGGCTAACAAGATTTAGGCCCAGCTTGCTAAGAAAATACAAGCTAGCTGTTTGCAGATGTAAGAAGCGTAGCACCACAGCTAAATGACTGCAGCAGAAACACTGAACTCTTTGCTCTCCACTTCTCCTCCCATCAGATCTGTGCTCGTCCCTTCACTGTGTTCCGCTGGTGTCCAGGAACAAGGATGCGCTTCAAGAAGACAGAGGTGTGTCAGACCTGCAGCAAGATGAAGAACGTCTGTCAGACCTGTCTACTTGACCTGGAGTACGGTAGGTCATATAATTCATAGATGCCTTACCTGTACCACCTTACTCAGTGGTTTCCACAAGTATGTAGAGTAACCGGTCTTCTGTTGAGCTTAAAGTCTTGTTTAAAATGTTACTGCAAGATAATGCCCATATCTTGAAAAATAAATGAATGGTTTTGTTTTTCCATGTTTTTGATCTCAAAATAAAATATTTTAAATGGATAGAACATCTCATTTTATTTAAGTCTACTACAATGCTTAACTTCTTATGGCTGAGATCCCGTTAACGGGATCGATACAACAGCCAGTGAAAGTGCAGGGCGCCAAATTTTAAAACAACAGAAATCTTCTTAATTAAAATTCCTCAAGCATACAAGTATTTTACACCATTTTTAAATATATACTTGTTAATCCCACCACAGTGTCCGATTTCAATTAGGCTTTACGGCGAAAGCAACACAAACGATTGTTAGTTGAGTGCCTATTCACAGAAAAACACAGCCATTTTTCTAGCCAAAGAGAGGTGTCACAAAAAGCAGAAATAGAGAAATGAATCACTAACCTTTGATCTTCATCAGATAACACTCATAGGACTTCATGTTACACAATACATGTATGTTTTGTTCGATAAAGTTCATGTTTATATCAAAAAATCTCAGTATACACTGGCGCGTTATGTTCAGTAGTTCCAAAAGCATATGGTGATTTTGCAGAGAGCAACATCAATTTACAGATTTAATCATCATAAATGTTGATGAAAATACAAGTGTTATACATGGAATTTTAGATCCACTTCTTCTTAATGCAACCGATGTGTCAGCAAAACATGCAATCTGAGTACGGCGCTCAGACGACAAATCAACCCAAAGAGATATCCGCCATGTTGGAGTCAACAGAAGTCAGAAATGGCATTATAAATATTCACTTACCTTTGATCTTCATCAGAATGCACTCCCAGGAATCCCAGTTCCACAAATGTTTGATTTGTTTGATAAAGTTCATGTATGTCCAAATACCTCCTTTGTTAGCTCGTTTGGTAAACAAATCCTAACTCACGAAGCGCGTGCAAGTCCAGCGGAAACTATTGACAAAGTCCAAAAACAGGTCGTAGAAACATGTCAAACAAACTATAGAATCAGTCTTTATTGAAGATTTATGTTAAAAACATCCTAATGTTCCAACCGGAGAATTCCTTTGTCTGTAGAAATGCTATGGAACAGAGCTAACTATCACGTGAGCGCGCGAGACTGAGCTCGTGGCTATCTGCCAGACATCTGACTCATTCCCCTCTCATTCTCCCCCACTTCACAGTAGAAGCATCAAACAAGGTTCTAAAGACACTTGACATCTAGTAGAAGCCTTAGGAAGTGCAATATGACCAATATCCCACTATCTTCAACAGGGAATGAGTTGAAAAACTATTAACCTCAGATTTCCCACATCCTTGTTGGATTTTTTTCTCAGGTTTTTGCCTGTATATGAGTTATGTTATACTCACAGACATCATTCAAACAATTTTAGAAACTTCAGTGTTTGCTATCCAAATACAGTGGGGCAAAAAAAGTATTTAGTCAGACACCAATTGTGCAAGTTCTCCCACTTAAAAATGTTCATCATATGATGACAGACAACTATGACAGACAAAATGAGGGGAAGAAATCCAGACAATCACATTGTAGGATTTTTAATGAATTTATTTGCAAATTATGGTGGAAAATAAGTATTTGGTCACCTACAAACAAGCACGATTTCTGGCTCTCACAGACCTGTAACTTCTTCTTTAAGAGGCTACTCTGTCCTCCACTCGTTACCTGTATTAATGGCACCTGTTTGAACTTGTTATCAGTATAAAAGACACCTGTCCACAACCTCAAACAGTCACACTCCAAACTCCACTATGGCCAAGACCAAAGAGCTGTCAAAGGACACCAGAAACAAAATTGTAGACCTGCACCAGGCTGGGAAGACTGAATCTGAAATAGGTAAGCAGCTTGGTTTGAAGAAATCAACTGTGGGAGCAATTATTAGGAAATGGAAGACATACAAGACCACTGATAATCTCCCTCGATCTGGGGCTCCATGCAAGATCTCACCCCTTGGGGTCAAAATGATCACAAGAACGGTGAGCAAAAATCCCAGAACCACACAGGAGGACCAAGTGAATGACCTGCAGAGAGCTGGGACCAAAGTAACAAAGCCTACCATCAGCAAGGGCATTGAAGATGAAACGTGGCTGTGTCTTTCAGCATGACAATGATCCCAAACACACCGCCCGGGCAACGAAGGAGTGGCTTCGTAAGAAGCATTTCAAGGTCCTGGAGTGGCCTAGCCAGTCTCCAGATCTCAACCCCATAGAAAATCTTTGGAGGGAGTTGAAAGTCCGTGTTGCCCAGCAACAGCCCCCAAACATCACTGCTCTAGAGGAGATCTGCATGGAGGAATGGGCCAAAATACCAGCAACAGTGTGTGAAAACCTTGTGAAGACTTACAGAAAACGTTTGACCTCTGTCATTGCCAACAAAGGGTATATAACAAATTATTGAGAAACTTTTGTTATTGACCAAATACTTATTTTCCACCATAATTTGCAAATAAATTCATTAAACCTACAATGTGATTTTTCTAGGGGAAAAAATCTAATTTTGTCTGTCATAGTTGAAGTGTACCTATGATGAAAATTACAGTCCTCATCTTTTTAAGTGGGAGAACTTGCACAATTGGTGGCTGACTAAATACTTTTTTGCCCCACTGTATGCATATTACTAGTATATCTTAGCTTCTGGGACTGAGTAGCAGGCAGTTTACTCTGGGCACCTTATTCATCCAAGCTACTCAATACTGCCCCCAGCCTTAAGAAGTTTTAAACCACATCAGGAGACCACTTTTGAGGTCTGGGAAACACTGGAGAATTTTTGAATTGGGTGTAGTTACCTTTTTAATTCAAGTGGGCACCTAGGCTTTTTAACAGTGTTTTTGTAGTGCACATGATGGTAGAGTTTGCAAAACATATACCCACTGGATTGATTAATATAATCATATCATTCTGCCATGTAAGCACAGGATATTTTGTAGTTAAAGTTTAATTGAGCAGGTTTTTGGGAAAGCCTTACCATCTAACAGAAGACTTTTCATTAGCATCATCGCTAACAGCTACACAACGTGGTAGACGTGCGCACCACACACACAGATGGGCATTCTCATTGCCTCTTCGGAAAGGTGGTTCCCTAATTTTCATATTTGGACCAGAATGAGGTGCTCCACTACCCATTGTTCCTGCAGTGATGATTCTTCATCAAATGTTAACTGCAGTTAATCACCAAAAAGCCTAGGCCTACCAGTAGCCTATGCAAATTAAAGAGCCAAATGAATGGCTCTCTCACCGATTCGGTAAGGTACACTGACTGACGGGTCACTCACTTTTGCGTCACTGCCTGGCAAGCCCCGGCATCCTAGGAAGTCCTTTGGTTTACTTGTCCCGATGCGATACCATGGACATATAACCACGTATCATTTATGAATGCCAAAGGGATATGAGGTTGATTTTTATTCAGTCAGTTCAAAACCTGTTTTAAACTGGTCAGCACTCACTGTTCAGTTTTCTTTTATTTTATGTTACCTTTATTTAACCAGGTAGGCTATTTGAGAACAAGTTCTCATTTACAATTTTGACCAAACAGAGTTACACATGGGATAGACAAATGTACAGTCAATAACACAATAGAAAAATCTATGTACAGTATGTGCAAATGTAGTTCGATTGGGTGTGCTATTTACAGATGGTCTGTGCAGGTACAGTGATCAGTAAGCTGCTCTGACAGCTGTTGCTTGAAGTTAGAGAGAGAGATATAAGTAATCAATCAACGCACAGTGAATGGCCTTCTATTCGCCACTACACTCAAAATAAAATAAATTGTCAAAGCCTCTTAATGATTATGTACATAGGGCATCAGTCAATACAATGAAGGGTTGAGTACCAGGTACTAGACGGCTAGTAACAGACTAAAGTTCGGGGCAAGGTACTGCGCAAAACTCAATTCGCCTTTGGGACAACGACTCCCATTGTCAGGACAGAGACATATACATAGATCTCTGGCTGCAGTCAAATTTCTTTACACGGACAAGGGAGAGTGCATGATGCTCGTGAAATTGCATGTCCCATGTTAGGTTCACTGAGTGTACAAAACATTAAGAACACCTTCCTAATATTGGAGTTACACAAATCCCACCTTTCGCCCACAGAACAGCATCAATTCATTGGGCATGTAATCTACAAGGTGTCAAAAGCGTTCTACAGGGATGCTGGCCCATGTTGACGCCAATGCTTTCCACAGTTGTGTTAAGTTGGCTGGAAGTCCTTTGGGTGGTGGACCATTCTTGATACACACAGGTAAAATTGTTGAGCGTGAAAAATCCAGCAGCATTGCAGTTCTTGACACAAACCGGTGCACCTGGCACTTACTACCATACCCTGTTCAAATGCACTTAAATATTTTGTCTGGCCCATTCGCCCTCTCCATGTCTCAAGGCTTAAAAATCCTTCTTTAAACTTCTCTCCTCTCCTTCATCTACACTGATTGAAGTGGATTCAACAAGTGATCATAGCTTTCACCTTGACTCACCTGGTCAGTCTATCATGGAAAGAGCAGGTGTTCGTAATGTTACTCAGTGTAAGTGGTAACGATGAGCCGAAATCCACAACTTAAACATTGGTTACTTAAGTAATATTTACATTCCGTTTTACACAACACCATATGTATATTCTAGTAGACGCGTCCTATATAACTACTGCCGTACACACTTTTTCTGTTCATATACTGTCCATAATGTCTATTATACACACCATCATATACATAGTGCATTCGGAAAGTATTCAGAACCCTTGGCTTTTTCCACATTTTGTTATGTTACAGCCTTATTCTGAAATTGGTCAAAGTTGTTTCCCCCCTCATCAATCCACACACACAAAAACAGGGTTTTAGAAATATTTGCAGCTTTATTATTATTATTATTATTATTTTTTTTTTTAGTATTCAGACCCTTTACTCAGTACTTTGTTGTTGCACCTTTGGCAGCGTTTTCTGCTTTCAGCTTGGCACATGTTTTTGGAGTTTTTCCCATTCGTCTCTGCAGGTTGGATGGGGAGCGTCGCTGCACAGCCATTTTCAGGTCTCTCCGGAGATGGTCGATAGGGTTCAAGTCTGGGCTCTGGCTGGTCCAGTCAAGGAAATTCAGAGATTTGTCCCAAAGCCAATCCTGTTTTGTCTTGGCTTTGTGCCTATGGTCGTTGTTCTATTGGAAGGTGAACCTTTGCCCCCAGAATCTTGTTTCTCATGGTCAGTGTCCTTTAGGTGCCTTTTGTCATGTGCCTTTTACTGAGGAGTGGCTTCCGTCTGGCCACTACCATAAAAGCCTGATTGGTGGACTGCTGCAGAGATCCTTCTGGGAGGTTCTCCCATCTTCACAGAGGAACTCTGGAGCTCTGTCAGGGTGACCATCGTGTTCTTGGTCACCTCCCTGACCCAGGCCCTTCTCCCCCGATTGCTCTGTTTGGCAGTGCGGCCAGCTCTTGAAAAAGTCTTGGTGGTTCCAATCTTTCATTTAGAGTGATTGAGGCCACTGTTTTCTTTGGGACCTTCAATGCTGTAGAATTGTTTTGGCACCCTCCTCCAGATCTGTGCCTCGGCACAATCCTGTCTCTGAGCTTTACGGACAATTCCTTTGACCTCATGGCTTCGTTTTTGCTCTGTCATGTACTAGAGGTCGACCGATTTTTATGATTTTTCATCCGATACCGATTTAATTAGCCAATGTTTTTAATTGGTTAATATTTTTTTTTTAAATCTAAATATTTGTAATAATGACAATTACAACCATACTGAATGAACAATGAACATTTATTTTAACTTAATACACAATCTATTTAGTCTCAAATAAATAATACATGGTCAATTTTGTTTAAATAATGTAAAAACGGTGTTGGAGAAGAAAGTAAAAGTGCAATATGTGCCATGTAAAAAAGCTACCGTTTAAGTTCCTTGCTCAGAACATATGAAAGTTGTTGGTTCAATATTCCCAGTTAAGAAGTTTTAGGTAGTAGTTAATATATGAATGAAATTATGACACCAACTATTTCTCTACTATTTGTATTTCATATACCTTTGACTTGGATGTTCAAATAGACACTTTAGTCTTGTCAGCCTATTCTCAGGAGTTGATAGGCTTGAAGTCATAAACAGCGCTGTGCATCAAACATTGAAGAGCTGCTGCAAACGCAGTAAAGTTTGAATGAATGCTTACGAGCCTGCTGGTGCCTACCACCTAACGCTCAGAGTGCTCTTATCAAATTTATTATAATATAATAAACACAGAAATACCAGCCTTTGGTCATTAATATGGTTAACTTGAAACTATAATTTTGAAAACGTTTTTTCTTTCAGTGAAATACGGAACCGTTATGTATTTTATCGAACGGGTGGCAACCCTAAGTCTAAATATTTTTACATTGCACAACCTTCAAGGTTATGTCATAATTATGTAAAATTATGGCAAATTAGTTCAGTTAGCAACGAGCCAGGCGGACCAAACTGTTGCATATACCTGGACTCTTCTTGCACTGAACACAAGAGAAGTGCCACAATTTCCCTAGTTATTGGTGGTTATCAACCATGTGTAGTTAACTAGTCATTATGTGAAGATTGATTGTTTTTTTTATGAGAAGTTTAATGCAAGGTAGCAACTTACCTTGGCTCCTTGCTGCACTCGCGTAACAGGTGGTCATCCTGTATGTAATCGGCCATAATCGGTGCCCAAAATAGCAGATTACCGATTGTTATGAACTTGAAATTGGCCCTAATTAATCGGCAATGCCTAAAATCTGTGTATGCCGAAAATCTCTGTATGCGAACCCCAAAAATTGTATTTGATTGTGTTTGGGGAGGCCGGTGACAAGCTTAGGTCCAAAATAAGCCCATAAAAAGTTTGCTTGAAGTGGAAAATGTAGCTGGCTAATTAGCCGACTGCCAGCGCTAATGGACAACGCTGCTTACCACTTGTTCAAGTCATGGGGACCTTGACTTTACTAAAGCCACATGTAATTGGGTTTTTCCACCTGGGTACCAAACCGTACCCGAGCTGGTACGGGTGGATACATCTTTATTACATTTGGGTGAGTTTTTGTTAAATATAAAGCATACTGAGGAGCGGGGGTATTGCACCTTCGCCCATATTTTAAAACCGGCTGGATGAATCTAAGCAAAAACAAATAACCTGTAAATATTAACATTCTTTTGATGAGGAAGTCACACCGAATTTGGGAAACCCTGAGCTACAGCAACATTCTGTAACAATGTTCAAACCTACATCGGTTACATTTTGAAATGGAAAACCAAAGCATGCCAAATCAGAACAGAACCGAACCCATAAAAACTAAGTCCCCATTCAGTACCGAATCCAAGACATTTACATGTCTGTGATCGACAGGTTTGCCAATCCAGGTCAGGGACACCGGGCTGGACATCAAGGATGATGTGCCGAAGTCAGACGTGAACAAGGAGTACTACACACAGAATGCTGAGAGAGAGGTATGTGTGGAGAGACGGCTGCATCCCCGGTATTTCTGTGTTCACAAATTCAACTTCCAGTGTTTTACCCCTGTTAACCCCCCTATCTCCCTGACTCCCTTTGTCCTCAGATAGGGAACTCTGATGGGACACGGCCAGTGGGTCTGCTGGGTAAGGCCCCCAGCTCCAGTGAGATGCTGCTGAAGCTGGCCCGTACTACGCCCTACTACAAGAGGAACAGACCCCACATCTGCTCCTTCTGGGTGAAGGGAGAGTGCAAGAGAGGAGAAGAGTGTCCTTATAGGTGAGAGCGCAATCTAAAAGATAGCTCCATCTCTTTATAAGGGCTACATTTGGGTCATGTTTGTACAGTACAATGACTATATAGATACAGCCCCTCCTGTCTGTGTGATTTGTAATGACATTTCACTTGGTGGTGCTGTTGAGCAAGAAATCAACCTACATTGACTGGGGAGAACTATTCCTTCTCATGCACATTCTCTCCCTGCCGCGTCAGGCACGAGAAGCCCACAGACCCAGATGATCCCCTGGCAGACCAGAACATTAAGGACCGTTACTATGGTATTAATGACCCAGTGGCTGACAAGCTGCTGAAACGGGCCTCCACCATGCCCAGACTGGACACGCCTGAGGACAAGACCATCACCACACTCTATGTAGGGGGGATGGGAGATACCATCTCAGATGCAGAGCTGAGGTAGGTTTCTGATTATAGTGTCAGTTGATTTGAACTTTTTTTTTGTGTGTTTTTTTACTTTTCCAAAATATACCAGGATTGCTGGTAGTCAGTTTGAATGATCTGTGACGCAGTTGGGAACTTGTGCCCTCAATCGTTGTCTGTCTGTCTGTTTCTACAGGAATCACTTCTATCAGTTTGGGGAGATCCGGACCACCACCATTGTCCAGAGGCAGCAGTGTGCCTTCATCCAGTTTGCCACACGGCAGGCAGCTGAGCTTGCTGCAGAGAAGTCCTTCAACAAGCTCATCATCAACGGACGCAGGCTCACCGTCAAGTGGGGCAGGTAAGAGGTCAAAGCTTACGAGGAAAGGAGGAGAATGTATTGGAAGCCCTTCCTTTCTAGCTAGATGGTGACAACCTTGTAGGGCAAAAATATTTGGGAGTCTTTATATATGGTCTCCATGCATCCCTGCACCCTACTCACTGTGTACCCTAATGTGTTGTGACTGTCCAGGTCTCAGGCAGCCAGAGGAAAGGAGGCCTACCAGGATGGGGTCAGTGAGATGGGAACCAGATTAGACCCTGTGCCAGGACTGCCTGGAGGTAAATCTGTCTGGGAGGCTTTGAAAGACTGTGTGTGTGTGAGCCTGTCTGTGTTCTTGTTCTGACTCTCTTCTCTCTCCCACAGCTCTCCCCCCACCCCCTGCTCTGGAAGAAGACGTTCCCACTAACTACTTCAATTTGGATCCTGGTACATCTCCTAATGTCATGAACATCTCTCTGCCCCCACCGCCCGGCATCAACCCACCACCTCCAGGTACCAGTCACACCTTTGTTGCCCTGGAAAAATTCTGGCCATACTTATAAACTCAGCCAAAAAAGACATGTCCCTTTTTCAGGACCCTGTCTTTCAAAGATAACTTCACAGATCTTCATTGTAAAGGGTTTAAACACTGTTTCCCATGCTTGTTCAATGAACCATAAACAATGAACATGCACCTCTGGAACTGTCATTAAGACACTAACAGCTTACAGACGGTAGGCAATTAAGGTCACAGTTATGAAAACTTAGGACACTAAAGAAGCCTTTCTACTGACTCTGGAAAAACACCAAAAGAAAGATCCCCAGGGTCCCTGCTTATCCTCGTGAACGTGCCTTAGGCATGCTGCAAGGAGGCATGAGGACTGCACATGTGGCCAGGGCAATAAATTGCGATGTCTGCACTGTGAGACGCCTAAGACAGTGCTACAGGACAGACAGCTGATCGTCTTCGCAGTGGCAGACGACGTGCAACAACAACTGCCCGAGTTACACCAGGAACGCACAATCCCTCCATCAGTGCTCAGACTGTCCGCTATAGGCTGAGGGAGGCTGGACTGAGGGCTTGTAGGCCTGTTGTAAGGCAGGTCCTCACCTGACATCACCGGCAACAATGTCACCTATGGGCACAAACCCACCATCGCTGGGCCAGACAGGACTGGCAAAAAGTGCTTTTTGACAAGTCAGGGTTTTGTCTCACTGGGGGTGATGGTCGGATTTGTGTTTATCGTCGAAGGAATGAGCATTACACCGAGGCCTGTACTCTGGAGCGGGATCGAGGTGGAGGGTCCGTCATTGTCTCGGGTGGTGTGTCACATCATCGGACTGAGCTTGTTGTCATTGCAGGCAATCTCAACGCTTTGCGTTACAGGGAAGACATCCAAATATTTAATATATTGCTGAAAATATATGCAGTTGACCATGAGGACATGTTCTTTTTTTGCAGTTTAGTATGTCACTAAGCTAGCGCTCACACAATGTGACACCTAATGTGTACCTTGTTCATTTATGTTGTGTTTTTTTACCTTCAGGTTTTGGTGCGCCTATGTTCCACATGGGTTCGATGGGTCCCCCTCCTCCCATGGGCATGAGACCCCCAGGACACATCCACTACCCGTCCCAGGACCCCCAGCGCATGGGAGCCCACGCTGCCCGCCATGGCGACTAGTTACCATGGTGATACTTTGCTATGCCAAACATCTCTGGTTGAGATAATTGCCCTGGGCAGAAGTTTCTCTTAGGCACAGGTCTAGGATCAGCTTACCCTCCCCCAGTCCTCACCATTGTAATTACGGGGTGAAATGCATAACGGGCCTTAGATCAGCATCCAGTGGCAATGTCATCTAACTTTGAGGTTCACCCGGGTGTTAGAAAATGTCATGGATCAGTGTATTTAGACTTACAACATCAGAATGGAGAAATTGTTGAAATGTACAAGGCATCCTGCAGAGCAGCCCCTTGAAAGGACAATTTTTAGACCTGTTGATTTTCATTCATATCATGGATTTGATTTTTGATACAATGTTCATTTTCCACAAAAATGATTCAGTTTATTATTGTGATGTTTTGTTGTCCACTTCTGCCATTAAAACAAGTTCTCTATCATTTACATTTAAAGCAATCAATATCACAAAATCAATCCTTTATAACAGAGGGCGAGAAAGACAGACTGAGGAAGGAAGTGTGTTGGTAGGAAAGAGGGAAGGGAGCCAAAGGTTATGTCGAGTTGTAGAGTTTGGAGGCAAGTGGTGAGGGAAATGGGGCAGTTGGGCTAAGGAAGTGGGCGTTTTTGATTAAAAAAGAGACAAATCACCTCTCCCCTCAACTGGCCTTTGTTTGTTTGGGCTCAACTCTCATAATGAACTGTTGATTGATTCAGAAGTCCTCAGTTGGCCTCCACACAGGCCCATCCACAGAGCTCTCATCAGGAAACAATCTTATCATTCACCAGTCTTTCCCTATGTCACTGACTGAATACCAGAGGGCTCGAGTTAGAACTTGCCCCTAACCACAGACCCTTATCCTAATATAACCATTAAATAGATGAAAGCATCTTAATATAAAAATAGTTTGGGGCTACCTACTCTAGAGGGAGTCATCTTTGAATCAGGAGGGAAGGGTAATGGGAGCAAAACGATGCTTAAGTCTTTTAGCCTGCGATTTCACAAAGGTCAAGGAAGTTTGAAGGTAATAGGTGAGTGGTGGTCCTCTCACAGGTCGGTGGATTCAGGGGAGTAGTCGTGACCCCATCCCCGTGGTACTCTGTTGAAGTTGGGCCGTTTACACATGCGGTCCAGGGTCGTACCAGGGAGGCGCTGGGAGTCCAACAGCTCGAACCCCATCACTGGGATGACCTTCATACTCTTCTGCTGTGCGCCTCCGAATGGCATGGCCGCTCTGAGGGAGAGGGATGCTTATGTTAGAAGTGTATATTTGAGGAAGAGAATGACTCCGTAGCTTACATAACACCGAAGACGTTCTCTGGGTATCAGATCTTTCTCACTCAACAGGTGGGTAGAAAGAAGCGTTTAGATGTTCTGTGATACCCAGGCATCCACACAGAGCTCCACTAATGACCCTGGCTGGCCTGGTTTAACTAATCTTTTAGGTCGGAAATAATCAACATCTGTTGGGAATTCAGTGAGAACCCTTAAGGAATCATCCGACTATAGATGGGGCTTCTTCCCAGTTGTCCCACACAGTTTGTATGCCTCACTTTAAACTTAGACTTAATTAACCCCAGATACCTTGCTAATTAAAGGAGTTAATCAATGCATCCATGTGTGCTTCAGTTACTGAATGATTGGTACCAAAATGACTGACGGTAGACTAAAAGTTGTGTGTGTGAGGAGAGTCTCAGACCAAGTTTAGCTTTTGTTCTTGCCTCATCGGTGTGACGCAATCTTGCGTGTGCCAGGGTAAGATGAGCCCCTTTGTGCGCCATCAGTCTTTAAGGGGCTGAAAGGCATGCAAGCCCCCGGGGGATCATTTCTCACGAGCCCATGTTAAAATAGCCGCCCGCCTGACAGCCACAGTCCAAGGGGGTGCGAGCCAGAGGCAGGATTGCTTTTCAAACAGTGGAAACATGGACGCGTGCCGAGGGAAGCTAATTTAAGAGATAATTGTGATATTAATTTGATAACATGCTTCGGTCATCTGCGGCTCTATTTGATGATGGGCGATCGCTAATCCTGTGCTAAACGTGCATTAAGCCTCAGACCGAGCCATGTTCGCTTTGATGAGTGGGGTCTTGAATTTGTCTTTCCAAAGAATACATGCATAATATTGTCCTGCCTTTGTACTGTGAAGTGTGAAGTCCTCAGAGGTCCTCTAGTTAGACGGCCTCTGTTTGTGACTTGGCTACATGTGTCAGGGTTCCATGTGATCTCAGTTCCTCACCTGTTGAAGCACCTGTAGTTGGCAGGCTGTAGTGTGACCCCCTGTGGGAACTGGGTGCTGATGGAGGACCTGAGGTCGTCACTGTCACCCAGGGCTTCCCTCCAGGGGGAACAGTAGGACCTGCTTGTCAGGTTAAACTTCTCACGAGGGATCTCCTTCAGGGGACCCACGTAGCCTGAGGTCAAAGGTCAGTCCCAGACTCAGTCCCTGAAAGCTCTTGGGGTTTACACATTTAAAGCAGGTTGTTTGATCTGATGTTGGTCCTGGCTACAATAGAAAGTGTTAAACTTGGTGTAAATCCAGCACAATAAACAAGGCTTCGCTGGATGTCACTCAGACCCAAAAACGAACCTACTGTTAGGTCAGGACACAGATACACTCAACACACTAGCACCCAGAGTGTTATCAGATATTCTCAAGCACAGCCTTAAAAACAAACTGTCAGAGCAATAGTGTTTTGTTTAACCTTGTCCTTCCAAAATGTAACGTGTCCAACATGGGTGGTTAAACCCCCTTTGTCATAACAGCACACTCAAATGGGTAGTTCATCACAAAATCAAAGTTTGTCATTTCCATAGCTCAAAAGTAATCTGAAGTAAAGCTGACCAATATTCCAACCTCTGAATGTAGGGGGTGACCTATCCCTTTAAGCCATGTGGTTCTAATCCCTCTCATGTTACCAGCTACCTGGGGCAATGACGTTGGGGCTGCCGTTCATGGCCTCAGTCTTCTGTAGAGTGGTGATCAGGCTGTGGTTGCCAGGCATCAGATATGCCTGGTTCTCTTTCCCCCTCTGGGGCCCCTGTATGGTCTGGGGGGGCAAGGGCTCTGGAAGGCCCTGGGCAGGGACACAATAACATTCTGGATTAGCTCCATTCAAACTCAGTTGTGTGCATTATCATGGGAAAATAACCACCATGGAATAACAGCCAATTTTGGGGACAGTTCCACTGCCTCAATCTCTCCATCATACAGCCAATGATATCCACTCATTACAGTAGATTTCGCCTAGAATATCTATGTTACCACCTGACAGGTGCTATATAGAACCTAAAAGGGTTATTTGGCTGTCCCCATAGAATAACCCTTTTGGGTTCCAGGTAGAACACCTTCCACAGAGGGTTATACATGAAACACAAAATAGTTCTAGCTCTTTGCTTTTCCATGTAGAACCCTTTCCACAGAGGGTTATACATGGAACCCCAAAAAGTTATACCTGGAACCAAAAAGGGTTGTCTTATTGGGACAGCCAAAGAACCCATTTGGAACCCTTTTTTCTAAAGTGTGGCCCTCTTATTTATACCAATAACCTTGGCCCAGTTCTCATACTCCAAGGGGACAGTGTACAGCAAAGCAGAAAGTGAGAGAGGACGGCCAAGGTTTCACTGCCTCATCAAACAGCTCTGCCATAAATCCAACAAGCTAACAAGCTGCTTGCACAATACTGCACATCAGGATGACAAGTCCGTGGGTCTAACAGTGTGGATAGCTCAGTGGATATGTATGTATATATATGTACAGTATTGCCTTGTGTTTCCATATAAATAAAATGTCTTTGAACATTAATTGAGCATTCTGTTCTACATTGAAATGTCATGGCATCTCTAGTGGAGAGAGGCAGGGTGTGTGTGTTTGAAATGTGAGAATGTGTATGTATGAGAATGTCTGTGTGTGTGTGTGCGTGAATTTGTCCGTGCATACATGCACGTGTGTTCTTACATTGCTGTAATGGTCATGGACTTGGTTCTCCAGTGTGAATCTCTCCACCCGTCTCAGTCTCTCCTGGAACATGCGGGAGCCGCGGTTGGACGGAAGGTTCAATTCCTCCATCATCACATCCTTGGGAACACTGATCTTCTTCCCCAAGTTCATACCTCCTGGCACACAAACAAAAGCACAGCATAAAGATAAAGTATTATATTTGTCTTTCACTAGGTCTCAAAGTGCTTTCCATTGTATGGGGGTAAGTCACTCCACGTACCACTAAGTCAAAGTAATTAAACCCTTTTAGTAAGTAAGACAAGTAAGCAGAGAAAGGCATGAACTGGAGACACAAACAGACAAATACAGAGAATAAGACAGTTACAGGGACTCAGATCAGATAGAATCTGATTTGCTGTATCTGTCTTTGACTTGCACAGTAGCATTTCTATCTGCTGGCCTGTGTCAGTCAGAGAAACCCTGTGAATGTTGAATCACAAAGAGAGAACCTGGCTTCCCCCAGCAACAGGGGTTTCCTCATGACTCATGAAGTGTTCTGAAGTGTTCTTTTTCAGTACGTAGGAGATTAAGGCTCTCTGGCTCCTCTCAGCTCCAAACTATTTATTGAAGATCAACTGACCCGACCCATAAACCATAACCTCAGATATCATATCATCACTTATCCACAAAGCCTAGTGTTGAGTTTCCTATTTGGCCCCATGCATTGCCATCAGATTGTAGCATTACACTATAACTTTGGAATAGCCCTGAGAGATGCAGGCTGAGGGTGTGTAATGTTTTTTGTGGTGCAGTGTTGCATGGGTAACTGGGTATGTAAATAGGATGTTTGGAAGAAGTATCTCTTATAGGAACTCTGTCTTTCTCTTTTTCTGTCTTTCTCTCTCTCACTCACTCTCAGTAAAGTTTATGTGAATTCCTGCCTTATGCCAGCTGCATTGTCGACAGGACTTGCCTTTTGAAGTGCCTGTTTAAAACCCACCAACCGGGGGATCACATTATGCTGAGTCAGACGGGCCTGACGCCAGCACCTGCTGCTGGCTGAGACCATCAGAAAACAGACAAACAAAACCACACGGAATGCCTCCTGAGTATTGTTCGGCCCACTGAGAGTTCTAACTCCAGAGTTCTAATGTAGAGTCTCTAGGGTTTAATCCGTTAACGCACTCTATACGTTTGTGAGTACTAATGTGTTGCGGCGTGTGATTAATAATTATACTCTGTAGCCTAGGCCTGGGTGTATGAACTGTTTGCTACTGCTGTCTAAGTCAAACCTAATGTCTCCGCTTTGGAGTTTAGTCAGGTTTATTCAGTCTGTCTAGGCTGACAGACATTTGAACTCTGCTGTTCTCAGAGCTGATCTCCCCTTTGGGAGATCAATAAAGGATATTTAGTTGAATGTAACTATAGAATTGAATGGGAATAGTAATTGAATATATCTCTATAGTCTTACCTCCCCTGGCCTCTGTACACAGAGCCTTGGCTTGCTGTATCCTCTGCTTGGACAGGTCATCATACACTGATTGCATCATCTTCCTCTGGTGGGGGATGGATGAGGTGAAAGGATGAACAGAGTTTCACGTTAGGCTCTGGTTTGGGAATACACGCTCACACACATCTTTTAGATCTTTTACAAGATCACAGTAGTTGGCTACAGTGTGTCACTCAAAGACGCCCCCCCCCCCCCCCCCCCCCCAAAAAAAAAAACATGCACATATATATGAATTAATCAGAGTATCATTTTAACAGTTCCACACAACTCATCTTTTGTGTATGGAAACATGAATAGAACTCATGAATATGTTGTTTGAGCGTAATATATTCTCTAGATCTAATATAGAAAGTCCCTTAGAGAGCTTTTTTCTGGAAGCTATCATTAACTCTGAACACCACAGTTAGATGTGTGCTCCAAACATAAGCTGTAGCTGCATGACTGCTCCCCATCAGCGGTGGTGTAAAGTACATAAGTAAAAAATACTTTAAAGTACTTTTTTGGGGTATCTGTACTTTACTTTACTATTTATATTTTGGACAACTTTTACTTTTGCTTCACTACATTCTGAAAGAAAATAATGTACTTTTATCCCATAGATTTTCCCTGACTCCCAAAAGTACTAGTTACATTTTGAATGCTTAGCAGGACAGGAAAATGGTCCAATTCACACACTTATCAAGAGAACATCCCTTGTCATCCCTACTGCCTCTGATCTGGCAGATTCACTAAACACAAATGCTTGGTTTGTAAATTATATGTTGGAGTGTGCCCCTGGCTATCTGTACTTTTTTTTTTTTTACTAGAAAATGGTGTCGTTTGACTTTTACTTAAGTAGTATTTTACTGGGTGACTTTCACTTTTACTTGAGCCATTTTCTATTAAGGTATTTTTACTTTTACTCAAGTATGACAGTTGGGTACTTTTTCCACCACTGGCCATCAGCATGGCTGGTAGATGGATAACAAATAGCATGTATAAACAGAAAGTTACATCTGTGTTTCCTGCTGTAAGACATGTAGATTACATTTTCACACACATCCGTTGACATATTCACACTGCACTGTGCTGGACAATACCCAAGTTGGAGTAAAATCTTGCAGGTTGCCTAGATCAACCCCAGATCCTGCCTATGATTCCATCTTACCTGTCTCTCTTCTCACAGGTTCAGCCGTAGAGGTGATGTGAGGTGAAATGAGGTGATATGAGGTGAGTATATCGCTGTGTGATTTATCGTCTCTGAATCTGGGATGCCTCCCTATCCCACTCTGATGCTTCTCATCTGTGAGGGAACAGTTTGTATACCAGTAATCCCTGGATGCTCCGGGTGCTTACCTCACAGGTTATTTTAACAGAGGCGAGGAGCGAGAGAGCCAGGGGATGAGGGGGAAAGGGGGTAAGTTGAGAGGGCTGGTTGGGAGGGGGGTGTAAGGGTGTAAGGATTTACAATCCTGCCCTCCTGTGTCCCTGATAATACAAATCTGATCCCCTCTGTGTGTGTGTGTGTGTTCTGACAGAACAGCTGTTGACTCCGTCCAGACAGTGACACTGAGCCCTCAGACGCGGAGGCCAAGCATTTAGCTGCTCCTTGGCATGATGAACGGATACATACACACACACACACACACACACACACACACACACACACACACACACACACACACACACACACACACACACACACACAGAGGATGATGACGACATCAGGATGCCCACCTGTGTTTCACAGAATTCGTGACGTGCCAGTCAAAGAGTTGAGGTCATTGGGGTGGAGAGGGCATAGGCGGGTTCAAGGGTTAGAGGTTAGTTTTATTTTTTGTGAGATTTGCCCGGACGCATTCACTGTGCTGCTCTTGCTTTCCAGGGCCCCACTTTACATTTACAGAAGACCATTGAGGCATTGAAGAGCTTGTGCTTCATATTGATTTACTTTCTAGTGTTTTTCCATTCACTGTAGTGAGCAATAATTGCTCAGGCATTAATTTCATTTTTTCTTGTCTAGCTGATTACCACCGCTTGAGGCAACCGTGAAGTGCTCGCTTGTTTTATAAAACAAAATCTTTTTTTTTTTACTCATTATTTTTATCCCATTTTATTTTTTAAAGCCATAAACTATGTAATCCAAAGGCTGTTTTGAGACTGATCAATACCAGAGTTTTTTTCTGATAAGGATGTTTTCTCATCACAGTTGAGATTGCTTATTGATTTTCTCATCATTCGAATGGCTCTAAAGTCCCCTGTCTGTCCTGTCAGAAAACAGCCCAGTCTGTCCTAATAAATCATACAAAATCTTGCGTTTATGTAACTTTGTAACAATGTGAAACAAAAATATGAACACAACATGTAAAGTGTTGGTCCCATGTTTCATGAACTGAAATAAAAGATCCCAGAAATGTTCCATATGTACAAAAAGCATATTTCTCTCAAATTTTGTGCACACATTTGTTTATATCCTGTTAGTAACCATTTTTCCTTTGCGAAGATAATCCATCCCCTGACAAGTGTGGCATATCAAGAAGCTGATTAAATAGCATGCTCATTACACAGTGCTGGGGAAAATAAGTAAATAAATAATAATAAAATAAAAGGCCACTCTAAAATGTGCAGCTTTGACACACAACACAATGCCACAGATGTCTTATGTTTTGAGGGAGCGTGCAATTGGCATGCTGACTGCTGGAATGTCCACCAGAGCTGTTGCCAGAGAATTGAATGTTCATTTCTCAACCATAAGCCGCCTCCAATGTAATTCTAGAGAATTTGGCAGTACGTCCAACCGGCCTCACAACCGCAGACCCGTGTACCGACGCAAGCCCAGGACCTCCACATTCCGGTTCTTCACCTGCGGGATCATCTGAGACCAGCCACCCGGAGAGCTGATGAAACTGTGGGTTTGCACAACAGAAACATTTCTGCACAAACTGTCAGAAACCTTCTTAGGGAAGCTCATCTGCATGCACGTCGTCCTCACCAGGGTATTGACCTGACTGCAGTTTGGCGTTGTAACCGACTTCAGTGGGCAAACGCTCACCTCCGATGGCCACTGGCACACTGGAGAAGTCTGGTCTCAATGGATGAATTCCGGTTTCAACTGTACCGGGCAGATGGTGCCGTGTGGACAGGCGGAGTGCTGATGTCAACGTTGTGAACCCAGTGCCCCATGTTGGCTGTGGGGTTATGGTATGGCATTAGACGGACAACAAACACAATTGCATTTCATCGATGTCAATTTGAATGCACAGAGATACCGTGACAAGATCCTGAGGCCCATTGTTGTGCAATTCATCCGCCGCCATCACCTCATTTTTCAGCATGATAATGCACGGCCCCATGTCGCAAGGATCTGTGCACACCTCCTGGAAGCTGTAAATGTACCAGTTATTCCATGGCCTGCATACTTATCAGACGTGTCTTCCATTGAGCATGTTTGGGATGCTCTGTGTTCAACAGCATGTTCGATAACTTCACGCAGCCATTGAAAAGGAGTGGGACAACATTACACAGGCCACAATCAACAGCTTCATCAACTATATATGAGGGAGACGCGTCGCTCTGCATGAGGCAAATGGTGGTCACACCAGATACTGACTGGTTTTCTGGTCCACACACCTACCTTTTTTAAAAAAGGTATCTGTGAGCAACAGGTGCATGTTTGTATTCCCAGTCATGTGAAATCCATAGATTGGGGCCTAATTTATTTATTTAAGTTGACTGATTTCCTTATATTAACTGTAACTCAGTAAAATCTTTAAAATTGTTGCATGTTGCGTTTATATTTTTGCTCAGTGTCGTTACCCTGTACCTGCTGATGTAGCACCAGTGAATGTAAAAAGTGACACATTTGGATTAGTGTATGTTTTTCAGCAGATAACTATCATCCTGAAAAATTGGACAGCCAAGACACCATTTGGTATCTAACTCTTTAGCACAGAACATAGAGGGGAAACCCACTTGACTGGTGTCATCTGCTAGTGAGGGCTGGCCCCTCTCCTAGACAGTGTGCTGCTGTCATGTGGAGTGGGCTGCAGGACCACCAGGTAGTGACAGCTGACAACAGGACAATACGAGCCCATTGAAGCTAAGGGTTTGTGTAATGAAGGTTCCTTTAAAACTGATTGTCTAGAGGATCTGCAGATAAAACAGTGGCTGGAAGGAGGGAAGGAAGGAATCTAGCTGTCCTCAACACAAGGTAGTCTTATAGGATAATTCAAAAGAGACTTAGACAGAGCCGTAGGAAAGTGCTGGCAAATGAGGTCGGAAGCAGCGTCACACGCACACACTGAGGCTTTTAGACCTCGGTAACAAGGATTCAACTAAGTTTTAGTTTGATTAAGTCATCAGTCAAATGGACCAAACCGTGTGAGGAACACAGGCTTTGAGCTCGGCTTTGGCTAACCTACATCTCATTCGCTCGTGTCGCAGGTGCTTGGATCACTGAAACTCTTTTTCCCTACTGTGTTTCTGTGGGCTGAGCCTGTTCTGTTCCTAGGTCTTGGTCCCAGTGCAGACTGAAGCAGGGTGAATGATGTATGGACTGCTGTGTGAGTCTCTGCATGACTTCATCAAGGAGTCGTATGGAGATGATGTGTGGAAACTGGTCAGAGAGAGGGCCGATGTCAGGCTACACTCCTTTGTCACCCACCAGGTAGATTTTTGACATTTTGCTCACCAAATAAAACCGTTATGGATTTCTGTTTCGAGGGGTCCTGATATGCCAATTGATACAGTATTTAGAAATGTTCAGGAGCACTCTACATGTAGTTCTAGTTTCTAATTTATAGTTTGAGCTCTATAGATTGCCTTGAGTAGAAATGTCTCTCTGCAGGTCTAAAGTCAAAGTGTCTGTAGTTCTGTCTGTTGCTGTTGATGATCTCCATCAGCATCTGTGTCTCTCTGAAGGTATACAGTGAAAGTGACTGAGGTTCTGTCTGTGAATAGCTGTGTGTGTTTGCAGGTGTACAGTGAAAGTGACCGAGGTTCTGTCTGTGAATACCTGTGTGTGTTTGCAGGTGTACAGTGAAAGTGTCATCCCGCGTATTGCCAAGGCAGCCAGCGGAGTGACAGGAACCCCCTACAACGAGCTCATGAACTCCTGGGGGGTCTATTTCCTGGGCTTCGTAGGGAAGTACGGTTACGACAGGATCCTCAAGGTGGGACTAGCGCTTACACTGGAACTGTGTTTTTGATTATTGCTTTTCAGCATTATTTATCTGTATTGTATTTACCTGTGTTGTGTCTGTGCTGAGTGGTTGCATTTTCTTTTGTTGATAAGGGTTATTTATATATCTCTGTGTTGAGCTCATGTTTCTGTGTCTGCGTGTCCCAGGTGTTGGGTCGTCACGTGCGTGACTTTGTGAACGGGCTGGATAACCTCCATGAGTACCTGCGCTTCAGCTACCCCAAGGTCCAGCCCCCTACCTTCTTCTGTCAGGAGGAATCAGCTACCGGAGTCACCCTCCACTACAGGTCTGAGAGGCGAGGATGAGAGAGAGAGAGAAGTAGAGAGAGAGAGTGTGAGAGAGAGAGAGAGAGAGATAGAGAGATGAATAACTCCACCACCCATACACCAAAGACACTCTCACCCCTCCCCTCCCCTCCCCTCCCCCTGCCCTGTAGGAGTAAGCGTAAGGGTTACCTCCACTACGCCATGGGCCAGCTGAGACAGATGGGGAAACAGTTCTATGATACGGATATCCACGTGGAGGTGCTGTCTGAACAACTGGTGGGAGACTACTCACACGTCACCATGAGGTCAGTCAGACTACACAAACACTCCCTGTGTTCCAAATGGCATTTGGGACTCAGGAAACCTCTAAACAAATCAACCTCCATTTGTATCATGTGCATTCGACTCAGTAACGTCTGCTTAGTAGCACTGAAGCCATGATACAATGGATAATCACGGAGTGTATCTATGTACATCTTTTCATGAAGTCTCATTGTTTACATGATTTGGGAATCGCATCCACCGTGTGTGGATGTCATGTATACATTGCATGAGTAAGTGGTGTGTTTTCTGTGTTTTCCGTTTTCTGCAGGCTGAACTTTGACAACTCTGCCTACCGTTACATCATGAAGGAGGATGAGGAGGAGCAGGAGATTCTGCCCATCACCAGCGACTTCTTCTTCGAAGTCTTCCCCTTCAACATCGTTTTCAGACAGGTAAACCACCAGTCGCTCCTCTGCTCCTCCTCCCGTGAAGACCACTCCGACATCATCTGGATATCCGTTAGCATCAGCATTGCCTCTTTGCGAAGGAACACGTGTCGCTGTACCGTGCTAAATCCACACGTAAAACGAAGCCATCCGTGCTTAGACATACCATATTTCATGAATCTCCTCTGTGTGCTCGATGTAGGACATGGTGGTGCACAACGTGGGCTCTGGCCTGGCCACAGTCTTCCCTGACTTGGATGGGAAAAAGATCAATGATGCCTTCCTGCTGGCGCGCCCACTGGTGGAGTTTACCTGGAACATGGTGAGACCTCTTCTGTTCCCAAACACTTCTAGTTCCTACCCCTTAAAACATCACACACGTTTGCTATTCTCCTCTTCTTCTCAATGTCCTGTACTGACATTGAACATATTATCTGGTTTAAATCCACGCAGATCATCTCCCACCCCAACAACCTGTTTGAGATCATGTCCAAGGAGCCAGTGAAGAGAGAGAGGAACCTTCATAACAGAGTCCAAAGTAAGAGAGGAACACATATAAAGGGGGGGGGGGGGGGGGCAACACAGAACTGTGTGTTTTTCTGAGAGTACCTTCTATCCCCTCCATCTCGTAGGGTTTCTGAAGGTTGACAGTTCTGCATGTTCTCTCTCTCCCTCAGATTCGGACTATGAGAATGCTAACCGTACAGCTGACGTAGACGTGGAGCTCATGGCCTTCCAGTCCATCATCGGCGATGACTACAAAGGTCACGATCCTTTAGAACGGTGTTTCTCAATCCTGGTCCCAGGAACCCAAAGGGGTGCACATTTTTGTTTTTGCCCTAGCACCACACACCTGATTCAAATCAAATGCCTGATGATGAGTTGATTAGTTGAATCGACTGTGTTAGTGCTAGGGCAAAAACAAAAATGTGCACCCCTTTGGGTCCCCGGCACTAGTATTGAGAAACACTGCTTTAGAACCCTCACACCAACACTGACCTGACCCCTGTGTGTGTGTGTGTGTGTGTGTGTGTGTGTGTGTGTGTGTGTGTGTGCGTGTGTGCGCGCGCGCGCGCGTGTGCGCATGTGTGTGTGCGCATGTGTGTGTGTGTGCGCATGATTGTGTGCGTGCGTGTGTGTGTGGATTTGACGCTGTTCTTCTCCCCTCTCAGATGGCAACAGTGCTAATGCTATGGAGAGCTGGGGTGATGGCAGTCGCTGTCTGAAACTGAAGGGACAGATGAGATACATGCCTGAGTGGGAGTCCATCATCTTTCTGGGAACCCCTGTGTAAGACACACACACACACACACACACACACACACACACACACACACACACACACACACACACACACACACACACACACACACACACACACACTCATTGGTGGTTTGTCCTGTTCTGTTGAATAGCATTGTGTGTGTGCTTGTGTGTGTGTTTCTATAGGATGGAGAGTCTGAGTGCCATGTTTAAAACCGGTCTCTATATCAACGACCTGAGTATGCATGACTCCAGTAGAGACCTGGTACTGGCAGGAACCCAGCAGTCAGAGGAACTCAAGAGAGCTCTCATACAGGTATATATCATATGATACTTACTGATTTGTACTGAAGCATCCCTAATAATATCCTATTGCCTATATTGTGCACTACCTTTAACCAGAGTGCACTATAAAGGGAATAGGGTGCTATTTGGGATACGACATATGTCTATGGTCAGATTGACTCAGTGCTGTGACACTTCTCTAATGCCGCCCTGTGGTGAGTGCAGGAACAGAAGAAGTCCAGTAAACTGGAGGAGAGTATGAAGATGCTAGACTATGAGATGAAGAAGACAGATGATCTGCTCTACAGGATGATCCCTAAACCAGTGGCCAAGAGACTACGCAAGGGAGAGCCTGCTGTCAACACCTGTGAGGTCAGGATTGACTGTTAGAATGGCCAAGGTTGGGGTGGCGTGTGTGTCTCATCTGTCTACCCATCTCCCTGGCCCAACTGTCCAGCCTGTCCCACCTGTCTCCCTGTCAACCTGTCTCCCTGTCTCACCTGTCTCCCTGTCTCCGTCTCACCTGCAGGTGTTTCCAGACGTGACCATCCTGTTCAGTGATGTGGTGGGCTTCACCCGTATCTGCAGCCACATCACGCCCATGCAGGTGGTCTCCATGCTCAACACCATGTACACACTCTTCGACACACTCAGCGAGAAGCACCGTGTCTTCAAGGTGTGTGTGTGTGTGTGTGTGTGTGTGTGTGTGTGTGTGTGTGTGTGTGTGTGTGTGTGTGTGTGTGTGTGTGAGTGTGAGACAACTGATCACTTGGCGTGTGTGTGTAATATGTTAACCCTATTCTCTCCTCCTAGGTTGAGACCATAGGGGATGCATACATGGTGGTGGCGGGGGCTCCAGAAAAGACTAAATACCACGCCCACAACATCTGCGACATGGCCCTGGACATGGTGCGCTCCATAGACCACCTCAAAGACCCCTCCAATGGCAACAACATACAGATCAGAGTGGGTGAGTGGAGAGGCAATGGGAACCACTCTCATCCTGAGTCTCAGTGGCTGTGTGCTGTGCGTATACACATGTTGGTGAAGCAGATGTGTGTTTAGTTGGGTCAGTAACAGAAGATATGCGTTGCAGGGATCCACTCTGGCATGGTGGTGGCCGGGGTGGTGGGCCATAAGATGCCACGCTACGGTCTTCATGGCGACACAGTCCACACCGCATCAGCCATGGAGAGCAACGGCAAGGTAGAGAGAGAGAGAGACAGAGAGAGTCAAAAGAGAGTCAAAGAAAAGGAATGGGAGAGGAGAAGATAAATGAAGATGCATTTCTAACATCCAGGTGTTCTATGACTGATCATGATATGTGATCTGACTCTTCTCTCTCTCTCTCACTCTCTCACTCTCTCTGTCCCGTTCAGGAGATGCACATCCAGCTCAGCAGCGCTACCTATGAGCATCTGAAGGGAAGTCACTTCATCTTCGAAAGGAGAGGCACTATCACCATCAAGGTCAGGGGTCACCAATGTCACAATGGCAACCTTACCGACCCCTGTAACTAATAGCGACCAACTGGTCATCATGTCCACAGCGTGAGGTCATTTGAAATTTGAAGCCAGCACGGACTCTCAGTCTTCCCATTCAAGAATCGAAGTCATCATGACGCATATAATTAGAGTGATAATATTTCTATGTCATGGCCCTCCCACGTACAACACAGCTGGAGGGCTAAGACCATAATTACTGGAATGAATGCTATTATTTCCTAATCAATGTCATCAAAACATTCAAATTTTCACCCAAGGAAACAGTTGTTCTGTAATCAGATGTTTGTGTAACATCCTTCTTCCTGCTGTTGCTCCAAGCTGTTTTTAAAGCATTGTGGGAGAATCTGAGAACGAGAGACCAACTGTCGTATAATTTCAACTATTTTAAACAATCAACCTCACCCTATACTGGTATTCGCAAACCATAGCTTGGTGGTGGGGGTCTAAATGTCATCACTGGGTCTGTCTTTGAGCCAAAGGAAATGCTAAAGTAAATGACTGCTAAGGGTTTGTGAGCCAGCCAGCTGATTATCAGGAGGCAGCAGTGACTCCCTTTCTCATCAAAGGCTCTCTGCTCCCTGCAACTTTAATGATCAACCTCACAGCTGTCCATTAAAACCAACTCTTCTTATCACTTACTCACACAGCGAGCGTGTGTGTGTGTGTGTGTGTGTGTGTGTGTGTGTGTGTGTGTGTGTGTGTGTGTGTGTGTGTGTGTGTGTGTGTGTGTGTGTGTGTGTGTGTGTGTGTGTGTGTGTGTGTGTGTGTGTGTGTGTGTGTGTGTGTGTGTGTGCGCGCGCGCGCGTGCGTGCGTGTCTGTATGCTTGCTTATGCATCCTGTGTGTATATGAGCTGTGCCTGTATTTGTGTGATTTGTTGTCCTCTTTTGTAATTGAAATCTTAACTGAAACCTCCCTCCCTCCCAGGGTAATGTAGAGATAGAGACATACTGGCTGAAGGGAAAGAGGGATAAGGATGGGAATGCCCAGGCTGCCTGTCCCCAGTTTGAGACCCAGACCATCAGCAAGGCCATCAGTAAGGCCACTATCTCAGCCCCTGAAACCAGCGGAGACCAAGACAGACTGGTAATGTAGCCTACTGTATCTATGGTCTGGTGCTTTCTGTCAATAAGGAAATAGATTGTGAATGGCTGCCCCGAGGGCACATATGAATTCATTTGAGTTTAAATGGGAACATTTATGTTGTGAAGAAACCAAATGAAACATCACAACTGCTCATAGCAGATAGTCAATATAATAATATTTCCACTCTCAGCCCATATCAAAATCTTATGAAATTAGCTTTGTGCCTGGACTGCTCATGGCTTAGCTTAACTGTGACATCAAATGCCTTGCTAAATCTTGAGAATCTTTGTTTTCATATCGCCGGTCTATCCCTCGTGTCATGGCTCTATCCCTCTCTCCTTGATCCAGGTGTTCCCGTCGGTGGCGAGGGAGGATGAGGATGATGTGAAGTCCATACGTTCCCACCGTATCAAGATGGATATCTCGGGCCATCACTCCCTGGTGGAGTCTCTGGAGGAATGCCGTGCTGAGGAGATGTCTGTCAGCAAGGTGAGAAGGGTGAGGCTCACACTGCTGGATTGTTACCTATGGAGTTCACTTAGACGGAAGGAGAGAGTTCAGATTTTACTCTGACACATTTTCTCTCGCTCTCCGCTTTTTTCACCTATTCCTTTCTTTCTGCCCTCTCCCCTCTCACTCCCCTCTTTCATTCTGTCCTCCTTTCTCTTGCCCCTCTTTTTCTACCTCTCTCTTTTCTCCCTCTCCCAGTCTCACTATAAGGATGCCCTCCACCATAACAACGGTCTACAGGACAGTCACATTGAGCTAGACTCTCCAGAGTTTGACGTGCATAATTCCATCATGGCATCTCCAGACGGCTCCGTTGACTCCCACTGCTCAGAGAAGAGTGCCATGTGCTCCGTGTCGTGAACCCTTAGTCACCATGACGATATAGGCCACTTAGGGCAAAGGCTCAAGCTGTGGCTGTGTATAAATAATGATAGTTATACTGTAATAACTTTCTTGAACAAAAATGATGTTTTTATATAGTTGTTTCATTTGTTACAAAACGCTGAAGGCTCGGGTAACATTTAACCATGGACATTGTTTTGTTGCAGAGCTCTGTTGTGCCTTATTTGTCCAATGTGTCCATGTTACGGCAATCTACAATATGTACAATTTAAAGTAGTCCACGCTAATTTGTGATGACGCCAGAAATGTTTAATCTGTATGAAGATTAGTCATATATATTTAATAATATCCTGTTGACCTGACATAAAAGAGAATGCATATGATTCCTACATATTGAATAGAGCACATATAGTTACTTTGTAACACATTCTAAATGCATTCTGGCCTTTCACTGCTAGCCCCCGCTGCACTGTGTGAGTTCCCTACGCTGTGTTAGCCTTTCTCACGCATAGCCTACTGCACAAGAGAATAGAACAACATGTCAACACTGTGGAAATAAAACAAGGTGACAGCATAGCTTGAGCAAGTCTAATGGAGCTTATTTTCATTGACGCTCACACATATACTGCATTGGCATTTGGGTTACAATAGAGACCACTTAGAGGCAAGTCACTAAAGGTCAAACATACACTGTGTGTGTGTGTGTGTGTGTGTGTGTGTGTGTGTGTGTGTGTGTGTGTGTGTGTGTGTGTGTGTGTGTGTGCGCGCTTGCTTCAGTGGAAACTGTTTCATGATGCATGGAAAGGGAACGCACAGAACAGACAAGTCATTATACATAAGCAGTAGATTTGTTCTGCACTATATTATTCATGAAATGGTGATATACAGAACACACAACCCATGACAGACAGATTTCCAGGAAAGGGCAATACATTGTGTATGCTATATACAGTATATTCATTTATTCACGTTAGTGGGTACTGTGCGCATGCACTCAAAAGTTATGTACAGTAGTGTAACATCCTACTGCTCCTCCTTGAAACACCCAAATAGGTCTATGCCTCCCATACTTCCTGAACACTGTTGCATGCTGGGTAGCATAACACAGGAAATTAATGTAGAAGCATGAAAACATCATACAAAGTCTGAAAATAATAGAAAGCATCATAGTTCAGAGAAGACTTGTTGCCTTCCTCTCCTGTCTGCATGCCTCTCTAGTTCTCTCATGTCCTTCAGACCACGTTCCCAACAGACTGGCAGTCGGATGGAGCTGCCGCGGAAGGTGGCAGGCATCCCTGCGATCCAGACTGAAGCCGCGTGCGGGCCGGGAGTCCTTTGGGGACGGTTCCAGGCCGCAGCGGAAGCAGAAAGTGTAGAAGAAGGCTACCAGGAGCAGAAAGCGGACCACGCAGAAGATTATCAAATCAAATCAAATGTATTTATATGTTCCTCAAAATGTAAGTATCTTTAATAAGGATAACCAAAGATTGAGAAAATGTTGTGCTTTAACTCATTGGAAGTCTGGTTTTAAGCTTCTTGCACTTCCTATTTTGCCACATGGCTCTGTTTTTAGAGGATTGTGGGTAATTCACATTTTTAGACTTTTACACAACAGACTTTTATTGTATATTAGTATTAAGCAGCTTCTCACTGGGCACACACTGGTTGAATCAACTATTTTTCTATGTCATTTGTCAGTGTATTGTGGCATGGAATCTACATGGAAAAATAATATATTTTTGAGCTGATGAATTTAAGTTGTAATCTTATTGATCAATGTCTCAACCAAATATTACCCAATTATCCACGTTGAAATGACGTGGTGTGCCCAGTGGGTTGTTATGAGGTGTAATGGATCATGTTGAATGAATATCAAAACAGTCTGGCAAAATTACGTCCTGCAGTGCTGGCTATACAATCTCTGATGGTCCTGCAGTGCTGGCTATACAATCTCTGATGGTCCTGCAGTGCTGGCTATACAATCTCTGATGGTGGATTGAGCACTGTGCTCAACAATGCCTGCCAAAACGGGTTAAACTGGCAAATGATCAGATACATAAATCAGTGTTAAATAGGAAAATACTCCTGAAGAAGTGATCTAATTCTGCACTGGACAGGATTTGAAACACCATAATAGTGTTTAGAAGCTTTGGAAAGAGGAAACAACACCAAAACTGAAGGTATCAAATTCTACCGTAAACAGAACTCGAAACACTAAAATAATGTTTTCAACCTTTCTGGTAGGGCTCCCAGTCCCTGGCAAGGTGTTGCACAACACTTGATTTAAGTGGTGTTACAACACACCCTGTAATGTTTCAAAACATCTCATTGTGATGTGTTTCAGTAATCCAGCAAAGTTAAAGTTTTGTCTCTTTCGCGTTGGTGGCAGCTCAGTTGGGGGGAGTGTTTGTTTTTCTACAGGCATCTGTGTCTTCAAACATCTCAACAGTTAGACGGTCTGCGCTTCAGCCTGTTGACGAAGACGGAGATGGATGAAGTGAAGGAGCCAACAGGGGAAGGTCATCATGACAACCATTCCTTGCTAAGAGGCGTGACATCACCACCATTCAAACACATATTGGGGAAAATAATCATGCCGAGTCACCAACAGTAGGCCGAAACGTTCAAATCAAAACCTGTCTCTCTTCTGTACACAACACAATCACCTCAATTTGGAGAAGGCAGACTGGAAAAATAGCTCTACCCATTTCCCTTCAAATGAAGTAAAACCCACTTTCATATGGTAGAATGGACTGTTCAATAAATTGATGTGGGATGAGGCTTAGACTAGAGGACTGTGTAGGGTAGGGAACAGGTGATGAGGTATTTTTGCATCTCCTACGGAGTCATCACCATGAAGGCTTGCCAGGCTTCACACATGATTTAAGAGGCTAATCTTGTGATGGTTCAGCTTCTGATTATGTGTCACAACCAAAGTCTCTCCCTGCATATCAATGATTCAAATCACAGAAGCATGACTTTATTTTCATCCTCTCCAATACTGCCATCTGTTGGCCACACAGGTTGGCTTCAGCACCATGTGGCCAAGGATGATGTTGTTGCAAAAATAGATATTAGTCAGCCACAGCATCTTTCATTAGCCGTAGGCTTTGATCTGCATACAGGTTGCTATGGAAATTCCTTTATCAAAATATTCTATCGCTATGGTAACACAGAATTAGACATTTTGCTAGCAATCAAGCTTTGCTTTGTACTGTCAACACGACAAAAGCCAGATACAGCTGAACAGTCAAAACAACTGTCAACAAACAACCCATCTGTCAGCTGCTTGATTGAACAACGATGGCAGAGTGGAGGGACTATATCAAAGCCACTCTGAAGGAGAAGTTTGTGGAGGACGTAGCCATCGTTGGCCTGTACGACAACAAGGCCGTGTGGGCCTCCAAGCCTGGAGGTGTCCTGGCTGCCATCTGCCCACCGGAGGTGGAGGCTCTGGTGGGCAAAGACAGAGGAAGTCTCCTGCAGGAGGGGGTCAGCGTTGGAGGTCGGAAGATGGCAGTGATACGAGACCATATGACAGGTCCTGAGACAGAGATCCTATTCATTGACATCCGGACCAAAGGCAGCGAGAGCTTGGCTCTCACGGTTGCCCTGACGACCAAGGCTCTGGTGTTTGTGATGGGAAAACGAGGGGTGCATGGCGGCATAGTCAACAAGAAGGTGTGTGACATGGCCAAGTACCTCCGCGAGAGGGGTGTGTGACAATCTCCGTCCATATACTGGACCACTGTATCAGGAGGCAGTGGATGGGTTTTCCTGCCTTCAAAATATCTTTCTCTAAAGGTCCGGTGCAGCCGTTTTATCTCAATATCAAATAAATTCAGGGGAACAATTAAATACCGTACTTTGATTGATTTCAATTAAAATGGTCAAAAATAATTTAAAAAAATAGCTTCTTAGCAAAGAGCAATTCCTCAAGCAAGAATTTTGCTAGGACTGTCTGGGAGTGGTCTGAGTGGTGAGGGGGGAATTGAAAACTAACTGTTATTGGCAGAGAGGTTTGGAACTCTCTTTCTTGTTTCTCTATGAACTAATTTACTGCCTGGCGATGTCACCAGGAAGGCCAAAACTACATCCCAACGAAACAGGCTGAAATTCCAGGTGGTATTTTCATGCAGCTGTTACATTAAAATGGCATTATGATAATTTGATCAATTTCACAGTATTACTCCAACCTCATAGTGTGGAAATACAGTTGAAGTCGGAAGTTTACATACACTTAGGTTGGAGTCATTAAAACTAATTTTTCAACCACTTCACAACTTTCTTGTTAACAAACTATAGTTTTGGCAAGTCGGTTAGGACATCTACTTTCTGCATGACACAAGTAATTTTTCCAAACAATTGTTTACAGACAGATTATTTCACTTGTAATTCACTGTATCGCAATGCCAGTGGGTCAGAAGTTTACATACACTAAGTTGACTGTGCCTTTAAACAGCTTGGAAAAACCCAGAAAATGATGTAATGGCTTTAGAAGCTTCTGATAGGCTATTTGACATCATTTGAGTCAATTGGAGGTGTACCTGTGGATGTATTTCAAGGCCTACATTCAAACTTAGTGCCTCTGCTTGACATCATGGGGAATCAAAAGAAATCAGCCAAGACCTCAGAAAAAATATTGTAGACCTCCACAAGTCTGGTTCATCCTTGGGAGCAATTTCCAAGTGCCTGAAGGTACCACGTTCATCTGTACAAACAATAGTACGCAAGTATACACACCATGGGACCACGCAGACATCATACCGCTCAGGAAGGAGACGTGTTCTGTCTCCTAGAGATTAATGTACTTTGGTGCGAAAAGGGCAAATCAATCCCAGAACAACAGCAAAGGACCTTGTGAAGATGCTGGAGGAAACAGGTACAAAAGTATCTGTATCCACAGTAAAATGAGTCCTATATCGACATAACCTGAAAGGGCGCTCAGCAAGGAAGAAGCCACTGCTCCAAAACCGCCATAAAAAATCCAGACTGTGGTTTTCAACTGCACTTGGGGACAAATATCGTACTTTTTGGAGAAATGTAATCTGGTCTGATGAAACAAAAATGTAACTGTTTGGTTAATGACCATCGTTATGTTTGGAGGAAAAAGGGGGAGGCTTGCAAGCCGAAGAACACCATCCCCACCGTGAAGCATGGGGGTGGCAGCATCATGTTGTGGGGGTGTTTGCTGCAGGAGGGACTGATGCACTTCACAAAATAGATGGCATCATGAGGCAGGAAAATTATGTTGATATATTGAAGCAACATCTCAAGACATCAGTCAGGAAGTTAAAGCTTGGTCGTAAATGGGTCTTCCAAATGGACAATGACCCCAAGCATACTTCCAAAGTTGTGGCAAAATGGCTTAAGGACAACAAAGTCAAGGTATTGGAGTGGCCATGACAAAGCCCTGACCTCAATTCCTATAGAATTTTTGTGAGCAGAAATGAAAAAGAGTGTGTGAGCAAGAAGGCCTACAAACCTGACTCAGTTACACCATCTCTGTCAGGAGGAATGGACCAAAATTTACCCAACTTATTGTGGGAAGCTTGTGGAAGGCTACCGGAAATGTTTGACCCAAGTTAAACAATTGAAAGGCAATGCTACCAAATACTAATTGAGTGTATGTAAACTTCTGACCCTCTGGGAATGTGATTTAAGAAATAAATCATTCTCTCAATTATTATTCTGACATTTCACATTCTTAAAATAAAAATGTGAACTGACCTAAGACAGGGAATTTTTACTTGGATTAAATGTCAGGAATTGTGAAAAACTGAGTTTAAATGTATTTGGCTAAGATGTATGTAAACTTCTGACTTGAACTGGGCGGCAAGGTAGCCTTGTGGTTGGCGCGTTGGACTAGTAACCAAAAAGTTGCATGTTCAAATCCCCGCGCTGACAAAGTACAAATCTGTCGTTCTTCCCCTGAACAGGCAGTTAACCCACTGTTCCTAGGCCGTCATTGAAAATAAGAATTTGTTCTTAACTGACTTGCCTGGTTAAATAAAGGTACAACATATATATTAGATATAGGAAAGTCATGTTTTTGATTGCACTGGGCCTTTAAAAACTCTGAGGTGTTCCATGAGCAGGAGTGATTGAATATGATTTTGACGCTTGTACTTGACGAAGGGTTTGAAACCAAATAGACTGAGAAGCAAATATGACTAATGCTTTTAATGTAAAAAAAAATCTCTAAATCTCAAAACACAAATACTTGTACAATACACACATACTTTATACATACGCTACTCTGGTGTTTACCGAACTGACTGACTGACTCAAACAAAATTATTACATCTTTATGTCAATATGTGTAATATTATAAAAAGGAAAACACAGAGACTCTCCAAGTGAAGCTTCCAGGGGTGGGGTAAAACAGAAATTACAGGATATGGACATAATGCTAATTTAAGTACATTTGATCATTTTATTACAGCATATTCACATAGGGCATATTTGTAAATATATAAAAAAAACTTTCCTTAAAATTCTAGGGCCAGTATTCATCTTTCATTGGAGCACCATTTAAAATATACCTCACACACACACACATTGCAGTAATAAAATAACCAGACAGTGTAAAAATACAATATTTGGGTATGTTTCTCTCTGGTGAAAATGAGGATTGATACAGTAGGGCTGGTAGTTTATTTCTTCTTATTTACAATGTTGTTGCAAATCCAGTTCATGCCATCCTGTGGTGATCGAAAACAGAGCAGAGTGAGGAGGAAAATATGGTTACATTCAAATCTCATCAGCAGGGACATTTTGGTACATGTTCAGGTGTTTTCGGTCATTCTGATTAGTGCTACACAAACCTTCAGGAAGAATATACTGATTTCCTGATTCTAATATGCACCTCAACCAGTCAATCATTTGGTCTAATTCCAGTTTAAAAGTACTGACCTGTACTCCCTCCCCTGACACTGCTGAGCAGGCTTGGATCTGCCACTGGCGGTCCCGGTACGTGTGCAGGTTGAGTCCCTCAGCGATCTCACTGGCGGGTGAGGCCGTGGCCAGGTCCTGCTTATTGGCAAAGATGAGCACTGGCACACCCTTTAAGTTCTCCTCATCGATCAGCTCTTCCAGCTCCTAAAGAGAGAGCGAGAGAGAGAGAGACAGCAAGAGAGAGAGCAAGAAAGAGAACTCAACGCACAGATACAGATCAGTGACAACTATGTAATTAGACATAATCAGACAATCAAATGGGGCTGTAATCAACGAGATAAGGCTGTGAATGTAATCACATCAGCTAGATAGCTATTACATACAGCTATTACAGACAGCTATTACAGCTATGAGGTGTGCCATGCTTACCAGTCCCGTCTCCTCAAACCGCTTCTTGTCTGCGCTGTCTATGACATAGATCTGGAAGTCGAAAACAATGAACTATAAACATTTAAAAGAGCCAGGAGACATATAGTGATCAAAGGTATCATTTTGCCATAGACATGACATATTTACTACATGCAATATCATCCTCTAGACCCACAGCATTCATATCATGGGACTGTTGCGCATAGTGGTTCTCCTTACCTTAATGAGCTACCATTGATCACAACATGAGGATCACGAGACAGAATGCAGTAGATCTGAATGACCCTGTTAGGTGCTCACCAGTAAGTCTGTGTTCTCAAGGTATTTCTTCCAGAAGGGACGGATCTTCCTCTGTCCTCCGATATCCCATACATTCAGCTTCATGCCATGTGAGGCCACACTCTTAATGTTAAAGCCCTTGTGTCAAACACAAACCACGGGTTAGTACTGTATGACAGGGCATTTCATTAGAGAGCTGTTGTTGAGGACCTCTACCCAGCTAGCAGCTAAAATGATGAAATAAAGTCAAGTCAAGCCCACCATTCATCACTGTGATCTCAACCAAAAAATCTGTCAGAACAACAGGGAATGAACGAGACTTAAGACAGTTACACATAGACCTGTGAACAAAGGACAACCACAACAACAACTTTGCTCAACCAGGGTTGTGCTTTTCATGTCTAAGAGGAAGTGTTGTTCTGACATGGGCCACAGCCTTTTTCAGAACACTGCCTCTATCTGGCTCAGCAGTGAGAGGTTGTGTAACAACATGATCCCTCAGTAGAGACAGGCCTCAGCCTCATGCTACCAGCGTGCTACCTGCTGAGCCAATCCTTACCATCCTGCTTTCTCACTGGAGTCCACCCTGCTCTTTCACCTTTCCTCTACCTTATTCCCAACCCTGGTCCCAGAGGCCACGGCTACATTGGAGTCATTCTCTTTTGTCTGTGCCGGGGTGATGTGATGTTTTGTTGATAGTACATTTACATCACATTTGAGTAATTTAGCAGACACTTTTATCCAGAGCGACTTACAGGTAATATATTAAGACATCTAGGTGAGACAACCAAATATCACAGTCGTGGTGTAAGTGCATTTCTTCTCAATAAAGCTGCTATCAGCAAAATCAGTGGCGGTAGGAAAAGACAAGTGCAAGTGTGGAGTAATGCTATAGCTGTGTATATGCGTGAATGTGATGGTGTCGTACATGCTGTGAGAGTAAGAGAGAGCAAGAGAGAGGGAGAGAGAGGGGGGGGAGAGAGAGAGAGTGTGTATCGGTGTGTGTACGTGTTTTACTATACTTGTGAGTACCAGAAGTCCTCTCAAGAAAAGTTTTGCTGGTCCTCACCTGTAAAAACGCTATTTTATTCTTAAGGGTTAGGTTTAGGGTTAGGTTTAGGGTTAGGTTTAGAATTAGGGTTATGGTTAGGGTTAGGTTTAGATTTAGGGTTAGGGGTTAAGGTTAGGTTTAGGGAAAATAGGATTTTGAATGGGAATCAATTGTTGGCCCCCGGACAGTCCTCGCAAGTATAGTAAGACATAGTTGTGTGTGTGTGTGTGTGCATTGTATGTCTGTGTGTATGTCTGTGTGTGATGCCTTCTGACCTGTGTGGGTGTGATAGTGTTGATGTCTTCTGAGGCAAGGCTCTTCAGGAGGGTGGTCTTGCCTGCATTATCCAGACCCAGTAGAACTATCCTCAGCTCCACACTCTCTGTGGTCCCTTTCAACTTCTGAAGGACCGAGAGCAAGCCCTGAGGAAGACATAGTACAATTCAGTCAAATTCTGTTAATTTTATTACTACTTGACACCGTAGTTCATTTACCATAACATAACAATCCCAACACACTTGACTATGGAAAAGTTACAATTTATTATAATGTGATCATATCAATTTCAAGGTGTTGAATGAAATGTATGCATTTATCCATCCATCCGATTTGTAGCTAATGACAAAAAAAACCTCAGGTTTTGTATATTCTGATTGCATGATAGGCCCTAGTAGCCCCCTTTCTAGTGGCCACAAGTAGAGCATGCTCCACATCATTTACATAATCATCAGAGGGAAAAAACAGGAAGTACACAGATGGAGGGATTTTTTAATTATTGAACCTTTATTTAACTAGGCAAGTCAGTTAAGAACAAATTCTTATTTACAATGATGGCCTACCCCGGCCAAACCCGGACGACGCTGGGCCAATTGTGCGCCGCCCTATCCCAATCACGGCCAGATGTGATACAGCCTGGAATCAAACCAGGGACTGTAGTGATGCCTCTTGCACTGAGATGCAATGCCTTAGACCACTGCGCCACCCGGGAATGACTGGCAACATTTCCATTCAGATCATTTCCATTCACTTAATGACATGCTGTGTGGTTTATGAGACAATCTACAGAAACCAAATTGCATTTTTCCCCCCCAGTAGGGTTCAGTACAACAAACACCTTGTTATGACACACACTGTATGTTTAGAACCTAAGTAAGCCCCTGACCTAAGAAATGAGGGCATGTTGTCAAAGCCTTGTCTCTTTGAAACAGTTGACTTACAGCACGATGACTCCCTTTCTCGCCCTCCCTTTCTATCTATCCCTCTTGCTCGCTCTCAGTGTCTCTCTCTCTCTCTCTCTCTCTCTCTTCCTCTCTTTCCCTATCACTCCTGTGTAAGCTTTAATCTGCCACTTCATTTAGAAAAGCAGTAGCGTTTATTTCGGCCCCATTAATGTAATAGCCTACTGACTAATATAATAAGATTAATGCATGTTGCATAAACAGACTCTCTGACTACTGAAAAGAATACCACAAACACACTCTCTGACTACTGAAAATAATACCACAAACAGACTCTCTGACTACTGAAAAGAATACCACAAACACACTCTCTGACTACTGAAAAGAATACCACAAACACACTCTCTGACTACTGAAAAGAATACCACAAACACACTCTCTGACTACTGAAAAGAATACCACAAACAGACTCTCTGACTACTGAAAAGAATACCACAAACAGACTCTCTGACTACTGAAAAGAATACCACAAACAGACTTTCTGACTACTGAAATGAATACCACAAACAGACTCTCTGACTACTGAAAAGAATACCACAAACACACAGGTATATAAAAAAAACATACCCAACGAGGACAATCACACACATAGAACATTCACCAACATTACCAGTAAGAGACTCTTTCCTGACAATGAGCACTTTTGCTTGTCACATTACATATACAATGAAATGTACAGTTAAGGCCAGATCCACTTATTCAACCAGTGACATTTTTTTACCAACCAGAGCCCAATTTGTTGAGTTATACATACAGATGACATAGAACATTCATTACAAAATAAATTGCTAACACTCTTGTGGAGCTCACTCATATCAAGAGAACACTCCAATTATTTCCCGTCGGTCACACAAACACACAACGAGCCATTAGAAGCCTCCATATTAGGCCACATACCTTTGTAGCTTCTCCCATGGTGGTGTGTGTTGTGTGGTGTAGCCGATAGGCTGCAGCTACATTCTCTGCTAAACCCAACAGGTACGCCAACTGCTATCCAGGATAGGTCACCTGTTAGTTAGGGTGACAACAAGGCACCTGCTTTTGCCTCTTCCTCTTAAAAAACCCTGGTGTGTGTGTGACTAAGTGTGTGTGTGACGGTCGGCGAGTTGTCTCCCTACATTAGCTTGCTCAGCACTGTTGGGTCGGCGAAGAAGAAAAGTCAAAGAGGGGGAGGGGGGTTTGGGACTAGGATTAGGAGACCGGAATTAGCCCTCGTCTTCTGTCCACAGTCACCCTCAACCCCCTCTCCCTCCCTCCCTCCGTCCATCCCTCCATCCCCACTTGGAGCTTTACTTGGATTATCTCTGAGCCACCTGCTAGTGAGGAAACTGAAGAAACAGCCTAACTGACACTCCACCACACACACACACATGCACACACACACACACACACACACACACACACACACACACACACACACACACACACACACACACACACACACACACACACACACACACACACACACACACACACACACACACACACACACACACACGCGCGCACACACACGCACACACACGCACACACACACAAAATTAAGCCTGACTACCATATGGTACTGCAAACACATACCCACTGTCCTCTCTTCCCGCGCACAAACACATACAGTATTCACACTCACACCAAAACCCGTATAAATAAAGAGAGCACACACAGTGTCCCTATATGCAGGCAGTAGGATTACATGCAAAAGGCCCGAGAGAGGATTACAGCATTTCCTGGTGCTTTTACTCCACTGAATGGAGACGCTGTGCAGTAGGAGTGGCTAATCTGGTTGCTAAGAGCCCGTCGCTTGGTTACATAATAGAGCCGCCCTGGCCTGGCCAGGCCTCTTACACACACATACACACGCACACGCACACGCACACGCACACGCACACGCACACACACACTGAGTTAGAAAACTCTGATAGTCATATTTTCAAATCTTTACTTGTTTATTAAATGAAATGCAATTTCTCACAAGTGATGGAACAAACACACATATTAGAAAGAGTTGTGGAGGGTGAAAATAATCTAGGCTGGAATTTAATACATTTACAAGAAAATAAACATTGTTATTCCTTTTTTAAAGTACTTTGAAAGTCTGGAATGAGACAGACAGAAATATCCAGGTTTGTTTGAGGACTTAACCTTTGTTTTCTGGCTCAAGGTAAAGTCTTCTACATGCACAGATACAGATGCATAAACAAGTGAAAACTGAATGGGTATGTATGTTTCTCTGGGCCTGGTCAATAGCCAAATACTTCTGTTTTGTGGTTTAATACCGGTAACAGGTATTATAAGATTTCAGGCCTCTGCACTGGCAGAGGCTGGAAATATCAATTGTGGCTACTCACTGTTAACAGAACATCTGACAACCCTACATTGTGTTCACACAAGCGCTCAAGGAAATTGACATTTGCAACATTTGTTCCATGTTGTTTGCTATCCACGGTTCTGAATCTCCGCTACTATTTGCTTATTTGTCGTGCCAAAAGGTATCATTAAGTGCAAACAGCCCAAACTGTTGCAAATTCCCCTGATAGCCAGGTGTAAGGAGAGAGAAAAGGACCAAAAAGCTGGCTGACATCTTTCAGTCAAAGGTAGACTAAGACTAATGTAATTTTGGTAACATTTTACTTGACACCCAGTGTCATAACACGTCATGACTCGGTCATAACCATGTCATAATATGTCATAACAGCTGACATAACTTGTCATAACCTGTCATAACACTGATCGTAACACTGTCATGACCCATATATTTACAGCTGTTGTGACATATATTCTGTTATTTTATGACTGGTTATGAAACCTACATAAGAGTGTTAAGTGTTAAGAGATGTAGGTTAATGCTTCTTGACAGTGACATAAAGTGCATTTTGTTAGTGCAGGTAGAGTGACACAGGGAGGTCATAATGCTTCATGACAGTGAGTATAAAGTGTATTTTTTATGTTATTTAAAATATGATGGAGAAAAAAAAACATGACTCCAAAGAATACTCTCTTAACACTCTCTTACATACCCCAACCAGAAGCCATGGATTACAGGAAACATCTGCACTGAGCTAAAGGCTAGAGCTGCCGCTTCAAGGAGCGGGACTTTAACCCGGAAGCTTATAAGAAATCCCACTATGCCATCCGAAGAACCATCAAACAGGAAAAGCGTCAATACAGGACTAAGATCGAGACGTACTACACCGGCTCTGAGGCTCATCGAATGTGGCAGGGCCTGCAAACCATTACAGACTACAAAGGGAAGCAAAGCCGAGGGCTGCCCAGTGACACAAGCCAACCAAATGAGCAAAACAAATTCAATGCTCGCTTCGAGGAAAATAACACTGAAACATGCATGAGAGCACCAGCTGTACCGGAAGACTGTGTGATCACCCTCTCTGCAGCCGATGTGAGTTAGACCTTTAGACAGGTCAACATTCACAAAGCTCACAAAGGTCAGACAGATTACCAGGACGTGTACTGCTAGCATGTGCTGTCCAACCAGCAAGTGTCTTCACTGACATTTTCCACCTCTCTCTGTCCGAGTCTGTAATACCAAAATGTTTTAACTTCACTAGGGTAGGGGGCACTATTTTCACTTCCGAATGAAAAGCGTTCCCTAAGTAAACGGCCTGCTACTCAGTCCCAGAAGCTAGGATATGCATACAATAGATTTGGATAGAAAACACTCTAAAGTTTCCAAAACTGTTAAAATAATGTCTGTGAGTATAACAGAACTGATTTGGCAGACAAAAACCTGAGAAAAATCCATCCAGGAAGTGGGATTTTTTTATGTTTGTAGTTTTCTATTGATTGCCATTACAGTATCCATTGACTTAGGACTCAAATTGCACTTTCTATGACTTCCACTAGATGTCAACAGTCTTTAGAAATTGTTTCAGGCTTGTATTCTGAAAAATGAGAGAGTAAGACCATTCTGAATGAGTGGACCCTACAGTGTCCCAGAGGTTTTCAATGCGCGCGACCGAGAGCGCACGTTTCTTGTTTACCTTTTATATTGACGACGTTATTGTCCGGTTGAAATATTATCGATTAACTAGGCTAAAAACAACATGATGGTTGATTATAAACATGGTTTGACATGTTTCTACAAACTTTACGGATACTATTTGATTTTCCGTCTGCCTGTTGTGACTGCGTTTGAGCATGTGGATTACTGAACAAAACGCGCAAACAAAACTGAGGTTTTTGGATATAAACAGGGACTTAATCGAACAAAAATAAACATTTATTGAGTAAATGGAGTATTGTGAGTGCAACCATATGAAGATCAACAAAGGTAAGTGATTAATTGTATTGCTATTTCTGACTTGTGAAACTCCTCTACTTGGCTGGTAACGGTTTGTAATGATTTTTCTGCTGGGCGCTGTTCTCAGATAATCACATGGTATGCTTCCGCCGTAAAGCCTTTTTGAAATCTGACACCGTACTTGGATTAACAAGAAGTTCATCTTTAAACCGATGTATAACATTTGAATGTTTTATTAATTTTTATAATGAGTATTTCTGTTTTTTTATTTGGCGCTCTGCAATTTCACTGGATGTTGGCCAGGTGGGACGCTAGGTTTTAAGCAGACCACCATAGTCGTGTGATGTCAGGACAACAACCGCTCCCTCAACGTGATCAAGACAAAGGAGATGATTGTGGACTAGAGGAAAAAGAGGACCGAGCACGACCCCATTCTCATCAATGGGGCTGCAGCGGAGCAGGTTGAGAGATTAAATTTCCTTGGTGTCCACATCACCAACAAACTAACATGGTCCAAGCACACCATGACAGTCGTGAAGAGAGCACGACAAAACCTATTCCCTCTCAGGAGACTGAAAAGATTTGGTATGGGTCCTCAGATCTTCAAAATGTTCTACAGCTGCACCATCGAGAGCATCCTGGTTGCACCATTGCCTGGTATGGCAACTGCTCGGCCTCTGACTGAAAGGCATTACAGAGGGTAGTGCAAATGGCCCTGTACATCACTGGGGACAAGCTTCCTGCCATCCGGGACCTCTATACCAGGCGGTGTCAGAGAAAGGCCCTACAAATTGTCAAAGACTCCAGGCACCCTAGTCATAGACTGTTCTCTCTGCTAACACACGGCAAGAGGTACCGGAGCTCCAAGTCTAGGTCTAAACACCTTCTACCCCCAAGCCATAAGACTCCTGAACATCTAGTTAAATGGCTACCCAAACTATTTGCATTGCCCCCCCCCCCCCTCTCCACACCACTGTCACTCTCTGTTGTCATCTATGCATAGTCACTTTAATTAACTCAACTAACCGGTGCCTCCGCACATTGACTCTGTACCGGCACCCCCCTGTATATATTGTTATTTTTTACTGCTGCTCTTTAATTACTTGTTACTTTTATCTGTTATTCTTATCTGTATTTTTTGAAACTGCAATGTTGGTTAGGGGCTCGTAAGTTAACATTTCACTGTAAGGTCTACTACACCTGTTGTATTCGGCGCATGTGACTATACAATTAGATTTGATTTGATTATGAGTAGAAACAGACTTTTCAGGTCTCAAATATGACTGGCGAGTGTGTCTACCTTTAAATTGAAGTTCTTCTGGATCTGAGGTGAAGTTGCCACAGGGACTCTGGATGGTGCAGGTGTATATCCCCTCGGCAGGGGTATCTATGCCTATCCTCTCCAAGGTCACTGTGCTATTGTTCTCGCCCTCCAGGGGAAGCCCATCCTTCAGCCAGACAAACACCAGCAGGTCATGATCTCTCACCGGTAGGTCGTGGGCACACTCCATTGTGAAGTCATCACCCTCCTCCACTTCAAATCCATTACTGGTGTTCAGAAACACTTCAAAATCTGTTGAATCGAAGAGTGGTTAAAGAGGGGTTAAAAAGAGTTGTACAGAATACATATATTGTTTGTCATAGATAGGGGCCAGAGTTTTGTGATTTTTTTGGTTTGTCATATTCCACTAGGTCACTTTCTGTACAATACCTTTTATGCAATTCTCTACATCTGAAAGAGGAAGGAGAGAATATCAGAGAGAAACAAATTAGGACAGCACAGAGTTCCTGTCTCTGGTTATCTCAGAGACATTTTTGTCAGAGAGAGACAGATATATACAGTACCAGTCAAAAGTTTAGACACACCTGCTCATTCCAGGGTTGATCTTTATTTGGACTATTTCCTACATTGTAGAATAATAGTGAAGACATAAGAACTATGAAATAACACACATGGAATCATGTAGTAACCAAAAAAGTTTTAAATAAATCAAAATATATTTTATATTTCAGATTCTTCAAAGTAGCCACCCTTTGCCTTCATGACAGCTTTGCACACTCTTGGCATTCTCTCAACCAGCTTCATGAGGTAGTCACCTGGAATGCGTTTCAATTAACAGGTGTGCCTTGTTAAAAGTTCATTTGTGGAATTTCTTTCCTTCTTAATGCATTTGAGCCAATCAGTTGTGTTGTGACAAGGTAGGGGTGGTATACAGAAGACAGCCCTATTTGGTAAAAGACCAAGTCCATATTATGGTAAGAACAGCTCAAATAAGCAAAGAGAAATTATAGTCCATCATTCATTTAAGACATGAAGGTCAGTCAATGTTGAACATTTGAAGAACTTTGAAAGTTTCTTCAAGTGCAATCGCAAAAACCATCAAGTGTTATGATGAAATTGGTTCTCATGAGGACCGGTACAAGAAAGGAAAACCCAGAGTTACCTCTGCTTCAGAGGATAAGTTCATTAGAGTTACCAGCCTCAGAAATGGCAGACCAAATAAATGCTTCATAGAGTTCAAGTAACAGATACATCGCAACATCATCTGTTCAGAAGGGACTGCGGGAATCAGGCCTTCGTGGTCACATTGATGCAAAGAAAACTCTACTAAAGGACACCAATAAACACGAGCAATGGACATTAGACCGGTGGAAATCTGTCCTTTGGTCTGATGAGTCCAAATTTGAGATTTTTGGTTCCAACCGCCATGTATTTGTGAGACGCAGAGTAGATGAACGTATGATCTCCACATGTGTGGATCCCACCGTGAAGCATGGAGGAGGTGCGATGGTGGGGGGTGCTTTGCTGTTGACACTGTCTGTGATTTATTTAAAGTTCATTACACACTTAACAGCATTCTGCAGCGATACACCATCCCATCTGGTTTGCACTTAGAGGGACTATGATTTGTTTTTCAACAGGACGATGACCCAACACACCTCCAGGCTGTAACCAAGAAGGAGAGTGATGGAGTGCTGCATCAGATGACCTGGCCTCCACAATCACCTGACCTCAACCCAATTTAGATGGTTGGGATGAGTTGGACTGCAGAGTGAAGGAAAAGCAGACAACAAGTGCTCAGCATATGCGGCAACTCCTTCAAGACTGTTGGAAAAGCATTCCTCATGAAGCTGGTTGAGAGAATGCCAACAGTGTGCAAAGCTGTCATCAAGGCAAAGGGTGGCTACTAATCTAAAATATATTTTGATTTGTTTAATATTTTTTTGGATACGACATGATTCCATGTGTGTTATTTCATAGTTTTGATGTCTTCACTATTATTCTACAATGCAGAAAATAGTAAAAAATAAAGAAAAACCCTTGAATGAGTAGGTGTGTCCAAACATTTGACTGGTACTGCCACGATCGTTTAAAGATGGATTGGACAGCGTGGTAGGCGTACATTTTACTTTTATTAAAATGACACCGAAAAACAACAAAATACAAAAACGAACGTAACTCTACATGCAGTGCAGAAAGAAATTACACACAAACAAGATCCCACAATCAAAGGTGGGAAAAAGGGCTGCCAAAGTATGATCCCCAATCAGAGACAACGATAAACAGCTGCCTCTGATTGGGAACCATACTAGGCCAACAAAGAAATAGAAACATAGATTTTCCTACCCAAGTCACACCCTGACCTAACCAAATAGAGAATAAAAAAGTCTCTCTAAGGTCAGGGCGTGACAGATACTGTATACATTCATATTTAATTAACATTTCTACAACCACCATATCAAAATGGAGAACTCAACTATGTATTGGAGGCAGTGAGTATACTGACTGATATGAAATTAATACTGACCAATGGTATTGAGACATTAGGTAGTGTTAGAGCACAGGTGTTCACAGGTGGCTGTGAGGGAGAGTTAGAAAACATTTATATTTTGAGAGCAGCCATAGTTAGAGTTTGTCAGAGTTTCAAGAAAGATCAAGTGAACACAGGAACACTAAGCTAGAATACTATAATGGTCTGATTTGAAAGATAAAATGTCAGGGTAATATGTAAAGTGAAGGGTTTACCCTCATCTGCTTTGTGATTCCCAGACACTTCAGGTGAGGGGATTATGTCACACCTCAGACACTCCAAAGGAACACAGGTAGAACGGACACTGCCTTCAGTGAGAGAGAGAGAGCGAGGTGAGAGAGATAGAGAGAGAATAGTGAGGTGGATAGAGGGAAAGGGAGAGGGAGTGTGGAGGGCGAGGAGGGAAAGAGGGATGGAAGATTGAGAGCCAGGATAAAGGGAAAGAGAGAGAGGTATACATAGAGCATTTGATATGGGGAGGAAGAAGAATCCATAATATTCACAAGGTAATAACAAACAACTTGATTTAAAAAAAATTGGTAACAGGATTGTTCCTTACTGATCATGAGAAGGCAAGCAAGCGAATAGAGGCCTGTCCCTGTCATCGTTTTCATAGGTACCATCTGACAGAGACAGGAGACGTCATTCAGTGTCTATTAATCGAAAGAGTTAATCAAAATAGAAATGGGTTCAAATGTAAATTAAACCTAAAAACAATATTTACTTCAGGGCATTCTCAATAATGTCAAAACCTAGAAAACTTTATATAAAAAAAATTGAATAACATTTGTTTAACCTGTTGACAGTATAATTAAATACATTAGCCTATAACATTACATTATTGAAATGAATAAAGTATTTTACCTCTTGTGCTGAGTCTCTCTGGTCATGCACTGAGTTCCATTGGTGAGGAGTGAGGGGCCGTCTTTACTTTGCCTAACATACAGAATTACCTTTTGTTTCTGGAGAAGACCATCTACAATGGGACTGATATCAATGCAAATCACCTCATCACCCCACAGTTCCTAGACAGTAACACAAGACTGTGTTTGCGCCCTACTTGGTGCCTGGAGTTTGTTGTTGGATTGGTGCACTAAGACCGTCCTTGGTGCTATTGGACTATTTAACAGGATTCAGAACACAATTAGTAAGTAATTAGTCATTAACCTTGCACGAGCCTTGGAGTGTGCAAGCTGGAACGGCTCATAGGAACAGGAGCCTATCTCCTGTTTCTGTAGCATGAGGCAGCTTGATGGACCCCCTGGACGCTAATGTATCACAGAGCCTTAAACCCAATCTCCTCAATGCTGTGTGCCAAGCAGAGCCGCATTGGGTCCCATCTTTGGTATGACTCAGCAGGGCATCGAACTCCCAACCTTCCAATATCCGGGTGGACACTCAAACAACAAGGCCACTGAGTTGGTCAGAACAAAATGCCAGTGATCAAATGGTCAAACCTGGACTTGGCTATATAATATTTGCACACAGGGACTGACTCACAAAAGACTGTTGTGTCAATGCACCTGTTATCAGAATGAATTGCAGACATTATAACTGACCCATGCAAATTCTGTGTTGACTTCCAAAGTAGCAAGATACCTTTTTCCATAGTCAGAACATTTAAAACATGAGGAGCAGTAAAAAAGTACAGTACACTGCATCATGGGATATGAAGTTAATCTTTCCCCACTACATGCCAGTCTTGCTCTGAAGCCATAAAGGTCCGTTCTGAGGTCTTCAGATTCACTTCCTCTATGGCCACCAGAGAGTGCTGTTGATCAAACAAATACACTGACAAAGTACCACACTTTTTTTCCTCTCTTTCTCTCGCGCTTCTTTAATTACTTTCTTCCTCTCTTGCCAATTAGCTTGCAGTTTTTACCAGTCATTGATGCCTAATTGAGGATAAACTGTAATTTCCACCTCCCAGAGAGCTCAAATAAATCAATTCCTATTAGTCTCTGGGCAGGAGAAGGAAAAGCAGTGGAGTGTATTCATGGATGCCAAGGGAAGTCAGGCTTCCCCCAAAAACATTTACATAGAAAAAATAAAAAAACATAAAATACATTTTCTTTCATCTCTCTGTGTTTTCATAATTTTCCTTTAATTCGCAAGAGGCTGAATGTATCTCACTTGAGAAAGCGTGTCAGCTAGCGAAACAGCTTCCCTCTGTCTCTGTATGTGTAGGCCATCTATCTGATGCTGTCTGGTCATAAAGAGCATGACATTGTTGCTGCCCATAACGTTTAATGCAAGGGAAGCCAGAGAAGCATTTGGCCTCCCTTATTGAAAAAAAGTACAAGTTAATACCCAATCAGCATTGAGCTAAACTGAGTCAGCTCAACTGTGAATGGTCCTGGCGCACCAAAATAAAGTGACAAGGGAAGTCAGTTTGGATTTGGCTTCACTCCTACCACATCGCATTAAGATAAATACGTCATTGACAGAAACGACTTGAATTGTTGCATCTCGTCGTGTTGTTGTCCTCCAGTGACTAGCTAGCTAGCTAAAATTGGCCCTTTCCTAAATTATCCATGGATAGAGGGAGACAGCCTATAGGGAGGAGACGATGAGACAGCCTATAGGGAGGAGGTTAGAAACCTGGCAGTGTGGTGCCAGGGCAACAACCTGTCCCTGAATGTGAGCTAGACAAAGGAGCTGATAGTGAACTACAGGAAAAGGAGGGCTGAAAAAGCCCCCATTAACATTGACGGGGATGTAATGGAGCGGGTCGAGAGTTTCAAGTTCCTTGGTGTCCACATCACCAATGACCTATCATGGTCCAAACACATCAAGACAGTAGTGAAGGGGGCACGAGAAAAGATTTGGCATGGGTCCCCAGATCCTCAAAAAGTTCTATAGCTGCACCATCGAGAGCATCCTGACCCCTACCTACATGTAAAATGACCTCGACTAACCTGTACCCCCGCACATTGACCCCCTCTATACAGCCTAGTTATTGTTATTTTATTGTGTTACTTATTATCATGTTTTTTTTTTACCTTAGTTTATTTAGTAAATATTTTCTTAATTAACTCTTGAACTGCATTTTTGGTTCAGGGCATGTAAGTAAGCGTTGTATTTGGTGCATGTGACAAATACAATTTGATTTTATTTGAATTGGCACTTTTCCCAATAGTGAAAGAATTTGGGGATACAAACAGTTTTAAAATTGCCAAAATGTAGTTGTAGATATAGACCTAAGTTTGAATTATACAATTTATTGTTAAGCTTGCATTCCTAAATCGCATGTCTTCAAATGATTTTTGTATCTCTTCAAGGAGTATCTTAGCTTTCACTTTAAACTGCTGCTTTGTTATCAAACTCTTCTCTTCTCTCTCCTCTAGCACTATGTAAAAACAACATCTTATTCCATCCCAAAAGCTTTCAGCGGGCTCTGCCAATGCTTCTCCTACCTGGCGAAGGGGGCCGCTCAGAATAAGTTTGGGAAACTGAGCACCTACAACCATACCTGCCCACCAACTAAAATAAATGTTTAAAAAAAAACAAATTTACATTTTCAGAAATTAATAAATACATTTCTGAAATGTTTGTCTAACTTGAGTAGCCTATGAAACACCTACATAGGCCTACAGTGTTTTCACCAGCCCTATCTCTGATGGGGTGGGAAGCCGAACCACAGCTCTTGTGGTTGGTGCTACTATATCTCAAGTACAGTAGCATTATTTGCTCAGACAAGTTTTCACCTGCATACTTTCAGTACAGGTGCGTGTATTCATCCTCATAAGCCTTACAGCCTGCACTGCCTAGTCTGTGCAATAAGTACAGTAGGGCAGAAACACACAACCCAACCATCCACATCAGAGAGTTTCTCAAGAGGCAACACAAGAGCAGTGTGATCACTGTAACCACACTTCCCCTTTTGTGGCCTGTTGCCACAGCGACACTTCCCTTTCAGTCAGGAAGTCCTAAATGAGGAGGACCCAAGTTTGTGTGTCAGTGCAGGGCGGATCACTTTGCTGTGACCCCCCCAGTGTGTGAGCATCGTTTCGCATTCCCACCGGTGCTTCGGCCATGCCAAAGAATATGAAGACTCTGGGTGTTCCTGGTGTTGGTCACATGGTAAGTTATCGGTTTCTCTGTAGATTTGGGTTGAATTCAGTGAGGTGCAACATTACGAGACATGTGAATAAAACGTATGTTCAAATTTATCGTGCAACGCTCGTGTACACTATGTGGCCGGTGAGTTTTTTTTATTTGACCTTTATTTAACCAGGTAGTCCAGTTGAGAACAAGTTCTCATTTACAACTGCGACCTGGCCAAGATAAAGCATAGCAGTGTGAACAGACAACACAGAGTTACACATGGAGTGAACAATTAACAAGTCAATAACACAGTAGAAAAAAAAGAAAAAAATAGTCTATATACATTGTGTGCAAAAGGCATGAGGAGGTAGGAGAATAATTACAATTTTGCAGATTAACACTGGAGTGATAAATGATCAGATGGTCATGTGCAGGTAGAGATACTGGTATGCAAAAGAGCAGAAAAGTAAATAAATATACAGTATGGGGATGAGGTAGGTAAATTGGATGGGCTATTTACCAATGGACTATGTACAGCTGCAGCGATCGGTTAGCTGCTCAGATAGCAGATGTTTAAAGTTGGTGAGGGAGATAAAAGTCTCCAGATGTTCTCAGTATGGGCCTACAGATCCCCTCGACCATCCCTTGGTAAGTTGCTACATCCTGTCACTAGTCAGTAGTATCATGTGTTGATGTCATGTCTTGTATGTGGTGCATTGAGTCATATTACAGTGTGTGTTGGGTGATGTGCCTCATACCCTCAGAGGAGGATGTTGAGAAAGCTTTAAAGTGAGTCAGTGTGGATACGAGGAATGAACCACGGATGTACAAGTTCTGCCCCTTCTCCCCATGGTTGTCATGGTGACTGGATTCCCAAGGTGTCTCCTGTTGTGTGAGTGGAGTCCCCAAATGTTCAAATGAATACACGCATATGTTGCCATGCACTGCTAGCATGCACTGTATGCGTGAGGCCATAGGCTCTCCTTGGGTCTGTCTCATGTGTGCTCTAAAAACAAGAATTTGTGTGCGTGTCTGCCTGTCTTTGTGTTTGCATATTATTACTCTCACCACAGAGGTGAAGGCTAAGATTAACTAGAGCTGAAGAAACAACATTTTCTGTCCTGAAAGCTGAATGAGAGAGAGAGAACGAGAGCAGTAGAGTGACACCCTCTTCCTGTGTGAGCTTGGGCCTTGCCTGCTTGAGTGCTTTACCATAGAGGGGAACTGTCAGAACAACAAAGCCATGCAGCTGTTCTCTTTCCTCTCCACTTCCTGATGCTGTGTTGTTGTGTTTTTGAGACCATCCTTCATTCACTCACTGCCTGAGAGATCTGGTTAAGTGATTTTATGATTTTTCATGTTTTGTGTGGTATTCTGATCTGTAAAGTTGGTCTGTATTCCTGTTCCATAAAGTTGGTGTCCACTTATGTTTGTTTCTAACTTCAGATTTGAATGTATTTGAATGTCTGTGTCACTGTGACCTGTATGGTATGCATCATGTTATATTGTACTTAATTGAGACTGACACACATTCCCCTTACTTGTCTCTGCAGAGCCAGGCAGTGTCAGACGGAGGTAAGTAATTGATGGTGTGTGTGTGTGTGTGTGTGTGTGTGTGTGTGTGTGTGTGTGTGCTCACTCTCTCACACATGTGTGTCTGTCTGAAGACTATTTCTCAGAGCTGAACATGTCTGTGTGAGCAGTAACGCTAGTCTGATACTCTGAGGCTTTAGGGTGTGTACATGGGGTGTTAATAGTTAACATGTGTGTGATTTTTCAGAGCTGAACATGTCTGGTCGTGGCTGTGGGGGCAGTCGTACAAGTCTACCAGGGGTCCAGGGGGATGATGCCCAGGCCAGCGGTGTCGTCAGCTGGGCCGTGTGCTTTGAGAAGCTGTTGGAAGATCCCATGGGAATACGCTACTTCACAGTGAGCCATAGATGCATACACAAACAAAAACACACACACACACACACTCTCTCCTGATCAGGTCTGATGGGAATCTGGGAATCTAGGTAATCTGTTTATCAGTTATGCTCTTTGTTGTGTCATGCAAGGCCTTCCTGAGGTCAGAGGTGAGTGCGGAGAACATCCTGTTTTATCAGGCCTGTGAGAAGTTCCGGAAGATTCCTCCCAGTAGGATGAAAGAGGTATTGTGGGATTTCTCTGTCTTCTCTTTCATGAATCCTAGCTATGTGTTTGACTGTATTTGTGGTATTACATTTTCCATGTTGACTATTATGTACAGTACGTGCTATGAGACAACATCTAACTACATGGGAGGAATGAGTGTGTGGAGTTAAGGTCGGTTGATGGAGCTGAGGTTACAGGTGGTCTGATGACTGTGTTTGATTCTGGTTCTGTAGTTTGCTGAGGAGGCTCGCTCCATCTTCCAGACGTACCTGTCTGAACATGCTCCCTACTCTGTGAACATCGATGACACAGCTCGCGTGGAGGAGGAGGACCTGCAGAAACCTGAAGTTGAAATGTTCGACAAGGCCCAGACACAGGTCTGCTCTACTGTCACCTGGCGGCCGCATACACACACATCTCACACAGACCAGCTGCACAAGGCTACTGTACCTCATAATACCTCTCCCTGTAAATTCCATTTAATTCAATTAAAATTCCAGACATTGAATTCAAAGATAATTAAATTCCTCTGAATTTCAATGTTAGGTAAATTCCAAGAATTCCATTTAAAATTCAATATTATGCCTAACAATTCAAATTCAAATTCAATTTGCTAAGGCTTTCAGGCTGTTCATGTCACTGTTCAGACAGCCTAGCTATACTGAAAATATGGAAATACAGGTTGACATTATTAAAACCAAATCCTACTGTAACGTGTATGCTGGGAGTCAGGAAGCAAGTACAGGGAGTGCAAATGTAATAATAAAAAGAACATAGTACAAAACAAGAAACACGAAAAGCGTACAGACATGGATGGAGATGTAGTCCAGGTGAGTGTCATGAGGCGCAGGTGGCGACGTCGAGTGCTGGTGAGAGGGAGCGGGTGTAAATGTGACTGTATCCCCTCCCTGACGCGTGGCTCCAGCCGCAGGACGACGCCCGACCAGAGGGACGGTCCCGAGGACCAGGAGCGGCCCGACGCTTCTGCTGAGGAGCGGGAACCTGTAGAGTCAGCTGAGGCGTGGGAACCTTTAGAGCCGGCTGAGGCGCGGGAACCTGACGAGCCGGCTAAGGCACAGGAACCATGGCGAGCTGGCTGAGGCATGGGAACATAGTACAAAACAAGAAACAAGAAAAGCATACAGACATGAAACAGAAACAGAGTCAATAACGCCTAAGGAAGGAACCAACGGGAGAAACAGATATAGGGGAGGTAATCAGGAAGGTGATAGAGTCCGGGTTGAGTATAATTGGGTGCTGGTGAGCGTAATGATGGTGGCAGGTGTGCGTAATCATGAGACAACTGGCGACGTCGAGCGCCAGAGAGGGGTAGTGGGGGTAAACGTGACACCTACGTGACACCTACAGTCAATTTGTTATACTATGTGCATTCATCTAATTAACTGGGAAATGTAAAAATATTGAATTCTATTTCAATTCAATTCCAAATATGACATGTTTTTACAATTCCAAATCAAAAGTCCAAAGAGTCTATTCCATAACTTGAAGATTTTTTAAATTTGAATTTAGATCAACGTTATTCTCCAATTTATGAGTAAATTCAATAATTGTATTGGAATTTCAAATGACATTTAAATTGACACTTGGAATTCAGTTCTCTGTTTGATGGAGATACATTTAAAGCAGGGATGGGTAACTCCAGTCCTTGGGGTCCGGAGTGGTGTCACACTTTTTCCCAATCCCTAGCAAACTTCGCTAATTAAACTGTTGTGTGTGCACACCTTCAGTTGTGCTGTTGAGTAGACAAGCACTGCCAATAATAGTGAATAGGATAACTAACAGCCCCTCTCCCCCATGCCAACGAACTGACTATAAGGGTTTGAATTTTGTTGTTGTTGTATTTTACACCCTTTTTCTCCCAAATTTCGTGATATCCAATTGCTTTTCTCCAGTTTAGACCTCATTCTTTACATAAGCAATCAACTAAGCCTGCAGAATACAGAGAGAAAAACTACAGAAGAATTTGTAGCCTACTTATAAACATACCAACTATGACAACAAGACACGGACCGAGTTTATGGCTAGCTCCAGTATATTTATTTGCTCATCTTGTCATGGAAATATTTATCAAAAGGTGACTTACACTAATTCCTGGTGCTGAGCTTTATGTTGATGGCGCTGCAGATGCTGATGGTATCGGACTATGTAAATAGAACACATAGGCCAGTCACATTAGGGCGGCAGGTAGCCTAGCGGTTAAGAGGTTGTGCCAGTAACTGACAGGTTGCTGGTATGAATCTCTGAACTGACTAGGTGAAAAATCTGTCAATGTGCCCTTGAGCCGAACACTTAACTCTAGTTGCTCTGAATAAGAGCGTCTGCTAAATGACAAAAAGATAGCACCTGGCTAATAACATTGATTTGCTTTGGAAAGTATAGCCAGCGTATTATGAACACTAACAAATATAGTTTGCTAGCTAGTTAGCTAAGTTAGCTACGTTACCTCTGCTTATTTTCTGTGCTGATGTTCTCTGATCGGATGCTTTCTTCTTTGAAATGAAGGGGATAAACCTTGGAATAACTTAACTTTTCAACTTTCGACAACCTGGCAACCCCCTAAGTTGATACTTCAGGTCCGTTTCGAAATCCTCTGGCTGAAAGTGCTGGTGACAACCACAGACATTTGGATATTTCTCCACAGGAGTATTCACATCATAGGCAGCATTCTTTATTGCCGCCAGGCACTGTTGGCTCCGAGGAATATCTCTGTTAGGTAACCGTTGAAATGTTACCCCAGCAGCCTGTGCTTTCTTCTAGTTTACACATCCAGCTACTGAGCACCGCACCATGACTAAACATTTACAGTTGTTGTTGACACAAAAATAAATAGTTATACGCAGTTCTCAACTGGATCCACCTCGCCCGGGGTTGTACTTCATCCTGAAATCACTACGAATTCCGGATATTGTGGTTTGATTACAACCAGGAAATGTAGATGGCCTGTTTCTTCCAGAGAGATGCAGAAATGCTTGTATTTGCACATATTATATATTAATATCATATTAATGGACATATACAGTGAAAGAGCAGTGGTGAAATGTATCTTTTAAAGCAAGAAAGTAGAGCAACTCAAACTTATTACCAACAAAAGTGTAGAAGTATGGTGCATGCAGTGCCATGACCTGAACCGGTGTGTCTACATGTCTGTGTCTGTTTGTCCCCGTCCCTCCCCTGTGTCAGATCTTTAAGCTGATGAAGATGGACAGCTACAGGCGTTTCGTCCGCTCCCCTCTCTACCAGAAATGTACCCTGGCCAGCGTGGAGGGCACGCCACTACCGAGAATCCCCCCTGAGCCCACCAGCACAGGATCATGGGAGAACATGGCCACTGCCAGCCCCTCCCTCAATGACAGCAAGAAGGTGGGATGGATGGATGTGTTTTAACAATAACTATGGAAGCAATGTTTTGATCATTTGAAAAAAAAATTGAAATGATTCTATCATCCCGCCATTCCGCTCTGTGGAAAATGAATCCCGTTGTTAGGGTGGAGACAAAAGCATCTCGTCATTATATCCAGTTTCTCTGATGTAATCCATTGCATGGGTATGAGTAATAGCTTGTAACCTGTGTTCAGCAGAAGAAGAACAAGCAACGGGAGAAGAGGGGATCATGGGGAGGTAGGCTTCCGCTCATCTATAATATCTCTTCTCTTCCCATGGTATTCTCTGGTAAATTTTCACCACTCCACACACGTGTCTGTTTCTCCCTCATCCTTTCTCCCTCCCTTTCTCTCTCCTCCCCTCCCTTCTCAGTAGAGGTGTCGTACCCCAAGGTGAATGTGTCTCGTACGGAGTCTCAGATGTCCAACAGCAGTGTGGAGTTGGGCTCCTTCTACAGGCAGATAGAGGTAAAGTGCAACAATGAAAATAGAAAAGGAAATATTTACTGCAGAACAAACATAATTGGATAAAAGAATAACAATAAAAACTGAACAACTAAAAAGCTAAAAAGGTGTGTTTCAATATTTATTATAAATGTGTCCACAGTTTAGTCTCAAACACTGAGAGGAAGCATTCGTATATAAAATATCAACATAGTCTAGTAAAGTCTAGTAAAGGCATAAATGTAGCTGATACTAGCCTCCTGGCTGCAAAAGAAAAACAGGTCTTATTCCTAAAATAAAATCTAAATTTCAGCTTCAATTTTTTGGTAAGATGTTGAACATGCAATTTAAAAGAGAGGCCGTCATTAAAATTCCAAGATATTTATATGAGGTTACAGTCTCAACCTACAAGCCCCTAACCAACAATGCAGTTTAAAAAAAACTGAATAAGAATAAGAAATAAAAGGAAAAATTAATGAAAGAGCAGCAGTAAAATAACAATAGTGAGTCTATATACAGGGGCTACACAGGAGGTACCGGTACAGAGTCAATGTGAGGGGGCACCGGTTAGTAGAGGTAATTGAGGTAATATGTATATGTAGGTAGAGCTATTAAAGTGACTATGCATAGATAATAACAGAGAGTAGCAGCGGAGTAAAAGAGGGGGTGGGCAATGCAAATAGTCTGGGTAGCCATTTGATTAGATGTTCAAGAGTCTTATGGCTTGGGGGTAGAAGCTGTAGAAGCTTTAGAAGCCTCTTGGACCTAGACTTGGTGCTCTGGTACCGCTTGCCATGCGGTAGCAGAGAGAATAGTCTATGACTAGGGTGACTGCAGTCTTTGACACATTTTAGGGCCCTCCTTTGACACTGCCTGGTATAGAGGTCCTGGATGGCAGGAAGCTTGGCCCCAGTGATGTACTGGGCTGTACGCACTACCCTCTATTGTGCCTTGCGGTCGGAGGCTAAGCAGTTGCCATATCAGGCAGTGATGCAACCAGTCTGGATTTTCTAGATGGTGCAGCTGTAGAACCTTTTGAGGATCTGAGGACCAATGACAAATCTTTTCAGTCTCCTGAGGGGGAATAGGTTTTGTCATGCCCTCTTCACGACTGTCATGGTGTGTTTGGACCATGTTAGTATGTTGGTGATGTGGACACCAAGGAACTTGAAGCTCTCAACCTGCTCCAATACAGCCCCATCAATGAGAAGGTGGGTATGCTCGGTCCTCCTTTTCCTGTAGTCCACAATCATTTCCTTTGTCTTGATCACGTTGAGGGAGCGGTTGTTGTCCTGGCACCACACGGCCAGGTCTCTGACCTCCTCCCTATAGACTGTCTCGTCGTTGTCGGTGATCAGGCCTACCACAGTTGTGTCATTGGCAAACTTAATGATGGTGTTGGAGTCGTGCCTGGCCGTGCAGTCATGAGTGAACAGGGAGTACAGGAGGAGACTGAGTGTGGCGGATGTGTTGTTACCCTTACCACCTGGGGGCTGCCTGTCAGGAAGTCCAGGATCCAGTTGCAGAGGGAGGTGTTTAGTCCCAGGGTCCTTAGCTTAGCTGAGCTGTATTCAATGAATAGCATTCTCACACAGGTATTCCTTTTGTCCATGTGAGATAGGGTAGTGTGGAGTTCAATAGAGATTGCATCATGTGTGGATCTGTTAGGGCGGTGTGCAAGTTGAAGTGGGTCTAGGGTTTCTGGAATAATGGTGTTGATGTGAGCCATGACTAGCCTTTCAAAGCACTTCATTGGCTACAGACGTGAGTGCTACGGGTCGGTAGTCATTTAGGCAGGTTACCTTAGTTCTTGGGCACAGGCACTATGGTGGTCTGCATAAAACATGTTGGTATTACAGGGGGTGGTTGAAAATGTCAGTGAAGACACTTGGTACAGTTGGTCCCGGAACATATTCGTCTGTGCTAACAAAACAGTCCTGTAACTTAATATCTGCTTCATTTGACCACTTTTTTACTGACCGAGTCACTGGTGCTTCCTGCTTTAATTTTTAGCAGGAATCAGGAGGATAGAATTATGGTCAGATTTGCCAAATGGAGGGTGAGGAACACATCTTTGTACACATCTATGTGTGTGGAGTTAAGGTGGTTTAGAGTTGTTTCCCCTTTGGTTGCACATTTAACATGCTGATAGAAATTTGGTAAAACTGAATCAAGTTTCCCTGCATTAAAGTCATCGGCCACTAGGAGCGCCGCCTCTGGATGAGCGTTTTCCTGTTTGCTTATGGCGGGAATACAGCTCATTGACTGTGGTTTTAGTGCCAGCATCGGCCTGCGGTGGTATGTAAGACAGCTACGAAAAATACAGATGAAAACTCTCTAGGTAGAGTAGATAGTGTGGTCTACAGCTTATCATCAGATACATTGTGTATCTCAGAGGCCGGATTCTCTCTCTGTGTTTTGGCTTCAACAATAAGTGCCTCAGTCTTGTTTTGATTTAGTAGGAGAAAGTTGTGAGCCATCCAAGTATTTTAATCACTAATACAGTCTAGTAATTTTTCCGTGGAGCTAAAATCCTCGTGACACAGAAATGTAAAGATGTGTATCGTCTTTGTAGCAGTAAAAATAAATCCTGTGCTTTCTGATAACGCTGATAAATGCATCATACTGGGCTTGACTCTGTCATCTGGGCTGTGGGAGGAGAATAGGCTGACATACCATACGTTGTATGTAGAAAAATATAGACTTCAATGATTAAGTGTATTCATTCCCTCCCTTTCTTCCTCTCCTCTCTTTCGCTTTCCCCCACTCCCACTCTCTCTACCTTCTCTCCCTCCCTCTCTGATCCAGAACGGTCGCTCCAGTCCCCGTCCCTCAGACCAGGGGCAGGGTGATGGAGGTGGTGGTAGTGTGGAGGGGGGTTACTGCTGTGTCTACCTGCCTGACGGCAGTGCCTCCCTGGCTCCTACACGGCCTGGTCTCCTCCTAAGAGAAATGCTGTCAGGCCTCTGTGAGAAGAGAGGTTTCCCCCTTAAAGACATCCTCATCTATCTCCACAGCAAGAACAGGGTGAGCCCAGGCCCGCACCCTCAGCTCAAGTTTCACTTTATCACCCCGTTCAGGGACTGAGCTCTGGGGCGAGAGTTTTTTGTTAATAATGTTATTTTCTATAGTGATGGTATCTATTTTTTGTGTATATGCTCTCCCTACAGCAGCCACTATCTCTGGAGCAGGACTGTTCCGTACTGAGAGACCAGCAGGTCTCCCTGGAGCTGAGGGTAACGTTTGCGTAAGTCAGTGCCTATTCCTGTCTCACTCATCATCAATGTATTTGTAGGTTTATGTGTTAAAACTTCTTAGGGCTAGGAGGCAGTTTTCGGAAGTTCGGATGACTGACGTGCCCAAAGTAAACTTCCTGTTACTCAGGCCCAGAAGCTAGGATATACATATAATTGGTATTATTGGATCGAAAACACTCTGAAGTTTCTAAAACATTGTCTGTGAGCATAACAGAACTGATATGGCCGGCGAAAACCCGAGGAGAATCCATCAAATATATATATTTTTTTAGGTCACCACCCATTGAAAATGCTTGTCTATGGGAAATTCAAAGGAAATCCTCCCAGATTGCAGTTCCTATGGCTTCCACTATATGTCAACAGTCTTTAGAAAGGGTTTCAGGCTTGTTTTTGAAAAATGAGCTAGAATTTGTAGTTTTTCAAGGTGGCTCTCATTTGGACTGTAGTCTGGTGGCACGTATGGATGACGGTGCCCACTTCGTTATTTATCTCCGGTATTGAACATATTATTCTCCGTCTTAAATTTGATTGTTTATTGACATATTAGTGAAGCTGAGGATTGATTAGAAACATTGTTTGACTTGTTTGGACGAAGTTTATTGGTAACTTTTGGGATTGCTTCGTCTGTATGTTGAACGACTGGAACGGTTGGATTACTGAATCAAACGCGCCAACTATATAAAGAAGGACTTTATCGAACAAAATGACCATTTGTTGTGTAGCTGGGACCCTTGGGATTGCAAACAGAGGAAGATCTTCAAAGGTAAGTGATTTATTTTATCGCTATTTCTTACTTTTGTGACGCCTCTGCTGGCTTGGAAAATGTTTTTAATGATTTTGTATGCGTGGCGCTGTCCTTAGATCATTGCATAGTATGCTTTCGCCATGAAGCCTTTTTGAAATCTGACAAAGCGGCTGGATTAACCTGTTGCGACGACCAAACCCGGATCCGGGATTCTATTTATAGACCTAAGCTCATTACCATAACGCAACGTTAACTATTCATGAAAATCGCAAATGAAATGAAATAAATATGCTATCTCTCAAGCTTAGCCTTTTGTTAACAACACTATCATCTCAGATTTTCAAAATATGCTTTTCAACCATAGGAAAACAATCATTTGTGTAACAGTAGCTAGCTAGCGTAGCATTTAGCGTTAGCATTAGCGTTAGCATTTAGCAGGCAACTATCACAAAAACAAGTAAAGCCTTCAAATAAAATAACTTACCTTTGAAGAATGGTTGTTCTTAGCGCTCTGTCCTAACAACAATCAAGCACCCAAGCTAACTGGCTAACATTGGCTAGCTTGCTAGCTTCTTTCAGACACAAATGAGAGAACTGCTCACTGACCATTTTACTCGCCCTAGCAGAGCTGGTTAGACTGTTTTTATGTTATCCAGAGCATTGGTGACTGCAACTGCGCTTCTGGCAACAATTTATGCTTTTTTGCCAATCTTTACTGACACCGGCCATATTCAATGGGTGTTGAGCGTTCATAAATTCATCAGTTATTCTGCACTCTGGCACACTCAGACGAGAGTGGATAGCCAGAGCGAATTTACCAGCTATGTCTATCCACAGTTGTCACAGTGACATTCTATTGAAATGGTTACTTGCATAATGGAGTCTTTTGTTAAGACATGTAGCTAGCTAGCTAGGTATACAATTAACCAAAATCCCAACTCATGACGTTACTACCCTTCATGAATCTGCAGGTAGCTAACCAACCAGGTTCAATATTAGCTAGCTAACATTAGGCTATTAATAACTAGCAAAGAAAATGTCTCTGAGATACAAATAATAAGATCATACATGTAACGTTAGCTAGCGAGCCAGCCAGCTAATTTTAGCTAACTATCTAACAGTACACTTTAACTTGAAATGAAAACTTCCTGTCAAAATTAGAAACGTGTAATATCTGAAAATGTAGCTAGCTAGACTATCTTACCTGTGCTCTGAAATCTGAGTATTTAGCTAGAGCTAATTTACCAGCTATCAACAGTCATCGCAGTGACATTCTATTGAAATGGTTAATTGCATAGTGGAGTCTTGTTAAGACATGTAGCTAGCTAGCTAAACAATGAACCACTATCACAACTCATGCTGCTACTACCCTGCATGAATCTGCAGGGAGCTAACCAACCGGATTCAATGGTAGCTAACAAACATTGGCCTATAACTAGCAAAGCAAATGGCTCTGAGATACGAATAATAAGACCATACATGTAACATTAGCTAGCGAGCCAGGAAACTAATGTTAGCTAGCTAGCTAGCCAGCTAACAGTAGCCTTTACTTGAAATGAAAATTACTTTCTGCCAAAATTTGAAAGTGTAATATCTGAAAATGTAGCTAGATAGACTATCTTACCCGTGTACATCATGGATGGACGCCTCTCCCTGTCACGGATGCCATGGTTGCCCTTAGTTTGTAGATGTAATCCATAGACATGTGTTTTCTCCATCACCTTAGCTATCATACTCTAATTCCACTGATTTCAAAACTCGGTCCTCCAGAAAGTGGAGAGCAACACTTATGCAGTTCTACTACGGGATACAGTTTTTTAAGTGCAGCGTTAGACAGGATTACCTACACATACTGACCAGCTCAAATAGACAGAAGCATGCTTTATGGCAGACCAATTCAAACTCATCTCGGCATATCCTGCCCACTCATTATCTCAGCCAATCATGGCTAGCGGGAAGGTTGCTAACTTTTTCTGTGGCAAAACAAACTGGGCTTGTAATTTAACAATTTTATTTTTACATTTCATATTTACAGATGGCATAAAAGTCTGTTATTAAGGCACATGAAACTTCACATGTTCCACAAGGGATTTCTGCCAAAAAATGCATTTTGATTTAAAAAACGTTTATGTTCAAATGGCTCTCCTGTGAAGTAGTGACCCACAACATACGCCTAGTATCCTGAGATCAGTCACAAATGAACTTTTAACAAGGCACACCTGTTAATTGGAATGCATTCCAGGTGACTACCTCATGAAGCTGATTGAGGGAATGAGTAGGTGTCCAAATTTTTGACTGGTACTGTATATGATGGGATGTACAGACATTATGTACAGTATGTGGATAGAGTATTTAGTATATCTGTAGAATACACAGGATAGAATAGTACATATGTACAGCAATAGTTTAATAGGATGGCATTGACTAGAATACAGTCTATACATATGAAGTGGGTAAAAAGTATGTGAACATTATTAAAGTGACCAGTGATTCCATGTCTATGTACAAAGGCAGCAGCCTCTAAGGTGCAGGATTGAGTAACCGGGTGGTAGCCGGCTAGTGACATTGACTAAGTTCAGGGCACGGTACTGGGTGAAGGCTGGCTAGTGATTGCTATTTAACAGTCTGATGGCCTTTGTCCAAGCTTTGATGCACCTGTACTGACCTCGCCTTCTGAATGATAACGGGGTGAACAGACCCTGCCTCGGGTGGTTGATGTCCTTGATTATCTTTTAGACCTTCCTGTGACATTTTGCGGCTGTAGGTGTCATGGAGGGCAGGCAGTGAGCCCTCGGTGATGCGTTGGGCAGACCGCACCACCCTCTGGAGTGCCCTGCGGTTGCAGGCAGTGCAGTTTCCATACCAGGCGGTGCATTTGCCGTACCAAGCGGTGATACAGCCCGACAGGATGGGTGTATAAAGTTTGTGAGGGTCTTAGGGGCTAAGGCGTGCACGGCCCCGCATTCATGGGTGAACATCGAGTACAGGAGGGGGCTGAGCACACACCCTTGTGGGGCCCCTGTGTTGAGAATCAGCACTGGGGGTGCTCTGTCAGGAAGTCCAGGACCCAGTTGCATAGGGCAGGGTTCAGACCCAGGGCCCTGAGCTTAATGATGAGCTTGGAGGGTACTATGGTGTTAAAGGCTGAGCTGTAGTCAATGAACAACATTCTTACATAGATATTCCTCTTGTCCAGATGGGATAGGGCAGTGTGCAGTCTGATGACGATTGCATCGTCTGTGGATCTATTGGGGTGGTATGCAAACTGAAGTGGATCTAAGGTGTCGGGTAAGGTGGAGGTGATATGATCCCTAACTAGCCTCTCAAAGAAATTAATGATGACAGAAGTGAGTGCTACGAGGCAATAGCCACTTAGTTCAGTTACATTTGCTTTCTTGGGTACAGGAATAATGGTGGATATCTTGAAGCAAGTGGGAACAGAAGACTGGGATAGTTCGAAAGATTGAATATATCCGTAAACACTCCAGCCAGTTCGTCTGCACATGCTCTGAGAACGCGGCTAGGGATGCCGTCTGGGCCAGGATCCTTGCGATGGTTAAAACATGCATAAATGTCTTACTCACATCGGCCACGGAGAACGAGAGCCCACAATCCCCGGGAGCCGCCCACGTCGGTGACACCGTGTTATCCTCAAAGTGGGCGAGGAAGGTGTTTATCTTGTCCGGGAGCAAGACATTGGTGTCCGCGACATGGCTGGTTTTCACTTTGTAATCCATCTCGAGTCCCTGCCACATATGTCTCGTGTCTGAGACATTGAATTGCGACTACACTTTGTCTCTGTGCTGACGTTTTTCCTGTTTAATAACATAACTGCACTGAACGTATTCAACCATATCCCAGTCACCTTGCCATGGTTAAATGCGGGTGTTCACACTTTCAGTTTTGAGCGAATCTACAGTTTTTGGTTTGGGGAGGTTTAATAGTCACAGTGGGAACAACATCCCCTATACACTTCCTGATGAACACTGTGTCAGTGTACACGTCAATGATATTCTCATTGGCAACCCGAAATATATCCCAGTCCACGTGATCAAAACAATCTTGAAGCATGGATTCCGATTGGTCAGACCAGTGTTGAATAGACCTTAGCATGGGTACTTCCTGTTTGAGTTTCTGCCTATAGGAAGCGAGGAGAAGAATGGAGTCATGATCTGATTTGCCAAAAGGGATGGTGGGGGAGGGCCTTGTAGCCATCCTGGAAGGGAGAATAATAACAGTTGAGAGTTTTGATGCTGAAGTACTACAGGCAATGTGTTGATAGAATTTCAGCAGTGTTTTCCTCATATTTGCTTTGTTAAATTCCCCAGCTACAGTAAATGCAGCCTTAGGATATTCAGTTTCCAGTTTGCAGAAAGACCAGTGTAGGTTCTTGAAGGCCGTCCTGGTATCGGCTTGAGGGGGAATATACACGGCTATGACTATAACCGAAGACAATTCTCTTGGCATTTGATTGTGAGGAATTCTAGGTTGGGTGAACAAAAGGACTTGAGTTCCTGTACGTTGTCACAATCACACCATGAGTAGTTAATTAATCCTGTCTGCGCGCTGTACTGAGAACCCAGCTGGCTTTTTTGGATGGGGACAGTATATCCTGAGAGAGCCATGATTCCATGAAACAGAGTATGTTACGGTACCTGATGTCTCTCTGGAAGGAGATCCTCGTCCTGAGCTCGTCTACTTTATTGTCCAAGGACAAAATATTAGCGAGTAATATACTCAGGAGAGGTGGATGGTATGCACACCTCCTGAGTCAGATTAGAAGTTCACTCAACTGAATACCTCCGCTCCACCAGGGGCGTCTTGGAGCAGCCTCTGGGATAAGTTCAATTGCCTTGGGCGGGTACAAACAAAGGACCCCAATTCGGGAGAGTTGTATTTCTGGTCGGAATGCTTGTGAGTTACCGCCTCTCTGATATCCTAAAGTTATTTCCGGATGTTTGTAATAACACAAAACATTTTCTGGGCTATAGAAATACTGCAAAGTTGCTTAAGAGCTAGAAGCAGAGCACCATCTTACTTATTCATCCCACACACACATTAAGAGGGTGTGAACGTTGCTGAATGGGTGTAGACAAATAAGAGCTCTCCAGTAGGTAGTAAAACATTCAAAGGCCATTTTCTCAAAAGTGAGGTTACAACTTTCTAAGCAGAATTACTTTCCCATGGTTCCTCAAATGCAGTGTATGATATACCATTTTGTAGCTCTGTGTCTCTGCTTTAATCAAATGTAAAAAACACATTTTAAATGTCTTTCCTTAATGCGTTTGAGCCAATCAGTTGTGCTGTGACAAGGTAGGGGTGGTATATAGAAAATAGGTCTATTTGGCAAAAGACAAAGTCCATATATTGGCAAGAACAGCTCAAATAAGCAACAACAGTCCATCATTACTTTAAGACATGAAGGTCAGTCAATGCCTCCACAATCAACCGACCTCAACCCAATTGAGATGGATTGGGATGAGTTGGACCGCAGAGTGAAGGAAAGCAGCCAACAAGTGCTCAGCATATGTGGGAACTCCTTCAAGACTGTTGGAAAAGCATTCCAGGTGAAGCTGGTTGAGAAAATGCCAAGTGTGCAAAGCTGTCATCAAGGCAAAGGTTGGCTACTTTGAAGAATCTCAAATCTAAAATGTGTTTTGATTTGTTTAACACTTTTTTTGGTTACTACATGATTCCATATGTGATATTTCATAGTTTTTATTATTCTACAATGTAGAAAATAGTAAAAATAAAGAAAAACCCTAGAATGAGTAGGTGTGTCCAAACTTTTGAATGGTACCGTAAATCTTTTTATACTCTGGATTCCGACATTGCTCATCCTAATATTTATGTATTTGTTAATTCCATTATTTTTATTTTAGATCTGTGTGCATTGTTGTGAATTGTTAGATATTACTGCCTGCTGGAGCTAGGAACACAGGCATTTAGCTACATCTGCAATAACTTCTGCTAAATGTATGTATGCGGCCAATAACATTTGATTTGAATTGTGTACTGTTTCTGAATATGTATTGTATATTGCTGTGTGTGTGTTTCAGGTTGGAGGTGGTTTTCACTGGTAAGACATTCGGCATCATAGTGAAGTCCAGTAAGACTCTGCTGGATGCCCTTTCTATGGTACTACAGAAACACCAACTCAGAACACACGAAGCCATGGTCACCATGGTGAGGACTGTGTGTGTGTGTGCGTGCGTGTGTGTGTGTGTGTGTGTGTTATAGAATGTCTTGAGTGAATGTGTGTGTGTTCTAGAAATTCTGAGTGAATATGTATTGGTATTTTGTATTTTATTAGGATCCCCATTAACTGTTGCAAAAGCAGCAGCTAATCTTCCTGGGGTCCACACAAAACATGAAACATAATACAGAATGACATAATATAGAACATCAATAGACAAGAACAGCTCAAGGACAGAACTACATACATTTTTTAAAAAGGCACACGTAGCCTACACACAAACTATCTAGGTCAAATAGGGGAGAGGCGTTGTGCTGCGAGGTGTTGCTTTATCTGTTTTTTTTAAACCAAGTTGGCTGTTTATTTGCGCAATATGAGATGGAAGGAAGTTCCATGCAATAAGGGCTCTATATAATACTGTACGCTTTCTTGAATTTGTTCTGGATTTGGGGACTGTGAAAAGACCTCTGGTGGCATGTCTGGTGAGATAAGTGTGTGTGTCAGAGCTGTGTGTAAGTTGACAATGCAAACCATTTGGGATTTTCAACACATTCATGTTTCTTATGAAAATAAGAAGTGATGCAGTCAGTCTCTCCTCAACTCTTAGCCAAGAGAGACTGGCCTGCATAGTATTTATATCAGCCCTCTGATTACAATTAAGAGCAAAACGTGCTGCTCTGTTCTGGGCCAGCTGCAGCTAGTCTTTCCTTGCAGCATTGGACCACAAGACTGAACAATAATCAAGATTAGACAAAACTAGAGCCTGCAGAACTTCCTTTTTTGAGTGTGGTGTCAAAAACAGAGCATCTCTTTATTACGGCTAGACCTCTCCCCATCTTTACAACCATTGAATCCATATGTTTTGACCATGACAGTTTACAATCTAAGGTAACTCCAAGTAATGTAGTTTCCTAGACTTGTTCAACAGCCACAACATTCATTACCAGATTCAGCTGAGGTCTAGCACTTAAGGAATGATTTGTACCAAATACAATGCTCTTAGTTTTAGAGATGTTCAAGACCAGTTTATTACTGAGAAAGTGTGTGTGAGAGAGAAAGTGTCTGTGTGTGATCATATGTCCTGTTTTTCAGAGTGGGAGTGATGTGCCACTGAGCATGAGCACCAATGTGTTCAAACTAGCCAATAAGACGCTGCAGCTCCACAAGGTCAAAGGTGAATACATACTGATTAGCACACACCTGTTAACTAGTTCTTTGTCCCATGGTGAAAATAAGAATGGACAGGATTCAGGGCATTGTAGTGCTGGGGTTGTGTAACCTCACTGGTTTTCCAGTCCATTTAAACTCGGTTAGAAAATGTCAGCTATGTACAGTGTTTTATTTCCTTCTCTGTTTTTCTAATGGCATCAATTCCTTCTCTGGCTCGTTCTATTCCGCCTGCCCGTACACTATTTCTTTCTTTCTCTCCTCTCTTCACTCTCTCTCCCTTAGATGTCTGAGTACATTTGGCTTGTTGAGTGCTGTGTCACTGTGAGTTCACTCACCTCCTCTCTCTACTGCTCTGGGACCAGAACTGCCTTCACTTTGGATATGTGGTCACTCGCTGAGGCCTACTCATTACTCATGAGAAAGAGGGACTAGGAGATAATGAGGAGAAAGGGACTGGGGAAGGGGGGGGTTATTCTAGCTTCTTCTGGGAAAAGCTCCTTTTAAGTGACTGATGTCAGGGTTTTGCCTTATGTCAAACTCCATAACATGTACAGTAGCCTGCCTATAACTGACTATTGTTGTTTTTACAGTTAGCAGTTCCAGGGTCAGTGGCTCAACTCCAGTCACACAGGTGAGTCCTGCATAGTGATGGCCAGTTCGCGTGGTAGGGAAAATGTCCTGGCCCTACTCATGTGTCCAGAGTTTAGCAAGTGTTTGTCTGTTCTTCTGAAACATTTCCAGGATCAAGCTACATCTCCAGTAGGCCCAGAGGTCCGTGTGTCGCCTCAGGCAGCCAACCCCAAGCCCAGAGTCAGGAAGAACCAAGAGATGGATGGTACGAGTCATGGCTTATTTACTGAGCCTCTCTAGGACTAAACCCTGGAGACTTCCTAATAGCTGTAACAATAACCTTTTAGTCTCACCTTAGCCCTAACAAACTGTTTATATGTCTCTATTCTTTCTTTCTCCCCTTTTCCCCATCCCCTGTGTCTCTCTCTCAGCGATGATAGAGCTGTTGTCCAGAGCTCAGGCCTGTCGGGTGGATGACCAGAGAGGCCTGCTGACCAAGGAACACCTAGAGCTGCCCCAGTTCCTCTTGAAACCCCCTAGCCAGGACCAGGAGACGCAACAGGGGGAGGATGGAGAGGCTGCAGGGGGAGAGGGGGATGGAGCCCCCTCAGACATTAAAGAGGAGTCAGATAACCAACCCACTACCTCCTCCACTCCCACCCCTGTTGGAGCAGCAGAGTCAGGAGTGTGTGTAACAGACTCATCAGGTTCCAAACACATAGGTTCAAAACAAACAAGTGTCTGATAGATAAAAACATTCTAAGTGTCACTTTTACTTTGTGTACCTGGTGTAAGTGTGAGTGTGTGTATAGGACCCATTTTACTGTGTGTGTGTGTGTGTGTGTGTGTGTTTGTGAACATGCTGAAGTCAGGTTTGAGCAAGGGATGTTGACACATGTAGCAATTAATCCTGTTTAAAGATTGTTCATCAAATATTATAAGTTGTGCACAGGAAGTTCACAACTATTAAGAGACCTAGTCAAGCACTTTTGCTTATGATTGTCTGAATAAGGTCAGCGTCCACTGTGTTATCACTGTGTCTGGTACAAAACTGTATTAACTCTGTTTGTTTTAATCCCCAATGTCAAAGGTACAATATGTCATGATATGAAGGATCTATTTTAGCTTCCAGTTCCTCCCCTGACGTCTGATAAAAATAAAAAAACAGAAGTTTTGTTTTTCAATTAAGGAATTACTTTCAAGATGGTCTTTCATATTTTGCGGTATTTTACTTATCATAATATTTAACTTGAACTAATAGTACTTTTAGTACATTTTCTTTGGTGTGTGATTTGATATTTAATTAAGGTGTTTGGTATTTTGCATTTTGAGTACTTTTCTCTCTTGTGAAAGTTTGATATTTAATTTAATTGATTCGTTGGCCTTTAATACTTATGAGCACATTTTTGTTACTTTGCTGTGTTTGCACTTTGAATGCCAGGTCCCCTGTGACGGCCAATCCTTTTCTCACCGTGTTATCAGAGTGCTACTCAGGGTCAAACTTCAGTATTAACCTATAATGTTCTCATGCATTGTACAGTGCATGAATAAATGATGTGATATTGATCTAATTTACCCCTGCATGCTGACTGTTTACTCTCTCACATCCACCGCAGAGTGAGCTCTTGTGGACAGACTATGTAACATAAACTCTAATCGAGCATCTGATGCTATTTAGCAAGATTTGAGTTAATGGTCCCTGAGATGAATAGCAGTGTTGTCACCCGAAATGAACATGTCACTGGGACTGCGCTCTGATTGACTCTGACCATCCTTCACCTCCATAAACTTGCTGCTGGAAGGTGCTCCCTCTTTGAATATGCTTTTCTCAGACGGAGGCAGGTACTGGGGATTGCTTGTCTGTGAATCAGAGATTCAATTATTATGATAGAATCTTTCACTAGACTACTCCGGCAAGCTGACATTCAAATGCGAGGCGGTCTATGGCTGGTAAGCTGCAAACCACCTGCATCGTAACACCTTTACACTCTACTGAAATAGTTTTGCAAATATTTACATACAGTGAAAGGAATGTCAATGCCAAACTATCCAGACTGATTGATCAAATAATGCAGTGGGTAGTCTGGGGAGTGTGTGTAAAATAAATAAAGGAATGGTAAACGATAAATTCTGACATTTCTAGTACTAAAGGACTGTCATGCTTCGACTGCACACAGAATGTAGTCCTTTGTTATCAATCATGTATGTTTGCAAAAATGCTTGAAAAACAATTTCAGTAATAAAGTGTTATTTATGGTGTGTGTGTGTGTGTGTGTGTGTGTGTGTGTGTGTGTGTGCGTCCTTGCATGCCTGGCACGTCAGTGGAACAGTGAATGGGCTGAGAGGGGTGTGCACTGTCAGAGGCAGCAGTGCACCAGTGAAATGAGGAGCACTATCTCCCTACCAGCACATTTCCACTGAGTGAGAGAGAGAGAGAATAAGGGAAGGAGAAATAAGGAGAAAGGTGTGTATCCTTTTGCCCCTCGGTTTTGCAATAATCTGTAATTTTCTTCTGATTTCTGCATGTGTTCTGAGGTCTACATGTACCCTCCTCTCTCTTTCTCTTTCTCCCTCTCATTTTCATTCTCACTCTGTCTGTTTCTCTCTACCTCTCACTCTTTGGGATGAAACGCTTAGCTGTATTTAATGCTGTGAGTTATTGAGGTTCTAGACCAAATTGCCTTATCTCCTCATACAGACCCACATATATGTAATATCCAGGTAGCGCCATAGAACGAGGCAGGTGGAAAGGTAAGCTTACTGTGTGTGCGTGTGAGAGGTTTAGTCATTTGAAAACAATACCAACGGTGGTTAAAATGTGATCCAAATTCAAGCTCTTATGGTACATTATCCCTGCCTATATGTATGAGGGTAGAATATCACTAAGTTTGCACTGTGTGGCACATTTGTTATTTTTCTTCCGAACTCGATCCTTTGTTAATGGGTGCTGAGATACTCATTGTGCCAGCAGTCATTAGGCTATGCATTTGAATGCATGGGTTGTGTAAAACTAGACCCATCCATTAGATAACAAGTGCTTGTAAAATGCTTGGTCAGTGAATCACTATGGGTTCAACACAGCAGCAGGGAGTGTGCTCAGCCAGTGAAGGGCAAAGAGGATATGTTCTGTATGGTAAACCTGAAATGAGCAAGATGGTGGGGAAGCATGATGTAAGGAACTGATTCAGGCTCAGATGAGATGAGATGTGCTTGGCTGAGCTGTGACAATGCCAGAGAAAGTGAGGCAGCACTGGCCCCTGTTTCGGGATTAGTAGAGGGTAGAGACAGTGGATAAGGCTGAGTGTGGTAAAGCTGATGACCAGTGATTGTGTACTGTATAGGACACGTCTTTGGGATTGGTGTGTTATTCAGTGTGACGTTGTGTGATTGTTCCATTCTCATCGTCTCATGTTCACCTGTATCTTGCTTGGCTTCGTCTATTTTGTGTGTGCGTGTGACATTGGTGTCCAGATCACCAAATAATTGATTCAAACACATTGTTTTGCAATGAAGGTCTACAGTAGCCTTAACAGCACTCTGTATGGTAGCCCAATGGTGTAGGCGGAGGACAGATAGTTTCTGTCCTCCTCTGGGTACATAGGTTGTTTCTGTCCACTGGGAACATTGACCTCAATACAAAACCTAGGAGGCTCATGTTTCTCTCCCGCTTTCATAGACTTACAGTAATAATGACAATTTCCGGAGGACGTCCTCCAACCTATCAGAGCACTTGCAGCATGAACTGACATGTAGTCCACCCAAACAAAGGATCAGAGAATGAATATAGCACTGAAAGCATACGCTACAGCTAGCTAGCACTGCAGTGCATTAAATGTGGTGAGTAGTTCACTGAAAGAGACAATAGTTGAAAAGTTTAGGAAAAAAATATGTATTAAAAAAATGAAAGAGAAAGAGAGATTGTGTTGTATTTTTTTATATTTTTTACTTTTGCTTACTTAGCTAGGGAATGCAGCTAGCTAGTTTAGCCTACTCAAACACCCAGCTCAAACAGAGAGGGATGCTATGTCAGTGTAGTATCTTTGGATGCTTCTTAGATTGATGACACCGGACATGTCAGTACGTTTTAGTATTTAATTGTAACTTAGAATAACATTACCGGAATGTACCAGGCGTAAGATAAGATTTTTTGAGTCAATAGTGCCATCTTGGTAAACATAATACTTAACATAAATATACCAGGTTACTACTGTAGATTCCCCCTTTAAGGCTAATACTGTACATCGCTGCTACTCGCTGTTTATCATATATGCATAGTCACTTTAACTATACATTCATGTACATAATAACTCAATTGGGCCGACCAAGCAGTGCTCCCGCACATTGGCTAACCGGGCTATCTGCATTGTGTCCCGCCACCCACCACCCCCCCCCCCCCCCTTTTACGCTACTGCTACTCTCTGTTCATCATACAGTATATGCATAGTCACTTTAACCATATCTACATGTACACACTACCTTAATCAGCATGACTAACCAGTGTCTGTATGTATCCTCGCTACTGTATATAGCCTGTCTTTTTACTGTTGTTTAATTTCTTTACTTACCCATTGTTCACCTAATACCTTTTTTGCACTATTTGTTAGAGCCTGTAAGGAAGCGTTTCACTGTAAGGTCTACACCTGTTGTATTCGGGGCACGTGACAAATAAACTTTGATTAGATTTAATAACCCAACTTAATTCCTTTCTGAGCTAGGCTGCCAACTAAACATTTAGGATTTTTTCATAATCACGTCATTTTTTTTTCTTTTTTTTTCGGGACATCTATGAAGATGATTTTCCTTAGGATCTGAAATAGTCTGGCGGACATCTCTCTCTAATAGAGCGTCTCAAAGGTGGTGTAGCTGGTACCACCAGTACTTCACCACCTGATGGTGAAACAAAGTCATTTTGTGGAGACTTTACAGGTGGTCGTCCCAGACTGGTGGTCTCAGGTTGTTTATCCAACTGCAACTCTGGGGAACATTCCAATGTCCTGTCCTGCTTGTTTAAGCATTGATCCAAGTCCACAGATCAAACTGGAATTCGAGCTCAGATCTGATCCACGTGTCTCCTTAGTCTGTGCAATTCCAATGATCACAGTAAATGACACTGGTCCTGAGCAATCATCAATTGTAGCTGGAATCCATTTGAGATTAAATCCATAGTTTAATGTGTAGACATCAACTCCAGGTGAGAAAGTTCTGAGTTTGGCTCTGTTGTCATGATTCTGTTTTGGATTCCATTGCTTTTGTTGTATTTTCACTTTCAGGTCTGTCTTGACGAGATCCAAGGTTGACCTTAACCTCCTTGACGTCAGCATTTCTGCAGGTGACAACCCAGTTGTAGCTTGAGTAGTGATCCTGTAGCTAAACAAGAATATTGACACTTGTTTCAATGGCGTCACCTTGAATCTTCCTCATCCCCCCCCATTCTCATGGATGTAATGGCGCGGTAGGGGGTGATCTCCTGTTACTCTGACAATCTGCACACAGGCTAAACCTCATTTTCCACATCCTGGTCCATCTTTGGCCACCAGACGTATGACCTCGCTAGGCCTTTCATTCTCGACGTTCCTGAATGAGACTGGTGCAACAACTTCAGTAGTATACCCCGCCCTTGTGTTGGGATAACTACTCTTGAACCCCACAAAATGTACCCATCTCGAACACTCAAGGCCAAGCAGCGAGCGTAGTAGGCCATCCTTCAAGGATAAATTCCTGCACTTGTGATAGCATCACATCCTTTGCCTGATTAGTGCTGTGTTCACCGGTGCTTCATCCAACAAATTGATCATCAAGACTTGGTCATTTTCTCCTTCCTGAGTGATGATTTCAGGAACGGGCAGCCTACTCAGTGCATCAGCATTCCTATGGTATCTACCTGGCTTGTAGGTAATTCTGTACTCGTAGGCCCTGAGTCACACAGACCAATGCTGAACTCTTGGAGAGACCGTTTGTGGTACTGGCTTAGATCAGAGGCTTATGGTCAGTCACAATAGTGGATGTTTTACCGTATAAACACTTGTGGAATCTCTGTATTCCGAATGTGACAGCCAGTCCTTTTAGCAAAAACTCCTTCCTGTCTTTCTGACCATTTCCAGGCCACATCCTTCCTTAACAGTTGATGTAGTGGAGCTAAGAGGGTAGAGATGTTACGGAGGAAGCGATTGTACTAGTTCAGCTCTGTTACGCTTGTCAGAGCTGGAGCTTCCACGACAGCCCTCACTTTAGCTTTGACAGTGTGTAACCACTTGGCATCCACCTTGTGACCCAGGTGAACTGTTGCCCTCCGGTCAGAGGCGGTTCTAGCTTGTATGGCTCCCTGGGCGGACCCCCCCCCCCTTCAGCTCCCCCCCCCCGAACAAAAAAAGGTTTATTTTTATTCAGACATTTGGAACAACACTAATAAATAATCATAACATTTAAAACTATATAAATATACAAATATATACAAAAATAAGACTCATAAATATAAAAAAGAAGTAACAAAGACAAATAGAAACTCGAGCATCAATACATTATCCATCCCCCAACACTGTCAACCAAGTATCAAGACTAAACCAATTCACCTTGGGGGTGTGCAGACTGGTTTTATATTACTCTTAATGATTTCTGTGAAACTATATGTTCACAGTATTATGAATGCATTATGGTTTATTTGGTAGAATTTCGTAGTGTGACTGATTTTACTAATTGCATTAGTAGCTACCCCCACCCGCCTCCCCATCTCATACTTCTGTGTGGGATACCTTTCCAGGCAGCAGCCTGCCTTGCTCACAAACTAGAATCAGGGAGCCCACTCCGACAAGGTTAATTGACCCACAGTCCCACACGATGACATGATATCATTGACGTGATGTGCAAATCAGCGATAGAAAACCAATTGCGCAAATTCTGTTTTTTTTTGTGGCCGCGCCCTGTGCCGCCCCCGGCAAGATGCCGCCCTGGGCGGCTGCCCATGTCGCCTATACCTAAATCCGCCACTGCCTCAGGTTAACGTTGAAAGAAAATCCTCCACTTTGGGTATGGGGTATTGCTCCAGTGACGAAACTCCTGTTACAGTCAGCTTGTAGTCACCGCATAATCTGATTGAACCATCTGGTTTGAGTATGGGAACAACTGGTGCTGCCCAATCAGAGTACTTGACAGGAACAATTATATCCTCTGCTAAGTCTGTCAATTTCCACATCCACTTTAGGCTTCATGGCATATGGAACTGATCTTGGCCTATAGAATTTGGGAGTAGCAACTGCTGCAATGTCAATGTCTCTGTAGAGATGTGTGATTTCAGCCCAGTTCAATTTATTTCCTCCAACCACCCTCTCTCTCCCTAGTAAGCTGGGGCCAGTATCTTCCACTACTAAGATACTTTAATTTTCCCCTTGATATTCCACTTGAACATCAGCAACTCCAATCACAGTGATTTCCTCCCCTGTGTACGTTTTGAGTTTAATGGGGGTGTCTCTCAGTTTAGGCACTTAACTCATTTAATTGGGACCTGTTCATCAATGTGATGCTACATCATGTGTCTATTTCAAACAGTACCTTAAATCAATTTATTCCCATTTCCACAATGAAAGGCTTTACTTTTTTTCATACTGTATTGGCCTCCAGCACACTGTACACTGAGAACGCTTGCTCTTCGTCTGAGACACCCACTTTCACTTTCTGTAACTTGATTTGAGCCGTAGTTAGAGCATCGCTGGGTATTAGTTTTTCTTCTGTCTGTTTTCTTTTCTGTAGCCCGTTGCTTTTTTATTGTGGCCCTCCCTCCCAAAGTGTCCTATTATCCCACACGCATAACACTTTTCATGTTTTAATTTACAGTCAAACGCTGCGTGTTTGCCTTTGCAGCGATAACTATCTCTATTGGCTGCTACCCCGAGGCACACACACCAGCCGATCGTGTGGCATTTGCGATAATGTATTCCCATAGTTACGGTCCAGTGCTAGTTTTCTCAACTCAGCCATATATTCCCGCATCGATTCGGTAGGTTTTCTCATGCCTGAATTAAACTTGAATCGTTGCACTATTTCACTGGGTTTGAAGTGATCTTTTAATAGATCGACCATATCTCTAAATTACTTGTCTCCTGTTGTATCTGGGCTCAGCAGGTTTCTCATCAAACTGTATGTCTGTGCGCCGGAAACGTTTATGAGTATGGATTTGTGTATAGCGTCAGTTATTTTATTAGTGACAAAGAACTGTTCCTGATTTTTAGGATCAAATGGTGGCAGTGAGCATATTGTTCTCTCCCCTCACAAAGTCATTCATTTGTCCTATCCGTATCCAGGGAATCAATCATTCAGTCTCTTCCACTGCTCAGTCTCACATCCAGCGTTACACGCCAGACACTCCGTTGAATTCGTGGCAAACAAATCCAACGCGGTCATCCATAGTCATCCTCGTCACAAAATATGCAGCGGTGGAAAAAAGTACCCAATTGTCATACTTGAGTAAAAGTAAAGATACCTTAATTAACAGAAAATGACTCAAGTAAAAGTCACCCAGTAAAATCCTACTTGAGTAAAAATCTAAAAATATTTGGTATTTGATATACTTAAGTATCAAAAATAAATGTCATTGCTGAAATATACTTAAGTATCAAATGTAAAAGTATAAATCATTTCACCATATTCTTGTTTTTTAAATTTACGGATAGCCAGGGGCACGCTCCAACATTCAGACATAAGTTACAAATAAAGAGTGTTTAGTAAGTCCGCCAGATCAGACGCAGTAGGGATGACCAGGGATGTTCTCTAGATAATTGTGTGAATTAGACACTTTTCCTGTCCTGGTAACCATTCAAAATGTAACGAGTACTTTTGGGTGTTAGGGAAAATGTATGGAGTAAAAAGTACATAATTTTCTTTAGCAATGTAGTTAGGTAAAAGTTGTAAAAAATATAAGTAAAGTACAGATACCCCCAAAAAACTACTTAATTTGTACTTTCAAATATTTTTACTTTAGTACTTTACACCACTGCAAATGTATATTAACCTGGGATGCTTCTTAGATTGATGACACCGGACACGTAAGTACCTTTTAATATTTAATTGTAATTTAGAATAACATTACTGGAATGCACCTGGCGTAAGCTACCTGAGGCATTTCCGAGCACGGTTATATGGCAGACATTTTAAAGGCTACGGATAGTGGAAAGCAAACCCTGTATTGAGTCAATACGGCTATCTATTGGTAAACATAATACTTAACATACATTTACCAGGTTACTACAGTTAGCTAGCTGGCTATGGCTATCTAACATTGGAACTCTTCCAAGTCAAGGTAAGCTTTTGGTTTAATTTATTTATTGCCAGTGTAACTGCTAAACGACTTACTGCTTACTGCATGATTGATGCAGGTTTACTAACACTTTAGTTCTAGTAGTTATGTTGACTTTGACATGAGCTAATATGATGACAACGATGTCAGCTGTGTGTAGTGGTTATGATATGAAGGTTTGGCTTGGAAAGTATTTTTTGCCTGGTCACATACAGCTGACGTGTTGTGCACAACTTGTTAAGATGCTGCGAATTTTCGCAGCTTTTTGTTAAAAATCGCGCAACATTTCAAAGTCCTGCTACTCATGCCAGGAATATAGTATATGCATATGATAAGTATGTGTGTATAGAAAACACTCTGAAGTCTCTAAAACTGGTTAAATCGGGTATGTGGCTATAACAGAACGTGTTTAGGAGTAAAAATCCCTGGTAAAACTGTTTACCAAAAACACAAAAATAATATTCATCCGCCATTCAATGAATTGTCTAAGGCGACAGAAAATATATGCGAATATCCTTGGTTACGTCACGAATAGGCCCTTCCTGTCTTGAGGCGCACCACAGAATGTTGTGAAATTGAAAACATGGACGATGATTTCCAGACTTGCTGCTATCGAATACAGATCGCCCCGTGATCAATTTTATAGATTATTAACATTTATTAATACCTAAAGTTGGTTTAGAAAAGTAGTTTGAAGTGATTTGTAAAGGTTTATAGGCAACTTTTATCATTTTAAAAAGTGACGTTGCGTCTTGTAAATGGGCATTTTCCAGGAACTGACTGGCCTTCAGCAAATGACATTTTGGGTATACAATGACGGATTTAATCGGGAAAAAGACCCAATTGTGATGTTTATGGGACATATAGGAGTGCCAACAAAGAAGCTCGTCAAAGGTAATGAATGTTTTATATTTTATTTCTGCGTTTTGTGTAGCGCCGGCTACCGCAAAATCTGTTGTTTAGGTGACGTTTTGGTATTTTGGGGGGGTGCATGCTATCAGATAATAGCTTCTCATGCTTTCGCCGAAAAGCATTTTACAAATCTGACTTGGTGGCTAGATTCACAACGAGTGTAGCTTTAATTCAGTACCTTGCATGTGTGTTTTAATGAAAGTTTGAGATTTATCGAGACATATACTATAGTTCTATAGGTGGCGCTCTGAAATTTCCGCTGAGGTGTTCCTGTGCAGGGATCACGTCGGTAAGAGGTTAAGACCACAAGCGAAGGGAAAATGTGAGAGGAAAAGAGCTTGCAGATGAGAGAAGGAATTCTACAACGAGCAAAGTGATCATGCTGTTTGAATGTGGCTGCTATTAAAGTGAACTGTGTTTGCGTGTGATATTCATTCTGCCGATTCTGTTGAAAAATGTATTTTAAATGGAAGCAAAAGCAACGAAACGGGGTTAAACATATCTGAACGTGTCCAATATAAACTCTCGTTTGCAACTGTTGCCCTAATGATTACAACCTAGATCAGCTTGATGCAGTCAAGAGTGTATTGGAGAGTGTAAAAAAATGTCTTAGACCTGTGCACCTACATTGTAAGGCTTCATTCATAGGCTAGGTTGTCGTAACCTCATGATGGGTATTGGGGAAATTGTAGTATCATGTAGTAACCTAAACCTATCGATGTTACATTGAGCTGGGTGAATGGACTATAAAGGACAGACATCCAATATGCTGTAATAGAAATAAGGCCATGCTCATAAAAAAATATATACTAAACGGCATTGACCGCCACTGGTGTATGTGTTCCTACCTCTTCTCTCTGATATAATTGTCACTAGCACATATGCTAGTTAGGTGGCTAGGCTTTACTTCACCCTCCAAGTTTCTGCCTGTTTATAGGGTATGAGTTGTCCATTTAATGGGAGAAAAACTTAATAGGGGATTGGAACCACATCAGTGACAGTCGGAGACAGAACTGTGGGGCTTTCTGCCCACTCTAACACTGTAAGCAAATGGCACCCCATAGGAGGTTGGCTGGGGCAAAAATGATCTCAAGTGATTATGTGCCTCTGACAGGTGCTTATTTATGGAGGATGCGTGCACAGTGTTGCTATTGGAAGGATGTGTGGTCGACTAATGACTTTGAAAAGGCCATATGATTATTTCAATCATTTTGGGATTAGGTCAGCTCACTGCACTAAAGGGTATCTGCTCAGTGTCTGTGACATCATCTCTGTGTTAAATAGTTAGCAGCATGTTAATGATGTCATCAGTTAGAACAGCAGGTGGTGACATACCGTACAGCCGTTCCAGATTGAGGGAACAGTCTTCGGATCTATGAATGTATTCTCTCTTTCTCAGTCTCTCTCTCTCTCTCTCTCTCTCTCTCTCTCTCTGGATTTCTCTCTCTGTCTTGCTCATCACACAGAGCCTCTCATCACATTCTACTCTCAGTGAGAAAATTAAATATGTATGATGACCCTACATTTTAAGCATGCAAAACTCGGTCACCAAGCCAAATTAGGGGTTGGACTGTTACTGGGAGACTAATACATTACATAACACACCAGTTCACATCATAACTCACCCAGGGATTATTAATCCTAATTTCTACCGCCTTTTAACCCTATTCTGTGAGAGCTGCCCTTTCGTCCCATCTCTAAATCATTATGATGGAGGGATGAAACAAGGAGAGTGAAAGGAGAGAAATAGAGAGAGTTGCAGCCAGCGTGATTTTTCCTACCATTTCAGAAATCTGTGTAAGGGGACATTCCTCTTGCTGTGTGTGTGTGTGTGTTCGTGCTTATGTGAGTTACGATATGTGTGTATGTGGCCTGCCATAAATGTGTGTGTGTGTGTGTGTGTCCATGATTTTGTGTGAGGGTAATAAACACATCTAAGTGTCCTATTCGGATGTTGTGTCACCCTGGCTGTCGTTGAGTCAGTCATGTGGACTAATCGATGGGAAGTGTTTTCTCTGAGCCACAGGGTGTTCCACTGGGGCAACACACACATGAAACACTCTAGTCTACAGACCCTTATTCTACAAGCCCTTGTTTATAATAGCACTTCTATAACACAGGGAACAAATTATTCCCAAATACAGAGACAGGCCCTGGAATGGAGGGATAAGGAGGAGAGGAGAGGGAAAGTCCAGTCAGCTAGGCCTCAAATCAACCACATCTAGGTCATTTCCCTCAGAGAGACTGACAGACTACCACAGAACACTCAGTCCTGGTGAGGGAGAGATTGCATGTACTGTACATACAATATGATGTATGCTGTTAATATACAGTGCCTTGCGAAAGTATTCGGCCCCCTTGAACTTTGCGACCTTTTGCCACATTTCAGGCTTCAAACATAAAGATATAAAACTGTATTTTTTTGTGAAGAATCAACAACACGTGGGACACAATCATGAAGTGGAACGACATTTATTGGATATTTCAAACTTTTTTAACAAATCAAAAACTGAAAAATTGGGCGTGCAAAATTATTCAGCCCCCTTAAGTTAATACTTTGTAGCTCCACCTTACAGCTGTAAGTCGCTTGGGGTATGTCTCTATCAGTTTTGCACATCGAGAGACTGACATTTTTTCCTATTCCTCCTTGCAAAACAGCTCGAGCTCAGTGAGGTTGGATGGAGAGCATTTGTGAACAGCAGTTTTCTTTTTTTTTTTTTTTAATTTTACCCCTTTTTCTCCCCAATTTCGTAGTATCCAATTGTTGTAGTAGCTACTATCTTGTCTCATCGCTACAACTCCCGTACGGGCTCGGGAGAGACGAAGGTTGAAAGTCATGCGTCCTCCGATACACAACCAACCAAGCCGCTGCTTCTTTAACACAGCGCACATCCAACCCGGAAGCCAGCCGCACCAATGCGCCGGAGGAAACACCGTGCACCTGGCCACCTTGGTTAGCGCACACTGCGCCCAGCCCGCCACAGGAGTCGCTGGTGCGCGATGAGACAAGGACACCCCTACCGACCAAGCCCTCCCTAACCCGGGCGACGCTAGGCCAATTGTGCGTCGCCCCACGGACCTCCCGGTCGCGGCCGGTTACGACAGAGCCTGGGCGCGAACCCAGGGACTCTGATGGCACAGCTGGCGCTGCAGTACAGCGCCCTTAACCACTGCGCCACCCGGGAGGCCCGTGAACAGCAGTTTTCAGTTCTTTCCACAGATTCTCGATTGGATTCAGGTCTGGACTTTGACTTGGCCATTCTAACACCTGGATATGTTTATTTTTGAACCATTCCATTGTAGATTTTGCTTTATGTTTTGGATCATACTTTCGCAAGGCACTGTACATTGTTCCTCTTTTGGAGGACATTTATATTCAGTGTTCTGGATTACTTTTAAACATCAGGGTCTATTAAACAACCTAGAGTCGATGTATAATTAGCATAATACGAACATTTCCATAAAGTTGAAGCTAGACGCATTGGATGCGTCTCAATCCACCACATCCGTCGATGTCGCACTTCCGCATCTACGGTGAAAGGTGACAGAGCTAGAGCAGTGTTTGTCAGACCGTGAGACATCCCGAAAATCGATTATCTCATAAAAATCGTCTGTAGGGTCCGAATGGTTTGGCTTTTATGAGCCCTCTAAGGTGAGTTGAGACTCTCACGAACACGATGGTGTTCTCCGTTTTGCTCTACGACTCTTGGGACTCGTCTGAAGTAGGTACAGCCGATTTGCCATTTTATGTCTGTAGCGTCCGAACAGTTTGGGGTACGCACTAATATGACCCCTCTGTGGAAAGGTGTGACTCTCTCGAACATGTACATGTGGGTTTCTCTTGGACGCCCACAGGCCTCACAAGACTCGTCGGAAGGTTCCGCGGTACCAGTTGAAAACAAATGAATGGAAGTACTGTATATATGGAGACTGTTTAGTGCCAAAAATAAGGGGTTAAATACATAGAAAAAAATAGCTAACATTTCCTGATCTTTCTTATATCTCTCAGATATAGGACAGACATTTCAGAACGAGCTTCCTTTAGAGTTTTTAGGGGGGATTATCTGTTGTTCCATGTAGTGAATATTTTTATTCAATGCATTTTCATTGGCTAATAGCAGTAGGGACAAATCTAATTTTTCATAAAACAATTTTGGTATATCGTTTTTTATACTTCAATGGGGCCAAGCACTTGTCACCCTCACAAGCAATCAGATCCAAATAAGGTGCAAAGGAGTAATGCTCTCCCTTGGTCAGTGTCGCCACCAGCTGGACTTTGACGATCACTGCATGAACTAATGAGCTACTCTTCTCTTATCCTCCTCAGATTGACAAAAAGAGTGTGATCATTTGTGTACAGCTGCAACCTCAACCCCAGCTTTGTCATCACTGTGAACCTCAGTAAAAAGACAGCCCAACCATGGATCAGAAAATCAATGAAGTGAGTCCCACCTGTAGCATCTTAGCTAGTTGTGACAAAACAGCAGTACAAGCACAAACCATCCAGCATTTGAACATACCATCCAAATCCCCATTCCCGAAGAACCACTGCCCCTAGGGTATGCTGTCTGGCGTAGCTGTGATTGACACCATCTCTCTGTGTTTTGTGTCTAGTGCCCCACCACCACCTCCCCCCAGAAACAGATGAAGAGTAGGTCCAAATCCACCGATGAGATCCAGCACACCAAGAGGGTGAGCAGCCACCTCGTTGTGCCTTACATGACCTCTATTCACTTTTTCATAACTCTGTACTTCTTCCTGTGACTCATCTCTAGCCTAATCTCTCCATTCCAAATTTCTCCTCACAGCTTTCATCACAGAAATCCCTTCCCGGTGGGCCGGACCTGGACAAAGTCAAGGTGTGTGCGTTTGTGCGTGTGCATGTGTGCGTGCTTTGCACTCCTTTTTTCCACTAACGGGATTATCAGAATTAATAGCAACTAATACACAGTTCATTTTGTGTGTGTAAATTGCTTTTCACTGCGATGTCACAAACTGTGTTTGCACCTTTCAGGAAGGCCCAGAAGGTTCTGAGACTCCCTCGTCCTCCACAGAGGAGCTGAAGTGATGACGGCTGAGGTCCCTAAGGGAAATAAGGCCATGAACCTTCCATCTGCTCATTAAACATGAACACATACTGTACACACACATAGACTCACATACACACACACAGTCACATACCTACACACACTTATACGTTTGTTTAAATGCAAACATTGAATTGATAAACTGAGTTGGTGGAAAGTCATGTGATCAGTCAGAGAGAAACACACACCAACAAGATCTCACGATTTAACCAATTTGACTTCAGATTCTGACGTTTATCCACGTTTCTCCAAGCATAACATTTAGACTGCGCCAAACGTCAAATTTCAAAGTGTTTTTGACACCATGTGTTGACTCCTGTTCAGCATCAAATTTAAGGTAAGGGTTAACGTTTTGGATAGGGTGAAGATATTAAGGTTAGACATGAATTCTGAATGGTTAAGTTAAGGGTTAGGATTTGGGATAGGTTTAAAACAAAACATTTAAAATGTGTTTCTACCACTGGGAGATAACATGTAGCATTCGGATTCAGAGTCATGGGATTATGTCCATTATGTCTCATGGGATTATGTCCGCACCGCTGTAGCAAAACCCAAGCCTACTTGTTAGTAATAGTGCTCATTTTGAAGTCAATCTGGAGCGATCTGCCTACACACGCACACACACACACACACACACACACACAATGACAACAAGAACACAAGAAATGGGCACATGTGGTGATCCTGTATCATTGTACTGTGAGTTATCTGTACATACCAAACTGAATGTGCATTCTTCACAATAAAGCAGTGCTGTTGAGTGGACCCATCTCTACATTTTCCCTTAGAATTTGTCAAAATGCTGAGAATATATAGGAACTGGGACATAGACATTTCTGAGGGAAAATATGTGGTAGTCAACATCATGGTTTATGAGGAGGGAGGGAAAGTTCAAAAGGGGAAAGTGTATATATATTTTTTTTGTTGGTATTTTACCCCTTTTTTCTCCCCATTATTGTGATATCATCTTGTCTCATTGCTGCAACTCCACAATGAGCTCGGGAGAGCGTCCTACAAAACCACGCTTCTTAACACCTGCCCTCCTAACCCGGAAGCCAGCTGCACCAATGTGTCGGAGGAAACACCATTCAACCAAAGTCAGCCTTCAGGCAATCGGCCCGCCACAAGGAGTTGCTACAGCACAATGAGCCAAGTAAAGCACCCCGGCCAAACCCGGATGACGCAGGGCTTATTGTGCGCGGCCGGTTGTAACAGCCAGTTGTGACACCACCTGGAATCGAACCCGGGTGTGTAGTGACGCCTCAGCACTGTGATGCAGTGCCTTAGACCGCTGCGCCATTCGGAAGGCCTGGTACTGCATATTTCAATTTTAGCTTGATTTTGTTTTTAGTTTTACACTGTCATGTTTCAAGGCAACAGTATTTTTGCTGGCATGCATTAAGGCTGGCCCGGTGTTCCTGGTACTCTGTGTTGTTTCTCCCTGTGCCATACTGGGCAGCACTGGCAGCAGTAGTGGCAACAGAGACAATGCCCTGGTGCTGGCACAGCTGGCCTGAATTAGCATCATTAATGGAGGTTTACCAGGGGATCCTGGACCTTTGCCAGACACTGCTCTCAGTGCGTGTATGTGTGAGCGTGTGCATGCAGGTGTGTGGTGCTAAAATCCAGGATTAGTCTCTAACCTGCTATTACCTCCACGTTAATCTCTTTTCAACACCAGCTGAAGAATTACAAATACTGTATCTATTCCAGCATATTCCCAGGTTGTCTTTCCCATGTGGTCCGTCCCTGAGGAGGAATGTGAACACTGAACTCAGTTGCTCTCTTGTTTGTCAGGCATTATTTGTCTGGGTTCAACAGATCTGGGAGAAAATACTGCTGATACGAAAGTCCTGTGCAAAGAGCAATAATTAACTTTCGACTACTCTCTGTCTCAAGGCTTTTACCCAAGGAGCCTTACGGAAAGTCCTGAGTGTTCTCTCGCTCACTCACTCACTCACTCACTCAGTCACTCACTCTCAGTTTGTGTGTGCCACCGTGTGCATGCGTGTTCAGAGCCTCTTCAGTGGGCCTACCTATTCCATTTCTGATTGAAGCACAGTCTTCTCTGGTCAACAATACTGTTTGTGAGAAATACATTGTGCCTCCTATATTCATAATGTGGAGAAAACATTACCTTGAATTACACCGAGGACAGGCAGAACTGGAGAACACTATACTATTCCAATTTTCTAACCACTAGATGTCGTATTTCCCCTGCTGCTTTTAAGAAGCAAATAACATGAGTTGTTAATCAAATACAAACGCCTTCATCTTATGCAGTTTCTAATCTACACTCAGAGAGGCTAAAGTTAAATGATGACCTTTTGAACAAACACCTCTGATAGAAACTTAGATGGGTCAATTTACTAGAAACTACTATCCTGAATATGTCAGTTTAGGTGTGATTGATGTGATATTAATGTTCTCAGATGTTGTTTTTTTGGTCAACGATGTGAGTCCAAATGACGTGAGCTGTTCATCAACAAGAAATGTGGTGTCCCTTTTCAAACTTTAGTCAGTTGTTAAATAGTATGTCTGGTATCAAGATTTCCTTATATGGAGTATCTTCTTTGACACTTCATCAAAGGCACAGTAAAGCTAAGGGACAAAATAAGTTAAAATTGATGTGGTGATATGATAGTATCATATTATGATAAACCCTAAAGTAAGTCTATATATTGAGGATAATGGTCATCAGATTACTGACCATGCATGTAACCCCTGCATTTTGAAGCTATCTAACCATTCTTCCTACATTACATGCTTTGCACAGATTTTTAAATGATGATACAATGTATCCATTCATAAATAAGGCTACATTAACATGTCACCCAACATGAAGTTGGTTGACAGTTGCTTAATGATTGATTATTCATATCTGGCTCAAGGGCCTTTTCTGTGCTTCAAGAAAACCTATATAGATTTCTCATAGAGGTACACATACAGTTCAGGAAGAATTGTGTTAAATAATGAAAAACTGAATTCATCAATTTCACATTATCATGTGAAAAAAATGCAACAGGCCCTGTGAGTCTCTGGAGGATCTGGCAAGGTAGCGAATCATTGCATCAACGACTCAGCGTGACTATAATGAACATGTGTCTTGCACAGTTAATTAAGCAATTATTAAGATGCTAGATGCAAATGCTGGCAATCCAATGTTCTAGCATAAATGTATTGAGTCAAGTAGATCAGGGATGTCAAGGTGCAACCCAAGAATATGCTATGTGCAGTATAAATTGTTGAATTTGAATTGAATTTTAAATTGTCTACTTAGACAATTTAAAATTCACAAATATTAAATTATGAACATATAGTCAGTTAAATAGTTGCTCTACAAACAAGGAATGCATTTACTCAAATCAACTAATAGGTTTATTAGTCACAAAATAGCACTCAAACAAATACAGTGTACATGAATACATGATACTAAATAAGCAGAGTAAATGTCTAGCAAAAAATAAGACTTAGGTGTTTGCACGGGTCTTTACAATGATATCGAAGAGATAAAATCTGTCTTTACACACAGGAGGCTTGCATACAAGTTCTCAGTTAAACCAAAAGTCCTCTGCTCGACTGTCTTTTTATCCATGGAAAAACTGAAACTCACCCCCAACCTAAATAAACATTACTTTGCACTCTTCTAGAAAAAAAGGAAATCACACCCGAATTCATTCATATTCCGAAATATCTATGTAACGACTGGACACAGGAATAATCCCACCTGATAAGAAATCAACCCATCATACAATTTTGACCGATCTCTCTGAAAAGACATCAACCCAAACACATACACACAACACACACACACACACACACACGCACACACAAAGTATTTCAGAGTTACACTCAGTTATATCTCTAGATCTATATACAGTATTAGCCTACTCTTACGTTCAGCTCTGTTGGTACAAATGACCACACTCAGATAACAGCTCGATTTTGCACATTCCAACCAGAAAGACAACGCAGAACATCAGAGTGCTACCATCACAAAAAAAAAATTACTAGGCTTTTAAGAACACATTAGTGGCCTTCGCAGGTGTCCCCCAGTCTGAAAACCCTCTAAAGCATCAGCTTATAAATGAAAAAAAGCATTCACCTACAGAGAGAACGAGACACCTTTGAAAAAAGGCAACGGACTGTTTGACAACCATTAGTACAGGAACTTTTTTTCCTGCTGGAGTTTAGAGGGGGAAACTGAGGACAGTGATATTTCTGAGGACATTGATGTTATCTTCATCTGACTGACAGGCATGATGTCTACAAAACAAGTGTATCTCCAGTGCTGCCTGGGGGCAGAGGACTGTTGACCCCTTACATCAAAGACAGCTGTCAATTAATAAAACGCAGCCTGCCTTTGTTCACGTTTAATTGGCCGCCATCTCGTCTGTCTCTCTTGCTAGCTGGTGAAGGGATGCACACAGAGAAAGCAGATAGGGTTATGTAAGGCCAGTGTTTGTCCCTGTTCCATGACTGTCTGATAGGTGGCCAGTACTGCAGTTTAATGTCTGGAATTAAAGTTGGTGTGAATTATTTTTGTCTTGAAGCTAGAGAGTAACATTGGCATATGCACCTCGCAATTAACTTAGAACACATACGGTATTAGAACGTGTGGAACATTTTGGTTCTTTATGAAACTACAACGTTAACCAATTCCAGCAGTGATGTTTGTGTCAGAACAAAAAGTGTGTCCGGTGGATTCAAGGTACTTTGTAAATAAGTACAACTTCGGCTTTGGCTTGAACATTGAATTCAGACATAATTGTTTGAATTCAGTGAAATATAAACTGTGTTTTTAGGGGTACGGACCCATGACACTCCCTCTTCCCTGCATCCCAAATACCTCCGGAAGGAGGACAGGTCGTCATTCCTTTGGTCCGCTCTGGACCTCAAAAGCAGCAGAGAGGGGCACCAGAAGGATGACACTCCCTCTCCTACCTCCTCCCCCAAACCCAGGGAGGGGAAGATACAGGTACATTTTCACCCTGCATGCGATGATACCATATTTAGGTCCTACAAGAGAACATGTAGTAGGTTGAATGTGGGGGAGAGCCTTCTGATGTCCTTCAAGGTTCCTTATCTGGTGAAAATGAAATAATTTATTAACGTCAAATTTTGGTTTGTTCTACAGGAAGAAACATTGTAATAATGTGTTCTTTCAATCTTTTTTCTTTCTTTTTCTTTCGTTCTCTGACTCTGTAGTGTTACTCTCTGCTTGTTTTGATCAGCCACCACTAATAGGACCGGACATAGAGCTTATTCCTAGCAGAATGAGAGAACTCTTCATCAACTTCTCCAAGAACCCTTTCCTCCTCCTCCTCCTCCTCGTCTGTTCTTTAGACACACTGAGTTCAGTGTTCCAGCTGGCTGGCGGTGAGTAGATTACACTCAGCTGTCCCTCCAGGGGTTTATTAATGAGTTATTCATTAGGTAAAGACTGATTCTCTGTCCCACCATAACTAGTGGATGGGTTACACCGTCTGTCCTCTCTGGACGTGTCTAGTCAGATAAACTGACTCGTCCATTTTGATAACTATGAGGAGGAAACCAGTTGAAACCTGTTGACTACAGTATATGACTATGACTAATGCTGTTGTATAATACTACACATAATATAAACATAGTATAAACTAGACTAACTAAACTGATATATACTATTAGAACAACAGGACCTTGGGACTATAAGGTTATCTGAAATTTGTCAAAAGTAAGTTAGTTACATATAATTGGTCTTCGTATGATTCTTCATATGTCTGCGAAGTTAGATTTTTTTTAAAGTACATTTTAAGTGATTTTTTTTGTAATGCTCAATCGGCATAAACCAGGGTTTCCCCAACTCGGTCCTAGGGACTCCAAGGGGTGTACATTTTGGGTTTTTTGCCCTAGCACTACACAGCTGATTAAAATAATAAATGAATTATCAAGCTTTGATCATTTCAGTCAGCTGTGTAATGTTTGGGTAAAAAACGAAACGTACACCCATTAGGATCCCGAGGACCGAATTTGGGAAAAGCTGGCATAAACCCATTTTAATCTGCAATCCAATCACAAGCCTGAACAAATACATATGGACCAATCAGAACACATCTTTGCAAAAGGGGAATGGTTAAGTGATCTACTGAGAACCAGTATTGAAAAAGCTAAGGTTTTCTTAAAAATGTATAATTCAGAAGTGTCAGAACCTTATGGTTGAACCCAGATTGACATTTCAGAACCATAAGGTTCAACTGTATCTGTGATGGCACCCCCTATAAAAAAAACAGATATACAAATGTCTCAGGATTTTAATACTCTGCACTTTAGGTACCTTTTACTACAAAACAGTTCTGAGATCTGGGATGTGAAAATTTGATGCTCAATATCTCATAACTATGCTTTGCACAGATAGAACCTGATATTCCCAAGGTAATGGCAAACTGATTCACAACTTTTTGGATAGGGTACTGTAAGTCAAATGCTGTAAGTACTCTGAACTAGGTGGAAACTCTGTCTATTGACCTGGGGTAATATGTCCTGTATGTGTGTTACTGAAGGTAAGATAGCGGGGGACATCTTCAAGGACAATGTGGTGCTGCCTAACCCATTAGCCGGGCTGGTGGTGCAGATACTGGTCACAGTACCAGTCCAGAGCTCCTCCACATCCACCTCCATCATTATGTGTGTGAGTGGTTCTGTCTATCGTTGTCTTATTTATTTTACCAGGTAAGTTGACTGAGTTCACATTCTCATTTACAGCAATGGCCTGGGGAATAGTTACAGGGGAGAGGAGGGGGGATGAATGAGCCAATTGCAAGCTGGGGATAATTAGGGGACCGTGATGATATGAGGGCCAGATTGGGAGTTTAGTCTGGACACCGGGGTTAACATCCCTATTCTTACGATAAGTGCCTTGGGGTAGGCCATCATTGTAAATATGAATTTGTTCTTAATTAACTGACTTGCCTAGTTAAATAAAGGTTAATTAAATAACAAATATTTTAAAATCTTTAGTGACCAAAGAGAGTCTGACACCTGTTTAACATCCCATCCGAAAGACGGCACCCTACACAGGGCAATGTCCCCAATCACTGCCCTGGGGCACTGGGATGTTTTTTTTTTTTAGAGCAGAGGAAAGGGTGACTCCTACTGGCCCTCCAACACCACTTTGTTACAGTGAGTCTCAGGTGTATGAACTGTCTGCTGCTAATAAGGGTTATCCACAGACACCTCTCATTCACTGTGTGTATGTGACCAGCGGGCATGGCATATCAGTATGCCAGGACTGTCTCTGTCACAGCAGCCAATCTCAGAGAGGACACGAGAGGGGAATTATGGACAATTACTAACCTTACGAACACATATCACTAACCTTTGCACATTAAGCTGTAATGTTTGTCGTCTGGGGAAGGAGAGGAGGACCAAGGTGCAGCGTGGTAAGTGTTCATATTATTTAATGAAATATGCAACACTAGACAAAACAACAAACCCAACAAACAAACAGTCCTGAAAGGTGAAACAAAAACACTAAACAGGAAACAACCACCCACAAAACACAATGGAAAACAGGCTACCTAAATATGGTTCTCAATCAGGGACAACGATTGACAGCTGCCTCTGATTGAGAACCATACCAAGCCAAACACAGAAATAGAAAATCATAGACAAACTAACATAGACAACCCACCCAACTCACGCCCTGACCATACTAAAACAAAAGACAAAACAAAGGAACTAAGGTCAGAACGTGACATAAGCACTACACAGATGGCATTGTCATGACAATTACCTTTATGCACAGAACTCAAAGATCAAAACACTTTATTGTCTACTTAGGGTGAAATTGACTCTTTCATTACACACATAACTCAGTCACATAAGTACAATGCATAACAAGGAATATACAGTATAAGGATAGATTACACATTCCAGCATTAAAAATAACTAAAAGGGTAGCTTATCAAAAGTAATCAGTACAAGTACCCGTAACAAGGGATTAGACGGATGTAAAGAGATCAAACATACAACAAACAACTTGGCTATGTCTCTGTGTTCAGGGTGTTTGCTGGGGCTACCATCCACTACTGTTTCAACTGGCTGTCTGTGCTGGTGCTGCTGCCAATGGAGGTGGCTACAGGGCTGATGACCCACTTGGCCCACATCGTGGTCACCAGCTTCAACATACAGAGTGGAGAGGTTGCCCCTAAGCTAAACTCATCATACCGGTATTAAGCATTAAAACAGTCAATACAAATACCTAATGAATACCTGTCATAAACATCCATTCTCTCCCCTCTCTCCGTCAGTTGGATAGCATGTGATCACCGCCATCACCATGGGAGATGAGAGCATGAGGAACAGGAGCCTGGTGAAGCACTGGTGCCACACCAATCTAGTTAGGGTACTGACCTCTGTCAACACCATCACTGTCTCAACACTGTCGCCTCCTCACTGTCATCGCTGTCATCATTGTCACCCCCAGACCATCTGTCTAACCACATCACAGTCCCAACAATTGAAAGGAAACACTTTGAAGTTTGTGGAAATGTGAATCGAATGTAGGAGAATATAACAGCAGGAAGGTCCCACTTCTAGCCATCACTCTGGTTGTAATTCCGATGGTGTCCACAAGATGGCAGCAGTGTATGTACAAAGCATCAGACGGATAACTTGAAGTATGAGCGAAGTATGGGCTCCCTGGCCCTGCTCAGCTCCTGCTTGGTGCTCCTGTTCAAGCTGATCAAGTTCAGGAGGCAAATGTCATCTAGAAGGTCATCAACACAGGTGGGTGCCCGATGGAGATAGATTGCAAAATGTTGAAACTAAATATGAACGCCATGCAAATTGGCCTACGGGCTACCTGACCATGTTCGTGGGAGCAGGGATGACCTTCATTGTCCAGAGCAGCTCTCTTCCCCTCTGCCCTCACACCACTTACTGCATAGGTGAGGGACCTCTGGCTAGGAAACACATCTACCTACTCCATTCCATGCACGAGTAACAATAAATATGGGCTAAAATACCACGATTTTCAAAGATTTTCTGTAATGATTGATTACCAATATCATAGACAGAATAATAATAATGAATAGAGAGGGGTGTTTATGAAATATTGCATCTATTCACAGAAATAACATTGATGTACTGTATACCTGAAATATATACAAACACAATCAATTAACTCATACAGAGTCATACATTATAATTTTATCTCATTGCACACATGCTGGTCCAGACTAAAACCCCTGTGGTTTGTGAGATAGCATGGCTATAAAGAAAGACAGCAGGCAAACACTTGCAAGTACAATCAGATAAACACTGACCCACTTGGCATCTGGGGTGGCAGGTGGCATAGTGGTTAGATCCTTGGACTAGTAACCGGAAGGTTGCAATATCATAATCCCCGAGCTGACAAGGTAAATATCTGTTATTCTACCTCTGAACAAGGTAGTTACCCCACTGTTCTTAGGATGTCATTGAAAATAAGAATTTGTTCTTAACTGACTTGCCTAGTAAAATCCAGATCACATAGTTTGATAAAGTCAGAGTTAACCTTTGTATCTTCATTTGAAATATGGTTTTGAATATTTACAAAAACAATGGATTAACAGATCCATCATTTTTTGATTATCAGGTTAGAAATGCTAATATCAATGAGGTATGGACACTAAGTACAAACACATCTAAAATCAAGGAGTATGTTTTATTAGTTCCTTTAAGACAGTGGCTGGAAATCTACAGTGGATGAGAGACTACTGTGTCACTCCAGAGTCACACTGTTCTCTGGCTGTCTGGTGTTTCTGGAGGTGAAGGCATAGAGGAATGGATTCACACAGCTGTTGATCAGAGCTCCAACAATGCTCAAACTGACCTTACAAAACTTTACCAGAGCCTTATCTTTCACCAATATAGCTGCCACTGCCAGCACGTTGATGCCATTGACAGGAGTCCATAGTATGAAGAACATCACAATGTTGCTGGTCGCTAATCTGGTCATCCTGGGGCTCCTGGAGAAAGCTGTTTTGTTCACTTTTCGGTGGAGGCAGATATACAGTTGAACTCGGAAGTTTACATACACCTTAGCCAAATACATTTAAACTCAGTTTTTCACAATTCCTGACATAATCCTAGTAAAAACTCCCTGTCTTAGGTCAATTAGGATCACCACTTTATTTTAAGAATGTGAAATGTCAGAAAAATAGTTGAGAGAATGATTTATTTCAGCTTGTATTTCTTTCATCACATTCCAAGAGGGTCAGAAGTTTACATACACTCAATTAGTATTTGGTAGCATTGCCTTTAAATTGTTTCACTTGGGTCACGTTTCGTTTCGGGTAGCCTTCCACAAGCTTCCCACAATAATTTGGGTACATTTTGGCCCATTCCACCTGACAGAGCTGGTGTAACTGAGTCAGGTTTGTTGACCTCCTTGCTCACACACGCTTTTTCAGTTCTGCCCACAACTGTTCTATGGCAGCCACTGTTCTTCCTTTATTGAAAGGGGGAGGTCAAGCTGATCCTAACTGTTAGAGGCCTATTTCTATTTTGCCCTGCTTATCAAAAGTGTTGGAAAATCTTAATAATCAACTGACTGGCTTTCTTGATGTCTATAGTATTCTCTCTGGTATGCAATCTGGTTTCCGCTCAGGTTATGGATGTGTCACTGCAACCTTAAATGTCCTCAATGATGTCATCATTGCCCTTCATGCAATGTTGTGCTGCTATTTTTATTGACTTGAGCTTTTGACACGGTAGAACATTTCATTCTTGTGGGCCAGCTAAGGAGTATTTGTGTCTCTGAGGCCTAGTTTGCTAACTACCTCTCTCAAAGAGTGCAGTGTATAAATTCAGAACATCTGCTGTCTCAGCCATTGCCTGTCACCAAGGGAGTACCCCAGGGCTTGATCATAGGCCCCACACTCTTCTCAACTTACATCAACAACATAGCTCAGGCAGTAGGAAGTTCTCTCATTTATTTATATGAAGATGATACAGTCTTATACTCAGCTGGCTCCTCCCCGGATTTTGTGTTAAACACTCTACAACAATGATTTCTTAGTGTCCAACAAGCTTTCTCTAACCTTAACCTTGTTCTGAACACCTCCAAAACAAAGGTAATGTGGTTTGGTAAGAAGAATGTCCCTCTCCCCACAGGTGTGATTACTACCTCTGAGGGTTTAGAGCTTGAGGTAGTCACCTCATTCAAATACTTGGGAGAATGGCTAGGCGGTACACTGTCCTTCTCTCAGGACATATCAAAGCTGCAGGCTAAAGTTAAATCTAGACTTGGTTTCCTCTATCGTAATCACTCCTCTTTCACCCGAGCTGCCAAACTAACCCTGATTCCGATGACAATCCTACCCATGCTAGATTACGGAGACATCATTTATATATCAGCAGGTAAGGGTGCTCTCTCGCTTGATGTTCTTTACCATTCAGCCATCAGATTTGCCACCAATGTTCTTTATAGGACACATCACTGCACTTTTTACTCTTCTGTAAACTGGTCATCTCTGTATACCCGTCGCAAGACGAACTGGTTGATGCTTATTTATGAAACCCTTTTAGGCCTCACTCCCCCCTATCTGAGATATCTACTGCAGCCCTCATCCTCCACATACAACACCTGTTCTGCCAGTCACATTCTGTTAAATGTCCCCAAAGCACACACATCCCTGGGTTGCTCATCTTTTCAGTTCGCTGGATCTAGCGACGGGAACGAGCTGCAACAGACACTCAAACTGGACAGTTTTATCTCCATCTCTTCATTCAAAGACTAAGTCATGGACACTCTTACTGTTGTCTGTAACCAATAATGTTTGTGCCATGTTTTGATCTGCTACCATGTTGTGATGGTACCATGTACTGCTACCATGTTGTGATGGTACCACCTGAAGGCACTGTAGTACTGACATTAACTACACAGCGGTTGGGAATTGGTATGGGAGCTGAACACATAGCAACCCAGACCCCTCTACAGTTGGAGATTACCCATACTGGCTCCAAAAACATTCAACAAAAAAATAATTGTAAAAAATTAAATAAAAAAGTTTCTGATTTAGGCAATATATATATTGGACTTAGCAATGGAATCATGAGTCGTATTAGTATATATATATACATTACCAGTCAAAAGTTGACACACCTACAATGATATTTCTTTATTTTTACTATTTTCTACATTGTAAAAAAAAGTAGTGAAGACATCAAAACTATGAGATAACAGATGGAATCGTATAGAAACAAAAAAAGTGTTAAAATATATTTTGATTTGTTGATATTTGAGATCCTTCAAAGTAGCCACGTCTTTGCCATGATGACAGCTTTAATGATAGCAGAAAAATACAATGGTATGGTATTTATGAAGGATATTGTGAACAAGAACAGTAAAATTGTCACAAGCAACTAACAGTGTATGGAGGTGTATACTCAATACAAAATGGTAACCAACTCATCGCGGTTCTGCCACAAAATTGGAAGAGACAATTATCTAAAGAAGAAATGTAAGAATTAGTCTGACATCCATTAAAAGTCCTAAATGGCTTAAAAATTATTAGTATAAATTGACAAATGTATCCGTTTCACTTAAAGTAAAAAGGTTTGACAGCAATAACCGTTTTAAAATTCAAGTCAGTTGGGAGCAGGTTTTTGATTTCTCAAAACCTTGGCATTCGGTCTGTGAACTGACATATACAGCAATTGACACATCAATCCTTTCGTTTCAATTGAAGCTATTATACAAGATACCTGCTATAAAAGTAATGTTCAATATATGTGGCATTGAACAGTCAGACTGCCACGAGGAAACAGAGTCAATAGAACATGTTTTCTGGTACTTCATCGGTGGCTCGCTTGTGGAGAGGTCCAGGCATGGTTATTAATGTCATACTATTTGATAGGGGATCTGAAAAACCCTGATCAGTCAATGGAAAATATCATTATACTCTTGAGGAACGCATGCATTTTTAGGGCAATATCGGTAGGTTCAGGAACCTCTTAAGACCTCATAGTAAAATGGAGGGATGAATTGCAAAAGGAAATAGCAAAATGGCATTATACTGGGAAAGATGGGTTCATCTGTGGACATCGGAGTTAAGATCAGAATGAAGGGTGGATTGGCCCATGTGGGTGAATGAAATTAGGAATATTGTAATGAATACTCAGGGAGAAAAAGGTGTAGATTCACACGCAGAGCACAGCAGGTGTTTATTTCGCCTTCTCAGAAGGCAGGAGTCGTGGTCACAGGTAGGCAAACAGGCAGGTGAATCAAAACTAGAACTGAAGGCTATAACTGGTTCTCACAAACGAGCTAGGAAAAGGCTTAATAGAGTCAAAACTTAATAGAGCACCTCACAAAGGCACAAACAGAATGAACTGAACTAAATAAGGAGCTGATGAGTCCAGGTGAGAAACTAACACAGGTGAAATCAATGAACAAAAATGAAAGACAGAGCTATGTTCAAGAACACAAAGAAAGAGGGCTACGTTCAAGAACACAAAAAAAATAAATACAGAACCTTACAAATATATGTATAATTATTTAACTACAGGTACAGTGAATGTGAGAGAAATAGCTGTAAGTAGCAGTAGAAGTATAGCTGTCTGTTAGTTTAGTCCAATTAGGGTAGGGATGGTAGGGGGGAAAAGTATAGAGAAAATAAAAAATAAAACAAAAAAACAAGTGGGAATATAAATGATGCAAACAATCAAATTGATAGAACCTACAATCTATTTGCAATATTAAAGCTGATCTTCACAAGCACTTACAGTTGGGAAGGCCACAATTTGGGTAGCACGCGCATCAAACATAGAACAGCTTGTTGTGAAGTGGCCATATGTTACGACTCCTACCGAAGGTGGCTCCCCTTCCCATTCGGGTGGCGGTCGTTGTCACAGGCCTACTAGCTGCCACTGATTCTTTCCTCCCCCTCCTTGTCTGTTTATTGGTTACACCTGTTTTGTATTTGCTGATTAGTTGGGCTTTATTAGCGAGCCGGCCCGCCTGCTCTTTGTGCGGGATTGTTTTGTGTAACTTGTGTGCACGTCTGTGGGTTACGTGTTTCCCATTTTGTGGGTTTTGCTAGACAGTTTAAGTCCCTGTGTTTGGGGCTTTTGTTTTGTTGTACGCCCTGTGTTTTTGTGGGTTGGCTTATGTTCTCCGTTTTGTGCATTAAATTAGCACTACCCTGAACTCTCTGCATCCTGCGCCTGACTTCTCACCCACTACACCCAGAACATTACAGAATCCCGCACCTTTTAAACGGAGTCAGCAGGAGCAGCGGCTAAACCTCTCCCATCGATGGAGGAACGTGTTCTCCACTATACCACCGTCCTCCATCGGATCGGATCCGCCATGGACCAAATGATGGAGAGAATGGACTGATGGGAGAGGAGTGGTCTCCTCTCTCCAGCTTCGGCTCCCTTTCTCCTCTCTCCCCATCCCCCTGCTCCAGCGCTCTCCGTCTTGCGCTCCCGAGGGATTATGATAACTACTGTAAGTCAGTAGCACATAATTTCGCTAAACACCTGCTAAACTTCAAGGTATAACATTGAATGGTCAATTATCATGGTCAAGTCATATTGAAAAAGTTGCTGTGAAAATGGGGAGGGGTATGTTTCTTATAAAAAGATGTTCTGCGCTTTTGACACAAATCAACTATGCTAGTTGTTCAGGCTCTGGTCTTCTTGATTACTGTTCGGTAATATGGCCAAGTGCAGCGAAGAAAGACCTAACAAAGCTGCAGCTGGCTCAAAACAGAGCAGCACGCCTTGCCCTTAACTGCACATACAGAACAAACATCAACAACATGCATGCCAGTCTTTCCTGGTTGAGGGCTGACGAGAGATTTAATAACTGTTACTCATCTAGGTTTTATAAGTATTACTGTAATGAAAAAAATCTAAAACATTAAACTCAGACACCCATACCCCACAATATATGCCACCAGGGGTCTCTTCACAGTCCCCAAGTCCAAAACAAATTCATGGCAACGGACAATATTATGCAGAGCCATGATCACATGAAACTCCATTTCATCTCCATTTACTCAAGCAACAAGCAAAATTACATTTAAAAAAAGATTAAACAACATGGAACACAGGGGACTGTCGTGGGGACAAAAACATATGCACACACACACACTCCAACACACAAATTTGTTTAAGTTGTATTGTCTGTACTATTATATATACAGTGCCTTGCGAAAGTATTCGGCCCCCTTGAACTTTGCGACCTTTTGCCACATTTCAGGCTTCAAACATAAAGATATAAAACTGTATTTTTTTGTGAAGAATCAACAACAAGTGGGACACAATCATGAAGTGGAACGACATTTATTGGATATTTCAAACTTTTTTAACAAATCAAAAACTGAAAAATTGGGCGTGCAAAATTATTCAGCCCCTTTACTTTCAGTGCAGCAAACTCTCTCCAGAAGTTCAGTGAGGATCTCTGAATGATCCAATGTTGACCTAAATGACTAATTATGATAAATACAATCCACCTGTGTGTAATCAAGTCTCCGTATAAATGCACCTGCACTGTGATAGTCTCAGAGGTCCGTCAAAAGCGCAGAGAGCATCATGAAGAACAAGGAACACACCAGGCAGGTCCGAGATACTGTTGTGAAGAAGTTTAAAGCCGGATTTGGATACAAAAAGATTTCCCAAGCTTTAAACATCCCAAGGAGCACTGTGCAAGCGATAATATTGAAATGGAAGGAGTATCAGACCACTGCAAATCTACCAAGACCTGGCCGTCCCTCTAAACTTTCAGCTCATACAAGGAGAAGACTGATCAGAGATGCAGCCAAGAGGCCCATGATCACTCTGGATGAACTGCAGAGATCTACAGCTGAGGTGGGAGACTCTGTCCATAGGACAACAATCAGTCGCATATTGCACAAATCTGGCCTTTATGGAAGAGTGGCAAGAAGAAAGCCATTTCTTAAAGATATCCATAAAAAGTGTCGTTTAAAGTTTGCCACAAGCCACCTGGGAGACACACCAAACATGTGGAAGAAGGTGCTCTGGTCAGATGAAACCAAAATTGAACTTTTTGGCAACAATGCAAAACGTTATGTTTGGCATAAAAGCAACACAGCTGAACACACCATCCCCACTGTCAAACATGGTGGTGGTAGCATCATGGTTTGGGCCTGCTTTTCTTCAGCAGGGGCAGGGAAGATGGTTAAAATTGATGGGAAGATGGATGGAGCCAAATACAGGACCATTCTGGAAGAATACCTGATGGAGTCTGCAAAAGACCTGAGACTGGGAAGGAGATTTGTCTTCCAACAAGACAATGATCCAAAACATAAAGCAAAATCTACAATGGAATGGTTCAAAAATAAACATATCCAGGTGTTAGAATGGCCAAGTCAAAGTCCAAACCTGAATCCAATCGAGAATCTGTGGAAAGAACTGAAAACTGCTGTTCACAAATGCTCTCCATCCAACCTCACTGAGCTCGAGCTGTTTTGCAAGGAGGAATGGGAAAAAATGTCAGTCTCTCGATGTGCAAAACTGATAGAGACATACCCTAAGCGACTTACAGCTGTAATCGCAGCAAAAGGTGGCGCTACAAAGTATTAACTTAAGGGGGCTGAATAATTTTGCACGCCCAATTTTTCAGTTTTTGATTTGTTAAAAAAGTTTGAAATATCCAATAAATGTCGTTCCACTTCATGATTGTGTCCCACTTGTTGTTGATTCTTCACAAAAAAATACAGTTTTATATCTTTATGTTTGAAGCCTGAAATGTGGCAAAAGGTCGCAAAGTTCAAGGGGACCGAATACTTTCGCAAGGCACTGTATACTGTATATATTTTTGTATTGTTGCTATATATTTGTATTTTACATTTGTCTGACTGTCCTCGTCTATCAGTGTTTTGTAACTTGTCTTGTTTTGTGTTTTTTTGTGGACCCCAGGAAGAATAGCTGCTGCCTCTACAAAAGCTAACGGGGATCCAAATAAACTGAACGTGGATCCTCCCCTCCCCTCAGTATCCCTCCACCCTGATACCCTGTCAGTCATTCCATCAGTAGCCCTCCGCCCTGAAAGTCAGTTACTTTCCACCTTGTCAGTGACTAGCCCTCCACCCTCCACCTTGTCAGTCAGGCTGGGATGGTATCAGCTCATATGAGCTGATATGATCTGATTACTGATGATCAGGGCATGGAGAAGGATATGACACAGGAGTTGACTGCTCGATCGATTTTCCAGCAGCATACCACCCGCATCCCACTGCTGGCTTGCCTCTAAAGCTAAGCAGGGTTGGTCCTGATCATTTCCTAGATGGGAGACCAGATGCTGCTGGAAGTGGTGTTGGAGGGCCAGTAGGAGGCACTCTTTCCTCTTGTCTAACAAAAAATATCTCAACGCCCAGGGCACTGATTGGAGAAATTGCCTTGTGTAGCGTGCCGCCTTTCGGATGGGATGTTACACGGGTGTGTTGACTCTCTGTCGTCACTAAAGCTCCCATGGTACTTATCGTAAGAGTAGGGGTGTTAACCCCAGTGTCCTGACTAAATTCCCAATCTGGCCCTCATACCATAATGGCCACCTAATCATCTCCAGCTTCCAATTGGCTCATTCATCCCCCCCTCCTCTCCCCTGTAACTATTCCCCAGGTCGTTGCTGTAAATGAGAATGTGTTCTCAGTCAACAAAACAAAGCACAAATTAAAAGTACGTATCTCAAAGCATCGTAGCACCATTAGGGGCAAAAACTCAATTTACCCAGTTGCGGCCCACTTTTTGGATGCAAACCACTCGATTTCGTCTCTGCGTTATATTGGCATCAAACATGTCACCCTCCCTAGGAGAGGGATATATTTCAAAATACTTGAAAATGTATAATCTTTCATCGTGGTTAGCTAGGCAGCCAACTTAGCATGTGTCCCTATAACATAACATGGGGTTTGATTAACTTGCTAATCAATTAGCATTCGCACCAGTGGCTATTTCAGTAGCTAGCAAACATTAAAAAGAGGATCATGTCATGCACGTCTTCGAACCTCACAAGCAATCAAAATTAACAGCAGAATGCAACTGGCCAGCTCAGCTAGCCATCTTAACATTGCTTCATCCCGCAACGTGCCATCTGTAAACAATGGCTCATTGCGGGGCGAAGCAAGATATAACATATGCAACTGTCTAGCTAGTTAGCTATATAGCTAGAAAGGAAAATGATTGATACAGTTGAGACAACATATTTACATGTAGCTATCTTGGCATTTTAACTGTAGACTCTTAGCTACCGGTGTATGGATTATGATGATTCATAGCAGACAAACTTTCAAAATAATCCTTCCCACTCGGCTTCAACCAATGCAGACTGCTTTAACCACAGAAGACAGCTGTGTTGATATCAGCAGCTGTATTCAGGACAGCTGTATTCAGCAGTTGTATTGAAAGCTGTAGCTACATGCAGTCAATCAAATGTATAAGCTATGATGAACTACATGTAGTCCATGATGAAAATATTTGTTAAATCCAATGGCTATTTCAAATATCCGCAGCAGCAGAGCAGGATGTGCCATTTGACAGAGAAGCATTCTGTCACGCTGGTATCATTGAGTCGGGAGACAGACGCAGGAATGCGTAATAGTTTTTTTTTATTGCACCCAAATGACGTCGTGCCGTGTAAAGGCATGGGGACGAAGACCAAACAAACGCTATACAAAACACAGGGTAGAAACCCAAACAAAAGAGCCAGGAGTACCTTGAATAAATAACACAAGCGTACAAAGATTAACACATGGGACCCGAAATCTGCACAATCCACAATGGCACAAAAGCCAAAACACACAGCACAGGTACTCACATGCACCAACAGACATTGTCACAACAATCAACCACCCAATGGAAACTGAAGGGCACGTATATACAAATTCAATCAGTGGGAATCAGTGGGCCAGGTGTGCGTAACGACGGTTCCGGAGGGATCCGTGACACCTTCAGCCATTATCTCAACCAATCATGGCTGAGCAAGATTCTGTATTTTCTAAAAAGCTTCGTGATTTCACATGTTATTTATATTTACAGATTACACACAAGTTTGTTATTGAGGCACATGAAGGTTTACAGCAATAATCTACGAGAGACCTTTAGTCATTTTAAGACACTTATTTGATCTCAAAGGCAGAATAAAACCTTTTTTCAATAAAGTTCCTAGAGAATAAATATAGCTGAAACAACCACATCTCTGCACTTAAGGTTAAGCCATGAAAACATTGTCTTGATGAGTTCGTTTTTGTTGTGCAGTTGCTGCACAGTATGAATATATAATATGTAAATAGTATTACTATCTAGATGTCCACACTCTAAACCGGATGACCCAATATGATGACTTAACAGTACCATGCAGCCACGGTAGAACTGGGTGAGTGACTCTATTAACCTAGAACGCATGGAAGTCTATTAAACACTCCTGATAAGGTTTCTATCTTATATAATGAAGGTCCTTGGGTTTAAAATGAGTGAGAGTTGTGCTTGTACTGTGTGCTGTAATAATCCTTGTTAAATGTGCTTACATTCCTTTACTAATGTGCTTGGCTGGAGGTGAGGCTAATCTTAATCTGTCGTGAGCCATTAGTGTGAACATGTGATGGCTGGGCTTTCTCTCACTGTGAAGGATCAGCATGGTAGCACATACCAATACAAGATAAGTCCCATGGTCTGTATGGAGAAGCCAATAATATGAGATGGGGATTTGGTGCAATGTATTATAATGTGAAACCCCTCTGTGTGTACAGAAAGGAAATTATGAGAGGTGGGAAGCGTGAGAGCATGTGAATGTTCCATGACAACCAAGGTATGTGACAGGCTTCCAAGTGACACAGGGGTCTAAGACACTGCATCTCAGTGCTAGGGGCATCACTATAGACAATCTGGTTCGAAACCAGACTGTATCACAACCGGTGGTGATTGGGAGTCCCATAGAGCGGTGCACAATTAGCCCAGCGTTGTCTCAGTTTAGCTGGTGTAGGGTGTCATTGTACATAAGAATTTGTTATTGAGTGACTTGCCAAGTTAAATAAAAATAAATAAACGTGGGGTTGAGTTAAGATGGCGGCTATTTTCAATGAATGTGTTAACCTTTGAGTTCCTTTTAATTGGCCGCGGCCGTGTATTCATCTGAAAGTCAATGTAATACAGTACAATGAGAGCCCACACATAACACAACGCCAGCCTTTTTTGAATGTCTCTCTTTCCGCCGCGCTGCCTCTCCCCCCTGTTCTCTCCCCTGGCCCTTCACTGACTCTAACAAGGTGCCTTAAAGGCAGGGGCGTAGAAGCGACTTTGACATTGGAACACACACAACAAATGCAGGTTTTAAATGCTAATTTCAAGTCACTTTTGAGAAAGGGAGATACAGAGTCAGTTGTACAACTGAATGCATTTAACTGAAATGTGTCCTCTGCATTTAATCCAACCTATAGGAATCAGAGCAGTGTGGGGGGCTGCCATAATCAATATCCACGTCTTCAGTGCCCGGGGAACAGTGGGTTAACTGCCTTCCACAGGGACAGAATGACAGATTTGTACTTTGTCAGCTCTGGGATTTGATCCAGCAACCATTTGGTTACTGGCCCAATGCTCTAACCACTAGGTTACCTGCAGACAAATCTAAACTGCCACTAAGCTATGCAGAATTGTTTTAAGAAGGTCATACAAAGGACCATTTAGCTATTTGATTTGATTTTAAGACAATAACAGATTCACTAAATGGAACAACAGATAGTCCCCCCAAAATATAAAAAGGAAGTTTGCTCTGAGGTGTCTGTCCTATATTTGAGAGATATAAGAACGATCAGGAAACATACTGTATAAATACTGAACAAAAACCAACATGCAACAATTTCAGAGATTTTCCTGAGTTACAGTTCATATAAGGAAATCAGTCAATTGAAATATATTCATTAGGCCCTAATCTATGGATTTCACATAACTGGGAATACAGATATGCATTTGTTGGTTACAGATGCCTTAAAAAGAATACCTGTCAGTATCTGGTGTGACCAGCATTTGCCTCAAGCAGCGCAACACATGTCCTTCACATATAGTTGACCAGGCAGTTGATTGTGGCCTGTGGATGTACTGTAGTCCCACTCCTCTTCAATGGCTGTGCGAAGTTGCTGGATATTGGCGGGAACAGGAACACGCTGCCGTACATGTCAATCCAGAGCATCCAATGGGTGACATCTCTTGTGAGTATGCAGGCCATGGAAGAACTGGGACATTTTCAGCTTCAAAGAATTATGTTCAGATCCTTGCGACATGGGGCCTAGCATTATCATGCTGAAACATGAGGTGATGGCGGCGGATGAATGGAACGACAATAAGACTCAGGATCTCATCACTGTGTCTCTCTGCATTAAAATATCCATGCCATAACCCCACTGGGGAAATCTGTTCACAATGTTGACATCAACAAACCAAATGACGCCACACACGTGGTCTGAAGTTGTGAGGCCAGTTGGACGTAGTGCCAAATTCTTTAAAACGATGTTGGAGGTGGCTTATGGTAGATAAATTAACATTCCTATTCTCTGGCAACAGCTCTGGTGGACATTCCTGCATCAGCATGGCAATTGCACGCTCCCTCAACTTGAGACATCTGTGGTATTGTTGTGTGACAAAACTGCACATTTTAGAGTTACCTAGCTAACAAAACAGTACACTTTAACTTGAAATGAAAATGACTCTGACTAAATTAGGAACGTGTAATATCTGTAAGCTAGTCTATCTCACCCCGTATACATAGATGGACACTTCTCCCTCTCTGTCACAGATGCCATGGTTGTCCTTAGTTTGTAGATGTAACAGTAATCCAAAGACAGGTGTTTTATACAACAGCAATATGTTTTCTTTTCAACTCTGTCTGCATATTTGCAATCAAACACCACAATTATCTTTATCTCTTTAGCTATCATACTCTAATTCAACTGATATCAAAACTCGGTCCTCCAGAAAGTGGAGAGCAACACTCATGCAGTTTTACGACGTGTTATCTTTCAAAAAAGCTGCGTTATAAACATACGCGTTATACACATACTGACCAGCTCATATTATAGACAGAAGCGAGCTACATGGCCAAATTCATCTCTCGGCTTGTCCAGCCCATTCATTATTCACTCATTATCTCAACCAATCATGGCTAGTGGGAAGGTTGCTGACTCTAGCTTAAAGTGACAGATTTTTATGTGGCGTGGACATCGACTCTAGGAGGGTTTAATACCAGTGTGACCGTTAATGTGGATATATTCAATTAAACAACTATTTTGTACTATTTCTCTATTAACGTATGATTAATTTCCTAGTAATTTTCTCACTTCCCCCATGTCAGGTTGTTACTACTGTATATATCGTCATGGCAGCCACTCTCCTGCATGAAGTTAACACATGCAATACAACCTCTACACTTAAGCTGCTATAATTTCATCAGAGATCTTAATTGATAATTCAGATTTATTCACACTATGACAGACCATCAGTCTATGAACTCTATGGGCTTGAAGAGACACTTCTCACTGTTGGTTTGTGGCCTCTCTCTCTCCCTCTCTGACTGTCTGTCTGGTCAGGCTGTCATTCTCCTGCCACGATCATAATAACGCCAAACAAAGTCTGAACACATGGAACACAGCTTCATGACCCATAATCACTTTGATGAAGTTAAAGACATTTAAGCTGAAAGCACTCACATTTGCCAGCTAGTTTGCCAAGGTGTGAGGGCAGTTGCCAAGAACCTTACTTACAGTCTTTTAACTCTTATGTCCTATTTTTTTTATCTTCTTGACTGGTGGCACATCCATTGTTAACTTGCTGACCCTATGATGAAGAAGAAGACAGTGATTGTGCAAGTAATTCTGTAGCTAACAAGTATTCATGGCTATTTCACACAGCCAAACTACCCAGCGTTAGCTAGTTTGATAAAACCTGACACAGCTAAAAATGACTAACCAGACAATTTAAAGCTAACTAACTACTAATATGTCAACGTTTATTCTCATTCATGCACCTTTTACTTAACCTTACTGTGTTGTTGCCAAAAACAATTACTCTATCCTGTGCGGTGAGTAATGATGGTGGTGCTGCACAGTACTTTTTCTCTCACTAACACACTGCCTCACTGCTTGTAACAACCGAGAGTGAGAACAAAGCAGTCAGTGGGGGCGGGGGAAGTGACTCACGTTCCAGCAGCGTAGGCCTTTTCAAAATTAAAATCTGGTGACTCCTTTTTTCAAGTCTTTTTATATATTGGGGGAACCATTTTACCTGCTTCTAGCACTGGGAGGACATGTGCCCTCTCTCACACACACACTCCTACGCCCCTTGCTTAAAGGCAATGTTTTCTCCTTTGTCTGGTGTTTCTGTCTTTAGATGTTGATTACCCCTTCAGCAGCACAGACACCCGGCTATTGAATGGCTCACATCAGCCCACAAGCAGGGCTGGTTAGAGAGAAGGAACAGAGAGCGAGAAAGATAGAGAGAGAGGGGGAGAGGAGAGAATAACATATCATGTAATAGAGGAGAGAGGAAGCTGGTAATGACTTCTAATGACTCCGTCTAACTCACATTGATCACGACTTCTAGGAAACAACGAGAGTGCATCACTCTAGGTTCACATTTAATAACACATGTACATCTGTACCCTCCTCACTGCCTCCGTAAGCAGCATCTCTGAGACAAACAGAGAGGCAATTAGCTACTAGTTCAGATCTAGCATCTTCAAGCAGTAATAAAGGCCTGCATTGATCCAGGGAGATGAGACTGAAAGTCTGAGAGTTCAACTTCAGAGATAATTGATGTAGTTCTGTAATTCTGTCCTTGAGCTGTTGTAGTCTGAAATGTTCTGTATTATGTCAGGTTTATGTTGTGTGTGGACCCAAGGAATAGTAGCTGCTGCTTTTGCAACAGCTAATGTGAATCCAAACTTCAGACTGTGTGGGCTGGTCACTGTTAAATTAAATTCTAACCATGTACTCACTATAGTGCTAGTGTACAGTATGGACTTCCCTTCCCAAGAGTCACAATATTGTTGTGTGATAGCCAAGATTAATCAACGTGAAATGGAGTCATAGATGAGTGTGTCTGTGCTTACAGAGCACTTACTCTCATTTCCTGTTTCAGTAAACACACACACATGTTTGTTTTACTATCCTTGTGGGGACCCCAAATAACTGTCCTTATAAAAAAAAACGTATTTTCCCTAACCCTTATCCTAACCCTAACCTTAACCCTAACCTTATCGCCAAATCCCTAACCCTAAAACTTAACCTAACCCTGCCTCCTAACCCTATACCTAATCACTAACCCTTCTGGTCCCCGCAAGGACAGCAAAATCAAACCACACACATACGTTGATTACTTCAAGGTAGAGAATGGAAGAGAGACCAAAGCTAAGTAATGTGCAGCAGGAAATTAATAACCATCAGTCCAAGCCAGTACTTTGATTTGGTTGCGTTGCTCAGTATGTGAAGGATTTCATGTGTGGCAGACTTTGGTCAAATCTTTCATGTTTCTATGAGGCATCCTCTGAGCCTGCCTATGTCAAGAAAGTAAAGGAAATATTATCCAGAGTGGAAATGTTGATTCACTTTTGATTACACATTCACTGGTTTGAATCAGTGTTTTTTTTTTATTCCTCCGAATTGTAAAGTGGTGTTATATCATCCTACTTCATCCCATTCCTCCTTTCCCTATTTTGGGCGGCAGGTAGCCTGGCTGGTAGGAGCGTTGGGCCAGTAACCGAAAGGTTGTTGGATCAAATCCCTGAGTTGACAAGGCAAAAATCTGTCGTTCTGCCCCTGAGCTAGGCAGTTAACCCACTGTTCCCTGGGCGCCAATGATGTGGATGTTGATTAAGGCAGTCCCCCACACCTCTCTGATTCAGAGGGATTGGGTTAAATGCAGAAGTCACATTGCAGTTGAAGGCATTCAGTTGTACAACTGACTAGTTATCTCCCATTCATCAACTCAGAAAGTAGACCGTGACGTGATGAGAGAGAGAGTGAGGTTGGATGCAATCCACGGTGGTTTGTCAACAATGTGTCCAACATTTGCAGAGATTGTGGATGTTGGTGCTGCAGATGTCGGTGCTGTGGAAGTCTACATGTGAAATTTTGAATGACCTTTTCAAAGTCAAGTGCAATTGTTTTCCCTAAAATACACATTGTATTGAATCCCAGCCAGCAAGGCGTTGGTGGACATGTTTCAGTAGGCATGTAGGTATTCACTATATTGCTTGTCTTATAAGGCAACATCACGTCTAAGGAGAGTCTGTCCAAGGCTGTCTGTGATTCCATATCTTATATTCAGACAGTTTGAAAGCAGTGAGAGTTTGATTCAGAGTTTGATTCATACTGTTTTGCTTTGGTCTCCCCTTTGTTATCAAAGACTGAGGATGTTTGTTGACTCATCTTGCTGATCAAGGAATTGAATCAATTACTCTCATAAACAGTGGCCCGGTTAACATTAATGTCAGTTTTCCATTGGGACTCGCAGAGTGATGCACTGGGCCTAAAATCTATTGTTTGCTGCTGGAAATATGTCATTTTTGATAAGAAAGAACAATTATCCAGTAATTACACCTTACACCAGCAAGTTTCAAATGAATAAAAAAAAACAGACTGATTGTTTGGTTTGAAACGTCTATTTTTGGCAAGAAAATACACTTTGAGCGTTCTTCAAAATGTGTGTACTAAGATAACATAAGAAATATGAGTTTGTTGTTGTGGAATTTCACTCTCTCTCCCCTCACTACGATTAAACACTGTCCTAGAGAGCTCTTAAAAGAGAGAGTTTCTTAAAAAAATATGCCAGATAACATATGCAGAGTAGAATAGCTGTTTGTCGTTCATCACCACATGTTCCACCAGACCACTTTTCATGTGCAAATCCACTGGTCTCGTGTGGCACGATCGGGTGCGTATATGGACAGAAGAAAAATAAGATTAGAAGAAATGCACATGTACAGTACCCATGAGAGGTGGAGATGTGCAGGATCCATCAATAAAAGTAATTAGTAAGTATTGATAAGGCTAGTTTTCTCTGCCTGCCTTAACCCTCCTGTGTATTACAGCATACCATATCAATCCACTGAACCCTTATCCACTCACATTACAATAGAGCAGGATTGAGCCAGATGAAGATCCATGTGTTTAGTACAGGAGAATAGCATAGGCAGGATCCCCCTACCCCTGATCGATTTACTCAATTGTTTTACCCTAAGTACAGGGGTTTTACATAGGAAAAGAGACCCCAAAACAGTGCACCCTTACAACCATTACAATCTCCCCTACTCACATTACAATGCAACAAAAGTTAATGTTCCATTATCGTCATGTCTATATTAGGTTTTGATTGGCCAATGCATGTTAAAAATACCTTTTCCTTTCCTCTTTTCTCCGTCAATACTCAATTTTCCTGAACAAAATTTGGCAGCTCGGCTGAGAACTCCATTCCCTAAATGGACACCAGATAGTGCTGTGATCTTCCAAAAAGGGGGATTAAAATATTAGCATTATCCCATAGGTGAGATCTCAGGAGAAATTTAAGAAATTCCACTAAATAGTCAACAGTTAACCTGAATTCACAGAGAAAGATTAAATATCAGAAGTGCTTTACATTTGAATATCCAAGAAAGGTGTTGTTGATGTAATTCAAATCCATATTTTCAATCTTTTCCATAAATAAATATCTGCTATCTTTTCAATAAAAAAATGAAGGAAACCTAAGTAATTACATATAGATCATTACAGTCTCATTCAAAGTGAGAAATGCAGCATGTCTTGATTGGATATCTATTTTTTTCTATGTTCGGGGCTGTGATATATCAAACTGAAACCTAGCTACAGTATGGTCATCTACAGTATATATCTAGCCTGTATAATACTTTTTGACCTATTTGCCGATCAGTAATGTTAGCTAGCTGTCCAGCATGTTCCATCCTGCTCATGCAACCAGATTGCAATGCCTGGGCAGCAAGAAAGCTAAATATTGATGGTAATGAAGAGACATTATTGAAGTCGAAGTTGGATATTAGTAGTGCTGTAGCAAAGGATCTACACTGCTCAAAAAAATAAAGGGAACACTAAAATAACACATCCTAGACCTGAATGAAGGAAATGTTCTTATTAAATACTTTTTTCTTTACATAGTTGAATGTGCTGATGACAAAATCACACAAAAATTATCAATGGAAATCAAATTTATCAACCCATGGAGGTCTGGATTTGGAGTCACACTCAAAATTAAAGTGGAAAACCACACTACAGGCTGATCCAACTTTGATGTAATGTCCTTAAAACAAGTCAAATGAGGCTCAGTAGTGTGTGTGGCCTCCACGTGCCTGTATGACCTCCCTACAACGCCTGGGCATGCTCCTGATGAGGTGGCGGATGGTCTCCTGAGGGATCTCCTCCCAGACATGGACTAAAGCATCCGCCAACTCCTGGACAGTCTGTGGTGGATGGAGCGAGACATGATGTCCCAGATGTGCACAATTGGATTCAGGTCTGGGGAACGGGCGGTCCATAGCATCAATGCCTTCCTCTTGCAGGAACTGCTGACACACTCCAGCCACATGAGGTCTTGCATTGTCTTGCATTAGGAGGAACCCAAGGCCAACCGCACCAGCAAATGTTCTCACAAGGGGTCTGAGGAGCTCATCTCGGTACCTGATGGCAGTCAGGCTACCTCTGGCGAGCACATGGAGGGCTGTGCGGCCCCCCAAAGAAATGCCACCCCACACCATGACTGACCCACCGCCAAACCGGTTATGCTGGAGGATGTTGCAGGCAGCAGAACGTTCTCCACGGCATCTCCAGACTCTGTCACGTCTGTCACATGCTCAGTGTGAACCTGCTTTCATGTGTGAAGAGCACAGGGTGCCAGTGGCGAATTTGCCAATCTTGGTGTTCTCTGGCAAATGCCAAACGTCCTGCACGGTGTTGGGCTGTAAGCACAACCCCCACCTGTGGACGTCGGGCCCTCATACCACCCTCATGGAGTCTGTTTCTGACCGTTTGAGCAGACACATGCACATTTGTGGCCTGCTGGAGGTCATTTTGCAGGGCTCTGGCAGTGCTCCTCCTGCTCCTCCTTGCACAAAGGCGGAGGTAGATGTCCTGCTGCTGGGTTGTTTCCCTCCTACGGCCTCCTCCACGTCTCCTGATGTACTGGCCTGTCTCCGGGCGGCGCCTCCATGCTCTGGACACTATGCTGACAGACACAGCAAACCTTCTTGCCACAGCTCGCATTGATGTGCCATCCTGGATGAGCTGCACTACCTGAGCCACTTGTGTGGGTTGTAGACTCCGTTTCATGCTACCACTAGAGTGAAAGCACCGCCAGCATACAAAAGTGACCAAAACATCAGCCAGGAAGCATAGGAACTGAGAAGTGGTCTGTGGTTATCACCTGCAGAACCACTCCTTTATTGGGGGTGCCTTGCTAATTGCCTATAATTTCCACCTGTTGTCTATCCCATTTGCATAACAGCATGTTAAATTTATTGTCAATCAGTGTTGCTTCCTAAGTGGACAGTTTGATTTCACAGAAGTGTGATTGACTTGGAGTTACATTGTGTTGTTTAAGTGTTCCCTTTATTTTTTTGAGCAGTGTATTATATAGACAGCTCACTTACGTCAGGTCAGACAAGCCAACATGAAATAGCAATTGCGTCAACCCAACATATTAGCTAATCAAAACAATTCCCGTTTTGCACTAACGCTGATGTTCCATCTAACATTTACACCATTGAGGTTCAAGTCCTTGGCTTGCTTCACTTTCTGGGAAGTGTAATTCATAAGCAACTTCTCGAAACACAGTGGGCAGGTGATGAGACCAGTTACAGAAAGTACAATACCAAAACAGAGGAGAAAGTAATAACAATATTTCAAGTCAACCTGAACAACACTGTAATTGAGTCATTTGTATAATCCACATGAACCTATTCAACCTTACATGTAACACATACAAGTAAGTTTGTTGGTGGACACCAAGGAACTTAAAGCTCTCAATCTGCTCCACTACAGCCCCGTCGATTACAATGGGTCAGAAGTTTACATACACTAAGTTGACTGTGCCTTTAAACAGCTTGGAAATTTCCAGAAAATTATGTCATGGCTTTAGCAGCTTTTGATAAGCTAATTGACATAATTTGAGTCAATTGGAGGTGTACCTGTGGATTTATTTCAAGGCCTACCTTCAAACTGAGTGCCTCTTTGCTTGACATCATGGGAAAATCAAAAGAAATCAGCCAAGACCTCAGGAATAAAATTGTAGACCTCTGCAAGTCTGGTTCATCCTTGGGAGCAATTTCCAAACGCCTGAAGGTACCACGTTCATCTGTACAAACAATAGTACGCAACTATTAACACCATGGGATCATGCAGCCGTCATACCGCTCAGGAAGGAGACGCAATTCTGTCTCCTAGAGATGAATGTACTTTGGTGTTAAAAGTGCAAATCAATCCCAGAACAACAGCAAAGGACATTGTGAAGATGCTGGAGGAAACAGGTACAAAAGTATCTATATCCACAGTAAAACGAGTCCTATATCGACATAACCTGAAAGGCTGCTCAGCAAGGAAGAAGCCACTGCTCCAAAACCACCATAAAAAAGACAGACTACGGTTTGCAACTGCACATGGGGACAAAGATCGTACTTTTTTGAGAAATGTCCTCTGGTCTGATGAAACAAAAATAGAACTGTTTGGCCATAATGACCATCGTTATGTTTGGAGGAAAAAGGGGGAGGCTTGCATGCCGAAGAACCCCATCCCAACCGTGAAGCATGGGGGTGGCAGTATCATGTTGTGGGGGTGCTTTTCTGCAGGAGGGACATGGTGCACTTCACAAAACAGATAGCATCATGAGGAGGACAATTATGTGTATATATTGAAGCAGCATCTCAAGACATCAGTCAGGAAGTTAAAGCTTGGTCGCAAATGGGTCTTCCAAATGGACAATGACCCCAAGCATACTTCCAAAGTTGTGGCAAAATGGTTTAAGGACAACAAACTCAAGGTATTGGAGTGGCCATGACAAAGTCCTGACCTGCGAACAAGGAGGCCTACAACCCTGATTCAGTTGTACCAGCTCTGTCAGCAGGAATGGGCCAAAATTCACCCAACTTATTGTGGGAAGCTTGTGGAAGGCTTCTCGAAACGTTTGACCTAAGTTAAACAATTTAAAGGCATTGCTACCAAATACTAATTGAGCATATGTAATTTTCTCACCCACTGGGAATGTGATGAAAGAAATCATATTTGAAATAAATCATTCTCTCTACTGTTATTCTGACATTTCACATTCTTAAAATAAAGTGGTGATCCTAACTGACCCAAGACAGGGACTTTTTACTAGGATTAAATGTCAGAAATTGTGAAAACTTTGTTTAAATGTATTTGCCTAAGGTGTATGTAAACTTCCAACTTCAACTGTACATCGGCTTGAAATCACTGGCCACTTTAATAAATGGAACACTTTAATAATATTTACATATTTTGCATGACTCATCTCATATGTATATACTGTATTCTATTCTACTGTATCTTAGTCTATGCCACCCATATATTTATATCTTCTTAATTCCATTCCTTTACTTAGATTTGTGTGTTTTTTGGGTACATGTTGTGAAATTGTTAGATATTATTTGTTAGATATTACTGCACTGTCGGAGCTAGAAGCACAAGCATTTCGCTACACATGCAATAACATCTGCTAAACACGTGTATGTGACCATTCAATTTGATTTGATTTTGGTTATGTGGATTATAATTCATGGTCATTTTTTGTGGAAGTTCATACATTTTTCGCAAAGGGCAAATCAAGTCTGACATTTCAAAGTGGAAATGACTAACTTTTGAAGCCCTTTTCATTTTTAAACCTCAAATACACTACAAGTTTGCATTTCCTGGCATGCAGGAAAATTCTCAGCAACAAAACTGATCAAAACATCTGTAGGGTGGCCTGTGGGGTAGCCTGTGTACCTGCAGGTGCAGACTGGAAACTCGTTGTGCGCAGAGTTCTGTTGGTCTGTACAGGATTCTCTGGGCTTAAGGGGAAATCCTGGGCAACACTGAGAATGAGGCTACGGGAAGGACAGAAAATTGGTATGATTGTATCAATAAGGTATCAGGGAATGAGGTGTTTGTGGAGGGAAGTACGGAAACTAAACTTTCTAAAAACAGTATAATGAGCTGAAGGGAGGATATGTTGAACATCTCACTGGCATCCCAGCCATTAGACTAACTGAGAGATATTGGGGAATTGTGATTAGTGTGTGTGTGTGTGTGTGTGTGTGTATATCACCATGTGTGTGTCACATTGTGTGTGTGTGTGTCACCAGAATAAAGCTCTCTCTGTTGCCGTCTCCTCTGTCCCACCTGCTAAAGCACTGTGCTCCCAAGTCACCCATGATGAGCTGATTTCTGTGTCTGTGAATGTAACCACACACACACACACACACACACACTCACACACATACACACACACATTAATGCTCAAATGTTTTGTACGATATCTGGACTCCTCAGTCCACGTTAATTTTTCTCATAATACAGCTCACAAAGAGATAGAGACAGAGAAAGGAGAGATGTAACTGTAAATCAACCATACAATAACTACAAACAATTAACAAACCATTTAGTAATTAGGAATTGATGATTCATCATAATGAACGACTCCAGCTACTCAGAAAGTTTCAAGTTTCAAGTTTTTAATGTCACATGCAGAAGTACTGTGAAATGCCTGTCTTGCAAGCTCTAATCTCAACAGTGCAGTAATCAATAACAATTTGATACCAAAAATAACAAGGTAGAACAAAAACACATGAGATACTGCATAAAAATAATGAATAAGAAGAATACTATAAAGTAAGTGAGAATACTATATACAAGGTCAGTTCCAGTACCATATTTACAATGTGCAGAGATACTCGATCGATAGAGGTAGATACTGTATGTATAGGGGTAAGATGACTAGGCATCAGAATATATAATAAACAGAGTAGCAGCAGTGTATGTGATGGTTGTATGTGAGTGGGTATGTGTAGAGTCAGTATAAATGTATGTGTGTGGGAGCAAATGATGGAGTGAGTGTTTGTATGCATGTTGGAGTATTAGTGAACAAAGTGTGTAGGGCCTTGTGAGTGAGCATAGAAACTAGGGCTGTTGCAGTGACCGTATTACCACCACACCTGCGGTCACGGTTCATGAAGGCAGTCAAATTCCACATGACCGTTTAGTCACGGTATTTAAGTTCCTCCAAGCTCTGATGCTGCTGCTGCTTATTAGTATCCTATCAAACTTGCTAACTGCCTGGTACTCAGCACGCTATTGTCCCTCTAATCACTGACGTCAATGCAAATGTTTTCGAAAATCTAATCAAACACTTCATGAGAGCCCATGAGCTCATGTTGCCCAACATTTCAATAGTCTATGCAATTGCGGGAGAAAACAGAGTGAAGGCCGCTTATAAAAATACAAAGATCCCACCAGCTTTCTATAGGCTAGGAATACTGTATCTATATCTCAACTATCCTAATATTAATTTTAAGCACATTGCTTATATTTACAACAGGAATATAGCCTACCTGGCTGGCATGAAAATAACCTATGGAGAAAAGCGTCCTCCATTCGCTATTTACTGTAGTGCATAGATTTCACGTCTTTTTTCCCCGCTGCCCCTGTTTTGATAAAGGTGCATGATCATGGTCCATTCTAAATCAAATCAAATTTCACACATATATTATTTAGTATACAATGGCTTGCGAAAGGATTCACTCCCCTTGGCATTATTTCCTCTTTTGTTGCCTTCCAACCAGGAATTAAAATGGATTTGGGGGGGGGGAGTTGTATTGTTTGATTTACACAAAATGTTTACCAGTTTGAAGATGCAAAATGTTCTTAATTGTGAAACAAACAAGAAATAAGACAAAAAATGGAAAACTTGAGCGTGCATAACTATTCACCCCCCAAAGTCAATACTTTGTAGAGGGGGGGGGGGGGGGGGTGAAGTATTTTGGGGTATATCTCTATAAGCTTGGCACATCTAGCCACTGGGAGTTTTTCCCATTCCTCAAGACAAAACTGCTCCAACTTCTTCAAGTTGGATGGGTTCAGCTGGTGTACAGCAATCTTTAAGTCATGCCACAGATTTTCAATTGGATTGAGGTCTGCGCTTTGACTAGGCCATTCCAAGACATTTAAATGTTTCCTCTTAAACCACTCAATTGTTGCTTTAGCAGTATGCTTGGGTCATTGTCCTGCTGGAAGGTGAACCTCCAGCCCAGTATTAAATCTCTGGAAGACTGAAACAGGTTTCCCTCAATAATTTCCCTGTATTTAGCGCCATCCATCATTCCTTCAATTCTGACCAGTTTCCCAGTCCTTGCCGATGAAAAACGGTGTTCTCGGGGTGATGAGAGGTGTTGGGTTTGCGCCAGATATTGCATTTTCCTTGATGGACAAAACGCTACATTTCAGTCTCATCTGAAGAGAGTACCTTCTTCCATATGTTTGGGGAGTCTCCCACATGCCTTTTGCAAACACCAAACATGTTTGCTTATTTTTTTCATTAAGTAATGACTTTTTTTCTGGCCACTATTTCGTAAAGCCCAGCTCTGTTGAGTGTACGGCTTAAAGTGATCTTATGGACAGATACTCCAATCTCCACTGTGGAGCTCTGCAGCTCCTTCAGGGTTATCTTTGTTGCCTCTCTGATTAATGCCCTCCTTGCCTGGTCCGTGAGTTTTGGTGGGCGGACGTCTCTTGGCAGGTTTGTTCTGGTGCCATATTCTTTAAAGTTTTCAATAATGTATTTAATGGTGCTCCATGGGATGTTCAAAGTTTATGACATTTTTGTATAACCCAACCCTGATCTGTACTTCTCCACAACTTTGTCCCTGACCTGTTTGGAAAGCTACTTGGTTTTCATGGTGCCGCTTGCTTGTGGTGCCCCTTACTTAGTGGTGTTGCAGACTCTGGGGCCTTTCAGAACAGGTGTATATATACTGAGATCATGTGACAGATCATGTGACACTTAGATTGCACACAGGTGGACTTTATTTAACTAATTGTGTGACTTCTGAAGGTAATTGTTTGCACCAGATCTTATTTAGGGGCTTCAAAGCAAAGGGGGTGAATACATATGCACGCAGAAACATCTCAAGGATGATCAATGGAAACAGGGTGCATCTGAGCTCAATTTCGAGTCTCATAGCAAAGAGTTATTATGTAAATAAGGTATGTGTTTTCACTTTGTCGTTATGGAGTATTGTGTGTAGATGTCCAGACTCCTACCGAAGGTGGCTGCTCTTCCTGTTCGGGCGGGGCTCGGCGGTCGTCGTCACGGGCCTATTAGCTGCCACCGATCCCTTTTCCCTTTTCTGTTGGATTTGTCTTATTAGTTACACCTGTTTCTTGTTTACGTTTAGTTGGGCTATTTAAGATGGTCGGCCTGCCTGCTCTTTGTGCAGGCTTATTTTTCCCACTGTGTTTGTGTGTGGTAGTGTATTGGTAGCGTGTTTCCTTTTGGGGTTTTCCCTCTGGACATGTTAGGTCCTGGTTTTGGGTATCGTGTTTGTTGCGCCCCTGAGTTTTGCCGCGCACGATTTCCCCCCCCGTGCCTAAATAAAGCACTACCCACTACGCTTAAGTGCATCACAGTAGATTGCTGAGGATTTATTTATATTTATAAGACATTTTAGAATAAGGCTGTAACGTATTTTTTTTTTAAAACATCATGGGGTCTGAATACTTTCCGAAGGCACTGTATACATAAAAACAATATAAATAATAATAATCTCAATTAAATTTAAGACACAAGGAAATCTTCCCCACAGAGCGAGATATGTGACATTTAACTCATGTTAAAATAGCTGAATCTTTGCTCAAGGTGAGGGCCTAGGCCAGGGGTAGGCAACCTTGTTCCTGGAGTGCTGCATGTACTGCAGGATTTTGTTCCACCTACGCACCACACTTGACCAACTGAGCTAATTGATCAGCTCAGGGATAAATTCAACACACCTCGTCATGTGAAGTGCCTGCTGCACTCCAGGACCAGGGTTGCCTACCCTTGGCCTATGCCAATATAGGCCATGAAACATTCTGGGAACCTTTAAAGAACAGACAAAAATGTGTTCTGGGAACATTCTTGCAACATATAGTCAATTACACAAACGTCTTTATAATTTTCAGTACAACTCAACAATTTTTCTGTTCTGGGAACATAACCAATCTTGGTTTGATAGGAGTTTGAAAGAAGAACAGACAGGGGAAAGAGATGGAAGTGGGAGAAGCAGAGGGAGGGAGGAGAGCGAGATTGAAAGAATTATTGAGACTTAATGCAGTACTTTCGACTGTCAGCACACTACTGCATGTTCTTTCTTACCTGTATGGTTTTCACAAAGCACATGGCATCAGCAGGAAACAACGGATACCCTACTTCAATGACCTACATACAATCTAGCCTTTAATTCTATACTGCATGTGTTAGTGCATAAAAAAAATAATGTTTTTTGAAGAAGAATATGGCGTTTAGTAAGCAATGGAGTGCTTTGAATAGAAATGCTCACCTTTCAACTCTTCCAAGGATTTTCAAAGTCGTTCAATTCAGACAGGAACTTGAGCTGTTTGGGAGGAATGTGATGCTGGATATTAGTCTCACTGGGTCTTTGCAAGCTCTGGCCCTAACACTTTTGTTTCAAGGAGTCCTTGATGCTCTTTGCTTTTCTTGAGATTTCCTCAGCCAGCTTTGTTTGCAAAGATATGCCAAGGAGGGTGTTTGTGTGATCTAAGAGATTGGCCGTCTCAAACAGGTAGGGCCACTCCTCCATTGCTGTGTTCACACTGCTTTCCATGTTAATTGTAATGAGCTGGATACAAATGTTTTCCTAAGCATTGTTCAGCTCAGTTTTCTTTTCATTCAGTTCTTCCGAGAGAGTCAGGCTGCCACTCCACGCATCCATAGCGATCGGAACATTTTGATCTCCTTCTCCCATCTCTGTTTATCTCTCTGTTTGTGCCGAGGTCAGCCTCAATGAGTTTTTGTTTAATTTTTCCATATGTACAAGGAGTGAATCATATGGTGTTCCAATGACATTCTTTCCACTTTTTTCTTGGAAAGAGCAGGGATATATCTCTACAATCTCTTCAGCAACTTGCCGCAGCTTTCCTCTTCCTGGCTTGGTCTCTGCTCGGTAGATGAGTAGATCAGTGACAATGCCACAGTTGTACCAAGTTGGCTGGGGGTCCTTTGGCTGGTGAACCATTCTTGATACACACAGGAAACCCAACACCATTGCAGTTCTTGTTACATAGGTGAACAGGTGCTATTTGAGTGTCATCCCACTGTTTGAGATATCTGGAGACATGGGAGCAGAAGGATGACTTTACATTAAAAGTCTTTGAGCATCCTTCAAAGGGACAGGCTATCTTCAGATGTTCTTGTGTGTGGGCACTCAAGTGAGATACAAGCCCTTTCAAATTGACTAATTCTCTGCTGCAGAAATCACATGAACATTACAACTGTACAAACATTTCCATTTAAAGTTTGCTGTGCCCTTCTGTCAGGGTGAATTCTAGACATGTGAAGAGTGAAGGAATTGAATGTAGAAAACCTTTCAAAATCGGAAAACCACATGGAAAACTGACATCTGTGTGACCTGTAGTGCTTCACATGTGTGGTAACTGAGACAATTTTAAATTCACAAATACCACAACTCATCATAATTGCGCCTGAAAGTAGGATGAAGGAGACAAAAAAGAGCCTTTCATTGACATGGCAATCCTGGTTCCTGCTATTTGAACTGACTTGAGCTAGCTGTTAAGATACCTAAATAGCTAGCTAGTTGATGTTAGCCAAGTTAGTCAAGTTAACAAGTGTGTGTGCTAACAAACTACTAATTTAGCTGTCAGGACAGCATCCTTTCACCACATTAGATAGCTAGCAAATTCATAATGTTCTCATATGGGAGTTTGTTCACTCACTCATTACCATGCGGGGCCTTGAGTTGTTTGTCCTGGGTAAAGGCGTTATTTTCTTTGTGGGCTGCAATCCTCTGCAGGATGTGTCAAGGATGGGGGCCAACAACGCAGCATGGGAGGCAGTCCATGTGCGGGAGATCTTTCCCTCCTACTTCTTCAAAGAGGGTGCTGTTCCCTGGCAACACCATAGACTACACTATGCACAACCAAATGCTCTTTTAAGAGCCATCGACATTGAAATAAGAGTATTCTTCTGCTAAGTATAAAATACCTGTCAAGCTAGCTAATGTTACAACTTTAGTGCTAGCTAATGTTTTCTGACAAGCTAGCAGGAAAATGTGAATTTAACTAGCAAGCCTACAGTTGTTAACGATACCTGTTACATTGAGTGATACGTCACCACCTTCTTTGTTAAAGGTCGCAAACCTTAACGTTAGCTACCAAACTAGTGTAGCTAATTTTAGCTAGCTAGCTAGACAATGTTGTGAACCACAATTGAACAAACCTGATTGTAGCTAGCTACCTAGCTAATGTTCACTGACTAGCTAGCTAAAGTTATGTTATAACATTATAACGTGAAAGTTAAATCTTGTATAATACTTAACTAGTTATCAATGTTCATTTTGGTTGTATTAGTTAGCTAGTTAGCTAACTAGCTAGGTGGTTAGCTAACTAGTGCCTATGTTCACGGTGTAATGTTACCTAGCTAGCTAATGTCTAATTCACATTACATCTGAGTAGTCCGTTACGTTGCGCCAAATGGCAGTATGGGATAGCTAGCAACTTGTAAACAATTACACATTGCCAATTATATCATATGACTTGTTGCTTCCCATTTTAGTTTATTGTAATGCTAATAACATTTGTTTTTTATGATAATTATTAGGTGGTCGCTAGCTACAGTATCTTCAACCTAGCCTAGCTTTTAGCTAGCTAGCTAGTAGCTACTCTGTAAAATAGCTTGACTTGCTAGAAGGTTAGTGAAAAGTTCAGGCAAAAGCAGCTTAACAAAACATGATTTATTATCATCTGAAACAATATGTTTCTCCTGTCTTGAATGAAAAGCTAATATTTTCCAATCTCCCAAAATAAATGTGATATCTGCTGAGAGACTAGGCTGTCCTCCATCTTGTCTTACATTGTAAAACCCTGGGATTATGTACTCCATTCAGAAGCGGGACAAGATTGTGTGAGGATCACGTACAGTTTAATGAAATACCCAGGGTACTTGCTCTTATTGCTCTTATTGTGGGCCCTTAGAGAAAATATTTTAAATTGAATGTCCAATTGTTGCACCCCATTAGAACCCAAAATATATGATTGTTTTGCTAAATTGTTAATAAACAATGTAATTGTAAACAAACACTAAAGCCTCTGAATATGGTTAAAATTGTAACTTAGGATCCATAGTTATATTGTTGAATTTGACAGTGGTTGCATTTCTCCACCCCCAATTCATTAGCTTTTTACCAAAACAGTGGCAAGGTGAGGGTTTTGTTGTTGTTTGAACTGCAGATTCCCCATTTAAGAACCAATGGGTATACAGTATATCAAGATTAGGACAATTGAATAGATTCCCAGAGGTAATACTTCAAATGCAGCTTTTTGTATCAGTAAGCTAAGGGTTCCATAGGCTAACCCCTCTCCCATAATCACCCTCCCTTCCACCACACCTTTGACTTCTACTTCCTGTCCCCCTCCCCTCTCACCCTTCCCACTCATTTCCCATGAAGATGATATGATGCTGAAGAGCTGGGGGGAGGTCAGCGGGTAACCATGACAACCCCATGAGGGAGCCATCCACAGTGAGAATATTGGGGCTGTGGTGTGTCTGCAGATTAACACTACAATGGACAGGCTCTCACTCAGTGTTTACTTGATGGTGAAATGTGATCATATACGAATGTAAGCAACGTTTGAAATGGTTATGTTTTAGTCAAATATTATATATGATTGGGCTTCTAGCAGTCAATTTGCCTTCTACAAATTATTTGTAATTCTGTTCCGACACCAGACCATCCGCTCAAGAAAATATTGTCCTGCAGCTGAATCTAGATTATGATCCCTGGTTGGCCTACAGTATGTCATAACACGAGGTGTCTTTGGAAACTGTCGTAGCAACATTGCCCTTCATGCACACTGTATTAATATGGACCCAATAATTAAGTTTGTGGACAGCTTTATTTTAACTCCTACACCCAAGAGAAGAGTATGCCAGTTGTTGCTCACACATAGTAAAGCTGCTAGAACAGAAGAGTTGGAGGAAAGCAATTCTTAGGACGCCAGGACCTAGAATCAATGGAGACACCAATGTTTTTTTATCCTGTATCTCTCGACACATTTACAAAAAAATTCAAACCTTCCAGCTGCCTAATGGACCCTATTCAAACTAAAATACTGAAATAACTACTTCCTGTGCTTGGCCCTCCTATGTTGAACATAAAAAACGAATCCCTTACCTTCGGATGTTTACCAAACTCACTAAAACTGGCAGTAATAAATCCTCTCTTGAAAAAGACAAACCTTGACCCTGAAAAGTAAAAAAAAACTAGTGGCCTATATTGAATCTCCCATTCCTCTCAAAAAGCTTTGAAAAAGCTGTTGCGCAGCAACTCACTGCATTCTTGAAGACAAATAATCTATATGAAACGCTCCAGTCTGTTTTTGGACCCCATCTTAGTACTGAGACTGCACTCGTGAAGGTGGAAATTATCTCTTTAAAACTTGTTATATCTGGGGGGCAGTATTGATTAGCTTGGATGAATAAGGTGCCCAAAGTAAATGGCCTGCTCCTCAGTCTCAGTTGCTAATATATGCTTATTATTATTAGTATTGGATAGAAAACACTATGAAGTTTCTAAAACTGTTTGAATGATGTCTGTGAGTATAACACAACTCATATGGGAGGCAAAAACCTGAGGAGAAATCAAAACAGGAAGTGTTAAATCTGAGGTTGGTATGTATTCAACACAGTTCCCATTGAAATCCCCTTGAGATATTAATGAAGTTGCACTTCCCAGGGATTCCACTAGATGTCAACTGTCTATAAATTTGAATGAGGCTTCTACTGTGTTGTGGGACTGAATGACAGCAGAAGGAATCAGGAGTCTGGCAGTGAGCCATTTCCTGGTCACACGCATTTCACATGATAGCGACCTGCGTTCCATGGCTCCTCAAGACACAAAGGAATACCCGGGTTGGAACTTTATTGAAGATTAATGATAAAAACATCCTAATGATTGATTTTGTACTTAGTTTGAAATGTTTCTTCGACCTGTAATACATCTTTTAGTAATTCATTTTATCTCTATTTGTGCTTTTTCTTTGGCTGGGAAAATGGCTGTGTTTTTCTGTGGCTTGGTGGTGACCTAACATAATCATTTGTGGTGCTTTCGCCGTAAAGCCTATTTGAACTCGGACACTGTGATGGGATTAACAGCAAGACTACCTTCAAAACGATATAAAATACATGATTGTTTGAGGAATTTTAATTATGAGATTTCTGTTGTTTTGAATTTGGCACCCTGCACTTTCACTGGCTGTTGTCATATCATCCTGTTAACGGGATTGCAGCCCAAAGAGGTTTTAATGGTGTCAGACCAAGGCTTTGCATCTGTCTATGTGATCCTTGACCTTAATGACACTTGTGACGCCATCAATCACAACATTCTTTTGGAGAGATTGGAAACCTTTCTTGGTCTACATGGACAAGTTCTTGCCTGGTTTACATCTTATCTGTTGGAGATATAGGTTCGTCTCTGTGTATGGTTTGCACTCTGAAAAAAATAAATGGTACGTTTCGGTGTTCCTCAAGGTCTGTGCATATTTGTAAACAACAGCTGGTGCATGAAATCTAAGGATGTCTCTAGATTTTGCTCGCCTGAAATAGAGTATATTGTGATAAATTGCAGGCCACACTACTTGCCTAGAGAGTTCTCAGCTATACTTTTGTGGCTGTTTATTTACCACCACAAATAGATGCTGGCACTAAAACCGCACTCAGTCAGCTGTATAAAGAAATAAGCAAACAGGAAACCACTCACCCAGAGGCGGCGCTCCTAATGGCTGGATACTTTAATGCAGGGAAGCTTTAATCAGTTCTACCAAATCTCTATCAACATGTTAAATGTGCAACCAGAGGGAAAACAATTCTAGATCACCTGTACTCCACACACAGAGACGTGTACAAAGCTCTCCCTCGCCCTTCATTTGATCAATCCGACCACAACTCTATCCTCCTGATTCCTCCTTACAAGCAAAAAATGTAAGCAGGAAGCACCAGTGACTCGGTCTATAAAAAAATGGTCAGATGAAGCAGATGCTAAACTACAGGACTGTTTTGCTATCACAGACTGGAACATGTTCCGGGATTCTTCCGATGACATTGAGGAATACACCACATCAGTCACTGGCTTTATCAATAAGTGCATTGAGGACATCATCGCCACAGTGACTGTACGTACATACCCCAACCAGAAGCCATGGATTACAGGCAACATTCGCACTGAGCTAAAGGGTAGAGCTGCCGCTTTCAAGGTGCGGGACTCTAACCCGGAAGCCTACAAGAAATCCCGCTATGCCCTGCGACGAACCATCAAACACGCAAAGCGTCAATACAGGACTAAGATTGAATCATACTACACCAGCTCCGATGCTCGTTGGATGTGGCAGGGCTTGCAAACTATTACAGACTACAATGGGAAGCACAGCCGCAAGCTGCCCAGTGACAAGAGCCTACCAGACGTGCTAAATCACTTCTATGCTCGCTTCGAGGCAAACAACACTGAGGCATGCATGAGAGCATCAGCTGTTCCGGACGACTGTGTGATCACGCTCTCTGTAAATGACATGAGTAAGACCTTTAAACAGGTCAACATACACAAGGCTGCGGGGCCAGATGGATTACCAAGACGTGTGCTCCGGGCATGTGCTGACCAACTAGCAGGTGTCTTTACTGACATTTTCAACATGTCCTTGATTGAGTGTGTAATACCAACATGCTTCAAGTAGAACACCATAGTCCCTGTGCCCAAGAACACAAAGGCAACCTGCCTAAATGACTACAGACCCGTTGCACTCACATCCGTAGCCATGAAGTGCTTTGAAAGGCTTGTAATGGCTCACATCAACACCATTATCCCAGAAACCCTAGACCCATTCCAATTTGCATACCGCCCAAACAGATCCACAGATGATGCAATCTCTATTGCACTCCACACTGCCCTTTCCCACCTGGACAAAAGGAACACCTATGTGAGAATGTACTATTTATTGACTACAGCTCAGCGTTCAACACCATAGTACCCTCAAAGCTCATCACTAAGCTAAGGAACCTGGGACTAAACACCTCCCTCTGCAACTGGATCCTGGACTTCCTGCCGTCCTCCCCCAGGTGGTGAGGGTAGGTAGCAACACATCTGCCACGCTGATCCTCAACACTGGAGCTCCCCAGGAATCAGTCCCCTCCTGTACTCCCTGTTCACCCACGACTGCATGGCCAGGCACGACTCCAACACCATCATTAAGTTTGTTGATGACACAACAGTGGTAGGCCTGATCACCGACAACGACAAGACAGCCTATAGGGAGGAGGTCAGAGACCTGGCCGGGTGGTGCCAGAATAACAACTTATCCCTCAACGTAACCAAGACCAAGGAAATTATTGTGGACTACAGGAAAAGGAGCACCGAGCACGTCCCAATTCTCATCGACGGGGCTGTAGTGGAGCAGGTTGAGAGATTCAAATTCCTTGGTGTCCACATCAACAACAAACTAGAATGGTCCAAACACACCAAGACAGTCGTAAAGAGGGCACGACAAAGCCTATTCCCCCTCAGGAAACTAAAAAGATTTGGCATGGGTCCTGAGATCCTCAAAAGGTACTACAGCTGTAACATCGAGAGCATGGTTACCCAATGGTTACTCAGACTATTACTATTACTATGTACATACTACCTCAATTGGCCCGACCAACCAGCGCTCCCGCACATTGGCTAACCGGGCTATCTGCATTGTGTCCCACCACCCGCCAACCCCTCTTTTTATGCCACTGTTCATCATATACGCATAGTCACTTTAACCATACCTACATGTACATACTACCTCAATAAACCTGACTGACCGGTGTCTGTATATAGCCTTGCTAGTCTTATTTTCAAATGTATTTTTACTGTTGTTTTATTTCTATACTTACCTACACACACACACACACACACACACACACACACACACACACACACACACACCTTTTTTTCGCACTATTGGTTAGAGCCTGTAAGTAAGCATTTCACTCTGTTGTATTCGGCGCACATGACAAATAAACTTATTTGATTTGATTTTAGGACCACAATTGTTTTCACTATATATTCTACCTCTTGGTGATGTCATTAGAGAAACACAATGTCAATTTTCACTGCTATGCAAACAACACACAGCTGTACATTTCGATAAAACATGGTGAAGCCCCAAAATGGCCTACCCTTGAAGCCTGTGTTTCAGACATAAGGAAGTGGATGGAGGCAAACGTTTTACTTTTTTGAGATAATAGTTCTAGGTCCCAAGAAACAAAGAGATCTGCTGTTTGATCTGACAATTAATCTTGATGGTTGTACAGCTGTCTCAAATATAACTGTGAAGGACCTCACCATTACTCTGGACCCTGATCTCTCTTTTGATGCACATAGCAAAATATTTCAGGGGCAGCTTTGTTCCATCTTCATAACATTGCAAAAATCCGAAACGTTTTGTTCAAAAATGATGCAGTGACAAACCGCCCTTGCTGTCTCTACCTGGCCGGCTCCCCTCTCTCCACTCGGATTCACACAAGTAAGTGGGAAAGCACTCATTAAGTTGGTGGTCTGTAGATACAGTGCCTTGCGAAAGTATTCGGCCCCCTTGAACTTTGCGACCTTTTGCCACATTTCAGGCTTCAAACATAAAGATATAAAACTGTATTTTTTTGTGAAGAATCAACAACAAGTGGGACACAATCATGAAGTGGAACGACATTTATTGGATATTTCAAACTTTTTTAACAAATCAAAAACTGAAAAATTGGGCGTGCAAAATTATTCAGCCCCCTTAAGTTAATACTTTGTAGCGCCACCTTTTGCTGCGATTACAGCTGTAAGTCGCTTGGGGTATGTCTCTATCAGTTTTGCACATCGAGAGACTGACATTTTTTCCCATTCCTCCTTGCAAAACAGCTCGAGCTCAGTGAGGTTGGATGGAGAGCATTTGTGAACAGCAGTTTTCAGTTCTTTCCACAGATGCTCGATTTGGTTCAGGTCTGGACTTTGACTTGGCCATTCTAACACCTGGATATGTTTATTTTTGAACCATTCCATTGTAGATTTTGCTTTATGTTTTGGATCATTGTCTTGTTGGAAGACAAATCTCCGTCCCAGTCTCAGGTCTTTTGCAGACTCCATCAGGTTTTCTTCCAGAATGGTCCTGTATTTGGCTCCATCCGTCTTCCCATCAATTTTAACCATCTTCCCTGTCCCTGCTGAAGAAAAGCAGGCCCAAACCATGATGCTGCCACCACCATGTTTGACAGTGGGGATGGTGTGTTCAGCTGTGTTGCTTTTACGCCAAACATAACGTTTTGAATTGTTGCCAAAAAGTTCAATTTTGGTTTCATCTGACATCATCATTCATTCTTCTTCCACATGTTTGGTGTGTCTCCCAGGTGGCTTGTGGCAAACTTTAAACAACACTTTTTATGGATATCTTTAAGAAATGGCTTTCTTCTTGCCACTCTTCCATAAGGGCCAGATTTGTGCAATATACAACTGATTGTTGTCCTATGGACAGAGTCTCCCACCTCAGCTGTAGATCTCTGCAGTTCATCCAGAGTGATCATGGGCCTCTTGGCTGCATCTCTGATCAGTCTTCTCCTTGTATGAGCTGAAAGTTTAGAGGGACGGCCAGGTCTTGGTAGATTTGCAGTGGTCTGAAAGTCCATTTCAATATTATCGCTTGCACAGTGCTCCTTGGGATGTTTAAAGCTTGGGAAATCTTTTTGTATCCAAATCCGGCTTTAAACGTCTTCACAACAGTATCTCGGACCTGCCTGGTGTGTTCCTTGTTCTTCATGATGCTCTCTGCGCTTTTAACGGACCTCTGAGACTATCACAGTGCAGGTGCATTTATACGGAGACTTGATTACACACAGGTGGATTGTAATTTATCCTCATTAGTCATTTAGGCCAACATTGGATCGTTCAGAGATCCTCACTGAACTTCTGGAGAGAGTTTGCTGCACTGAAAGTAAAGGGGCTGAATAATTTTGCACGCCCAATTTTTCAGTTTTTGATTTGTTAAAAAAGTTTGAAATATCCAATAAATGTCGTTCCACTTCATGATTGTGTCCCACTTGTTGTTGATTCTTCACAAAAAAATACAGTTTTATATCTTTATGTTTGAAGCCTGAAATGTGGCAAAAGGTTGCAAAGTTCAAGAGGGCCGAATACTTTCGCAAGGCACTGTATCTCTCTAGTGGTGTGGGGGCTGTGCTTTGGCAAAGTGGGTGGGGTTATATCCTGCATCTACTATCCTGCAGTCTCCTGTATCTACACTGCAATAGTCTTTGTAATAGTCTTTGTGCCGGAGAGCTAGAGTCAGTTTGTCCTATCTGGTGTTCTGTTCGAACTTAAATATGCTTCCAGCAATTTTCCCATCTCTCCCTCTCTTTCTCTCTCTCTATGTGTTTCTCTTCCCTCCCAGAGGACCTGAGCCCTAGGACCATGCTTGAGGACTCCTGGCTGTTCCCGTTCACCTGGTCATGCTGCTGATCCAGTTTCTGCTGTTTTGCCTGTTGCTATGGAACCCTGACCTGTTCACCGGATGTGCTACCTTGTAGTGCTGCTGCTCCTGTTTTAACTGTTCTGCCTAGGGCTATGGAACCCTGACCTGTTCACCGGACATGCTACCTTATCCCGGACCTGCTGTTTTCAACCCTCTCTTTCCCTCTCCATCTCTCTCTCTCCCTCCCTTTCTCTCTTTCTCTCTACTGCACCTGTAGTCTCGACCACTGAATCCTCAGCTACAGTGGGCCAAAAAAGTATTTAGTCAGCCACCATTTATTTGGTAAATTCATTAAAAATCCTACAATGTGATTTTCTGGATTTTTTTACTCATTTTGTCTGTCATAGTTGAAGTGTACCTATGATGAAAATTACAGGCCTCTCTCATCTTTTTAAGTGGCAGAACTTGCACAATTGGTGGCTGACTAAATACTTTTTTGCCCCACTGTATGAAAAGCCAACTGACATTTACTCCTGAGGTGCTGACCTGTTGCACCCGCTATTGTGATCCTTATTTGAGCCTGCTGGTCATCATGAATGTTTGGACATCTTGAAGAACAATTTGGCCTTGATGGCCATGTACTCTTACAATCTCCACTCGGCACATCTATAAGAGGACTGGCAACCCTTCAGAGCCTGGTTCCTCTCTAGGTTTCTTCCTAGGTTCCAGCTTTTCTAGGGAGTTTTTACTAGCCCCGGTGCTTCTTCATCTGCATTGCTTACTCTTTGGGGTTTTAGGCTGAGTTTCTATGCAATAACTTTGTGCCATTTGTTGATGTAAAAAGGGCTTTATGAATAAATTTGATTGATTGATTTTGTATAAGCCTGTCAATGACTGATTTATGTCTAGTGTGCGTGCGTGCGTGTGTGTTTTGAGAGATGGAATCCACAATGTCATAATCATTTTCAGAGAGGGGGGGGTTGTGTATGATTCATCAGGGAGGTGAAGCATGGGCTTGTTTGCTGCTGCTCTCTGCCGTCCCATAATGAGGATATCACTGCGTCACACAATGATGGTGTCATCAGGTCATAGCTGTTGATGGAACAGAGATGGAAGACCTTTTCACTCTTCTCCAACACCTGCCATCTCTCACCACTGTAACAACCATTACAGGTAAAAGGTTATAATGTGTTATCTTTGATGGACAAGCCTGAGATGCTTTCTCAACAAGACTCTAGGTCTGGGCTGTAATCATTAAAGCAAGATTTCTGTAATAAAATTAAATACTGATGTTCATTTTGTGAAGCACTGTACCCGAACTGTTCCACCCTGAGAGAGAGAGAGAGAGAGAGAGAGAGAGAGAGACAGTGAGCGCTTCATACAGTGACATCAAAGCAAAGTAGCAGTTCAGAGGGGAAAGTAGCAGTAATGAATTTCCACTCAACAATTTTCTATAAAAAATGTGTTATTTATCAAGGTGAAACATTAATTGCACTGTCAATTATCTCTGTGTTTAGTACAAAAAAGACATTTGTTGAAAGTGTGCATTTATCATGTCAATGGAGTCTTTCATATGACAATCCATTTCATCAGCTCATCTCTGGAGACACGTTTGGGAACACACTGAAATCTACTTAATAGCCTTTTGGGGAAAATAAATTCATTTGCCTTTTTTTCATCAGTATTTTGATGTCCTGTTATCACCACAATTACCCAAAATTGGACTTGAGGCTTGGTTCGAGGAGACATTTAGTTTTCTTTCCATTTGGAAAGTTGGGTTAGATTTTCTATCTATATCTAGACCATTTCAATACATTCTAATCAAGTAATTACACCATTTAATGGGGATTTTTTTTGTCATTATGTGCATTTCTCAAATATTTGTTGTTGCACGGAACTAATTTGGCCCCAACCAAGCAAAATTATGAGCATTCACAATATGAGGCCAATGGATTTATCAACAAATTTACTCTTGTTAAGATCTTTAGTGGGCCACACACCTTGTCAAGGAGGTGAAAGTGACACCCCCGTTCATATTCTTATGTTGTGAAGTTGAGCAGCAGAGTCACAGTTCTATTGGTCATTATAAAGCTATGTCTCCCAGAAGACCTCCTAAAATGTCAGAACGTTGCCGTGTCATATTGATGTAAACATTCCATATGCCAGAGGCACAGAGAGACTATGACACATATGTCAGAGTCAAGGCCCGCGGGCCACATCCGGCCCGCAAGAAGGTTTTTTACGGCCCCTGGGATGATCTTGATTTATTATTAGAACCGGCCCGCAGCAAGCCGGCAGCCCGCAGATCTTTTACACGCACCAATACTACATTTCCCACAATGCAAAGGTGACGCACCGAGCAGTAGGCTGCTTCATTTCAATATTTATTGGCACAGCAGTCGTCAGCATCACAGTAAAATTAACTTTCAGATACCCATCAAAAATGGCAAAACGGAAGGTGGATACTGAGAACCGGGGGTTTCAAACAAGGTGGGAGTCGGAGTATATGTTCACGAAGGTAGCTGGAAAACCTGTGTGTCTTCTGTGTGGAGAAAGTGTGGCGGTACTGAAAGAGTATAATCTGAGACGACATTATGAAACGAAACACGCGGACAAAAACAAGAATATGGACATGGAACAAAGGCTACAAAAGGCAGAGGAATTAAAACGAGGCCTCAAATCTCGACAGGCTCTGTTCAAAAAAGCCAAATCACAAGGCCAGGCTGCTGTCAAGGCCAGTTTTATTTTGGCAGAAGAGATCGCTAAATCAGCCCGGCCATTTACGGAGGGGGATTTCATCAAAAACTGCATGATTAAAGTTTGTGACGAAGTTTGCCCAGAAAAAAGGCAACTCTTTTTAAATGTGAGTCTGAGCAGAAACACCATTGCCGAGAGAGTAGACCAGTTGTCCATCAATCTAAAAGAGCAGCTTGTGAAAAAGGGAAAAGATTTTATTGCATATTCCTTGGCTGTGGATGAGAGCACCGACATTTCTGACATTGCCCAGTTGTCAATTTTCATCCGCGGAGTGGACTCCAACCTAAGCGTGACAGAGGAGTTTTTGGCTTTACGTCCTATGCATGGCACAACTACGGGGCATGATTTGTATGAAGAGGTGTCAAGATGTGTAAATGAGATGGAGCTGCCTTGGGAAAAACTCGTGGGTTTGACAACCGACGGAGCACCTGCGATGTGTGGACACAGGAGCGGACTGGTGGCGAAGATACGGGAAAAGATGCAAGAGGAAAACGCGACAGGTGAGCTGACAGCTTATCATTGTATCATACACCAGGAAGCGTTGTGCGGTAAAGCCTTGAAAATGGAGCATGTAATGAGCATCATCACGCGCACAGTTAACTTTATCAGAGCCAAAGGTTTGAATCACCGCCAGTTCAAGGCATTTCTGACGGAGTTAGAAACGGAGCATGGTGATTTGCCTTATCACACAGAGGTGCGATGGCTAAGCCAGGGAAAGGTGCTTCAAAGATGTTTCGAGCTTCGTGAGGAGATTTGTCTGTTCTTGGACAGCAAAGGGAAAGACACAACACAACTCCGAGACGAAATGTTTCTGTGTGAAATGGCTTTTCTGTGTGACATTACGAGTCATCTGAATGCAATAAACTTGCAGCTGCAGGGTCGGGATCGTGTCATCTCTGATATGTACAGTACAGTGAAGGCATTTAAAACCAAACTGACTCTGTGGGAGACGCAGATGCGGAAAGAAAATTTGAGCCACTTTCCCAGCTGCCAGACCATGAAAGAGAAGCTCTCTACCAGTGCGTTCCCGAGCACACAGTTGGCTGATAAAATAGGTATGCTTGCCGCTGACTTTCGACGCCGATTTGCTGACTTTGAAGCACAAAAAAGCAGGTTGGAACTGCTCGGTAACCCATTTGCTGTTGACGTGGAAAGCTCACCACCAAACCTCCAAATGGAGTTGATTGACCTCCAATGCAATGATGCACTGAGGGCAAAATATGCGGCAGTGGGTGCTGCGGAGTTCGCCCGTTTCCTCCCCGGCACAATGCCCCAGCTGCGCATCCAGGCTGCTCAAACGTTGTCTATGTTTGGCAGCACATACCTGTGTGAACAACTGTTTTCTTTGATGAACCTGAACAAAACATCACACAGAAGTCGACTTACTGCTGAACACCTCCACTCAATTCTGAGGATTTCTTCAGCTCAGAGCCTTACCCCGAACATTGATGAACTTGTGGAAAAGATGGGACACCACCAAGTATCACCCTCAACCTCAAACAAGTGAACATTACTGTGCAATCACATATTTAGAGTTTTTACTCAGTTCAAGTTTAAAAGTTAAAATGTAATATTTGTTTTCACTGCATGTTACTTCTCCTTAAACAAAGTGTTGTTTTTGATTAATAGATTTTTGCACTTTATTTTTTTGTATTTCAATCCAATTATATTTTAAAAATATTTCAGTTGAGTGGATGATAGAAAATTGCTATTATTGTTTTTTCTTTGAAGTAAATTTAGCCCACTTTTGCTAAAATAGAAAATATAGTCTACTGATGGTGCCTTGAATACCGGTTTCTTTCATTTAATGTTCATGTTATGGGGATATTTATATAAAGGAAATTTGTCTTTTGTGTCTGTTGAAAATTAAAGATTACTGACAGAGCCATAAGAAAATATTGCTTTATTTATCTGATCATATTGTAATATATTTGTTAGGTTTTCAGTAGGTTCAATTAGGTTCACTAGACTATATGCGTCTGTCATGTACTGTCATGTTGTGTCTTGTCTCTGTCCTTTCCCTTCACCCTGTCTCCCTCTGCTGGTCGTTGTTAGGTTACCTTTTCTCCCCCGCTTTCCCCCAGCTGTTCCTTGTCTCCTCTGACTACCCATTCACCCCGTTTCCCACCTGTTCCCTTTTTCCCTCTGATTAGGTCCCTATATCTCTCTCTGTTTCTGTTCCTGTCCTTGTCGGATTCTTGTTTGTTGTGTTTCATGCCTGAGCCAGACTATCGTCATGTTTGCTGTAACCTTGTCCTGTCCTGTCGGAATCTGCCGGTCTATCTGAGCCTACCTATGTTTGGTTATTAAAGAAGCTCTGTTTAAGTTAGTTCGCTTTTGGGTCCTCATTCACTCACCATAACAGAAGAATCCGACCAAGAATGGACCCAGCGACTTCGGATCCTCTCCACTCAGCCGTCGGGATCCAGGGAGCGATGCTAGGCAGACACGAGCAGGAAGTGTCTGCTGCTCGACATGCCGTTGAGACCCTGGCCACCCAAGTCTCCAACCTCACAGAACAGGGTCACCATCTCCGCCTCGATCCACCGGCCACTTCCAGGGCTTTCGAATCTCCGGAGCCCAGAATCAATAACCCGCCGTGTTACTCTGGGGAGCCCACTGAATGCCGCTCGTTCCTCACCCAGTGTGATATTGTGTTTTCTCTCCAGCCCAACACTTACTCCAGGAGCACTGCTCGTGTCGCCTACGTCATATCTCTCCTTATTGGACGGGCTCGTGAGTGGGGCACGGCAATCTGGGAGGCAAGGGCTGAGTGTACTAACCAGTATCAGGACTTTAAGGAGGAGATGATACGGGTTTTTGATCGATCTGTTTTTGGGGAGGAGGCTTCCAGGGCCCTGTCTTCCCTATGTCAAGGCAATCGATCCATAACAGACTACTCTATTGAGTTTCGCACTCTTGCTGTCTCCAGTGGCTGGAACGAGCCGGCCTTGCTCGCTCGTCTTCTGGAGGGTTTCCGCGCAGAGGTAAAGGATGAGATTCTCTCCCGGGAGGTTCCTTCCAGCGTGGATTCCTTGATTGAACTCGCTATTCGCATTGAGCGACGGGTTGATCTTCGTCACCGAGCTCGTGGAAAGGAGCTCGCGCTCTCCGTCGCCTCCCTCTCCGCATCACTACCATCTTCCTCTGCCGGCTCGGGTGCTGAGCCCATGCAGCTGGGAGGTATCCACATCTCGACTAAGGAGAGGGAACGGAGAATCACCAACCGCCTCTGTCTCTATTGCGGTTCCGCTGGTCATTTTGTCACTTCATGTCCAGTAAAAGGCCAGAGCTCGTCAGTAAGCGGAGGGCTACTGGTGAGCGCTACTACTCCTGTCTCTCCTTCAAGATCCTGCACTACCTTGTCGGTCCATCTACGCTGGACCGGTTCGTCAGCTTCCTGCAGTGCCTTAATAGACTCTGGGGCGGAGGGCTGTTTTATGGACGAGACCTGGGCTCGGGAACATGACATTCCTCTCAGACAGTTAAAGGAGCCCACGGCCTTGTTCGCCCTGGATGGTAGTCCTCTCCCCAGGATTCAGCGTGAGACGCTACCTTTAACCCTCACTGTTTCTGGTAATCATAGTGAAACCATTTCTTTTTTAATTTTTCGTTCACCTTTTACACCTGTTGTTTTGGGCCATCCCTGGCTAGTTTGTCATAATCCTTCCATTAATTGGTCTAGTAATTCTATCCTCTCCTGGAACGTCTCTTGTCATGTGAAATGTTTAATGTCTGCTATCCCTCCTGTTTCCTCTGTCTCTTCTTCACAGGAGGAGCCTGGTGATTTGACAGGGGTGCCGGAGGAATATCACGATCTGCGCACGGTGTTCAGTCGGTCCAGGGCCACCTCTCTTCCTCCACACCGGTCGTATGATTGTAGTATTGATCTCCTTCCGGGAACCACCCCCCCCCCCGGGGTAGACTATACTCTCTGTCGGCTCCCGAACGTAAGGCTCTCGAAGATTATTTGTCTGTAGCTCTTGACGCCGGTACCATAGTCCCCTCCTCCTCTCCCGCCGGAGCAGGTTTTTTTTTTGTCAAGAAGAAGGACGGGTCTCTGCGCCCCTGCATAGATTATCGAGGGCTGAATGACATAACAGTGAAGAATCGTTATCCGCTTCCTCTTATGTCTTCAGCCTTCGAGATCCTGCAGGGAGCCAGGTTTTTCACTAAGTTGGACCTTCGTAACGCTTACCATCTCGTGCGCATCAGGGAGGGGGACGAGTGGAAGACGGCGTTTAACACTCCGTTAGGGCACTTTGAATACCGGGTTCTTCCTTTCGGCCTCGCTAACGCTCCAGCTGTCTTTCAGGCATTAGTCAATGATGTCCTGAGAGACATGCTGAACATCTTTGTTTTCGTTTACCTTGACGATATCCTGATTTTTTCACCGTCACTCCAGATTCATGTTCAGCACGTTCGACGTGTCCTCCAGCGCCTTTTAGAGAATTGTCTTTTTGTGAAGGCTGAGAAGTGCACTTTTCATGCCTCCTCCGTCACATTTCTCGGTTCTGTTATTTCCGCTGAAGGCATTAAGATGGATCCCGCTAAGGTCCAAGCTGTCATTGATTGGCCCGTCCCTAAGTCACGCGTCGAGCTGCAGCGCTTTCTCGGCTTCGCGAACTTCTATCGTCGTTTCATCCGTAATTTCGGTCAGGTGGCAGCTCCTCTCACAGCCCTTACTTCTGTCAAGACGTGCTTTAAGTGGTCCGTTTCCGCCCAGGGAGCTTTTGATCTCCTCAAGAATCGTTTTACATCCGCTCCTATCCTTGTTACACCTGACGTCTCTAGACAGTTCGTTGTCGAGGTTGACGCGTCAGAGGTGGGCGTGGGAGCCATCCTTTCTCAGCGCTCCCTCTCTGACGACAAGGTCCACCCATGCGCGTATTTTTCTCATCGCCTGTCGCCGTCGGAACGTAACTATGATGTGGGTAACCGCGAACTGCTTGCCATCCGGTTAGCCCTAGGCGAATGGCGACAGTGGTTGGAGGGGGCGACCGTTCCTTTTGTCGTTTGGACTGACCATAGGAACCTTGAGTACATCCGTTCTGCCAAACGACTTAATGCGCGTCAGGCGCGTTGGGCGCTGTTTTTCGCTCGTTTCGAGTTCGTGATTTCTTATCGTCCGGGCTCTAAGAACACCAAGCCTGATGCTTTGTCTCGTCTCTTCAGTTCTTCAGTAGCCTCCACTGACCCCGAGGGGATTCTCCCTGAGGGGCGTGTTGTCGGGTTGACTGTCTGGGGAATTGAGAGGCAGGTAAAACAAGCGCTCACTCACACTCCGTCGCCGCGCGCTTGTCCTAGGAACCTTCTTTTCGTTCCCGTTCCTACTCGTCTGGCCGTTCTTCAGTGGGCTCACTCTGCCAAGTTAGCCGGCCACCCTGGCGTTCGGGGTACGCTTGCTTCCATTCGCCAGCGTTTTTGGTGGCCCACCCGGGAGCATGACACGCGTCGTTTCGTGGCTGCTTGTTCGGTCTGCGCGCAGACTAAGTCCGGTAACTCTCCTCCTGCCGGCCGTCTCAGGCCGCTTCCTATTCCCTCTCGACCGTGGTCTCACATCGCCTTAGATTTTGTCACCGGACTGCCTTCGTCAGCGGGGAAGACTGTTATTCTTACGGTTGTCGATAGGTTCTCTAAGGCGGCTCATTTCATTCCCCTTGCTAAGCTTCCTTCTGCTAAAGAGACGGCACAAATCATCATCGAGAATGTTTTCAGAATTCATGGCCTTCCGTCAGACGTCGTTTCGGACAGAGGTCCGCAATTCACGTCTCAATTTTGGAGGGAGTTTTGCCGTTTGATTGGGGCTTCCGTCAGTCTCTCTTCCGGCTTTCACCCCCAGTCTAACGGTCAAGCAGAACGGGCCAATCAGACTATTGGTCGCATCTTACGCAGTCTTTCTTTTCGTAACCCTGCGTCTTGGTCAGAACAGCTCCCCTGGGCAGAATACGCCCACAACTCGCTTCCTTCGTCTGCGACCGGGCTATCTCCTTTTCAGAGTAGCCTCGGGTACCAGCCTCCGCTGTTCTCATCTCAGTTCGCCGAGTCCAGCGTCCCCTCCGCTCAGGCTTTTGTCCAACGTTGCGAGCGCACCTGGAAGAGGGTCAGGTCTGCACTTTGCCGTTATAGGACGCAGACTGTGAGGGCTGCTAATAAGCGTAGAACTAAGAGTCCTAGATATTGTCGCGGTCAGAGAGTTTGGCTCTCCACTCAGAACCTTCCCCTTAAGACGGCTTCTCGCAAGTTGACCCCGCGGTTCATTGGTCCGTTCCGTATTTCTCGGGTCATTAATCCTGTCGCAGTTCGACTTCTTCTTCCGCGATACCTTCGTCGCGTCCACCCGGTCTTCCATGTCTCCTGCATCAAGCCCGTCCTTCGCGCCCCCGCTCGTCTTCCCCCCCCCCCCCCCCATCCTTGTCGAGGGCGCACCCATCTACAGGGTCCGTAGAATTTTGGACATGCGTCCTCGGGGCCGTGGTCACCAGTACCTCGTAGATTGGGAGGGGTACGGTCCTGAGGAGAGGAGTTGGGTTCCCTCTCGGGACGTGCTGGACCGTGCGCTGATCGAGGATTTCCTCCGTTGCCGCCAGGTTTCCTCCTCGAGTGCGCCAGGAGGCGCTCGGTGAGTGGGGGGGTACTGTCATGTACTGTCATGTTGTGTCTTGTCTCTGTCCTTTCCCTTCACCCTGTCTCCCTCTGCTGGTCGTTGTTAGGTTACCTTTTCTCCCCCGCTTTCCCCCAGCTGTTCCTTGTCTCCTCTGACTACCCATTCACCCCGTTTCCCACCTGTTCCCTTTTTCCCTCTGATTAGGTCCCTATATCTCTCTCTGTTTCTGTTCCTGTCCTTGTCGGATTCTTGTTTGTTGTGTTTCATGCCTGAGCCAGACTATCGTCATGTTTGCTGTAACCTTGTCCTGTCCTGTCGGAATCTGCCGGTCTATCTGAGCCTACCTATGTTTGGTTATTAAAGAAGCTCTGTTTAAGTTAGTTCGCTTTTGGGTCCTCATTCACTCACCATAACAGCGTCATTTAAAAAATTTTCAATGAACATTCGAACAGTCCGGCCCTCGTCTTGTAGCTGATTTTTTTATTTGGCCCTCCGTCCATTTGACTTTGACACCCCTGGACTATGACATTTAATGAAAAGTAACACGATTTAAGACTTCGATTTAGTTGCAAAAAAACAAAATAATAAATATCTGTGATGGGCTCATGGTATGATTAGTACAACATCTCTTAACTAATCTGAAGCTCCATCTCCCAGGTCCTCAGGCTGTATCTCAATACGGTAATGGTTCTATCTATCGCTGCCAATTTTGAAACTGTGGCTTAAAGTGGTGAATGTGCCTTAATCTCCCTGATAGCACTGTAGTCACATGAAGGAGAGAAAGTGAAAGATTTACTAAGCACTGGAAAAAATAATGCATTCCATTGCCATGTGCTGCAGAGAAACCCCTGTTATCGTTCTCTTGGATGTGCGAGGCGGCAGTTATTGATTGATAGACCTGCCTGGTGTTGATGTGCGCGTGTGTGTGTGTGTGTGTATTTGTGTGCACGTGCGTATACGTGTATCTATGTGGGTGTGTATGAAAAGGCAACGAGCGTTAAAACACACACAGAGCCTCTGCTTCACTTTTCAGTACTTGATTTAGTATTCCGATGGAAATTGTGTTTCAACTAGGGGTTAAATTGAAGTGGTAGGGAGTGGAACAGAATGAAGAGGAAATTAATTTCAGTCACATATTGGGGACAGCTCTACCACTGAAAAGCAATTTATATACCAATTTAACCTCACACGAACTGTTTATCTTTTACAACAACATTGTCGATGTCATCATACTCATCGACTACCTAAAGAATTGCCTGCAATGACTTTAAAGGGGCATAGAGAATTATAGCAAAACAAACAACTAAATTGTAACAAAACCTTTACAAACAGGCAATCCAAATCTGAATTGAACACTGTGTTTACAATTTATCTTAAAGTTAATGCCATAGCAGAGCTGTTTTTATTATGGAAACAATTCCAGCTTACAACAGTGTGTACTTTGTCTCAAAACAAACGCATTAGTTGGGAGGAGCTAAATGTAATAGCAGGTTTTTTGTTCTCATCTTTATCAACACACTGTCAATAGGGAGTTGTTGGACTGGACTGTGGCCTATGTACCAATGCATCACACAAACACACACACACAGATTGCAAGCACACACACACACACACACACACACACACACACACACACACACAAACACACACACACACACACACACATAAACACACACACACAGCGGGACGTTTTAATTTGAGTCTTGCCTATCAAATGACCAGGGAGGGAGAGAGTAATGATCCATACACACAGCGATGTGGCCTGTATTGTACAGTACAGATGTAGGATCTTAATTTGAGCCAGTTTGCTACAGCAGGAAAATAATCCTGCAGCAACAGGAAATGTGAATTATTATGTGGACATTTTTTTTATTGGTTGATACATTTTTGTTAGGGCAAATCAAGTCTGATATTTTAAAGTGTAAATTACAACCTTTAGAATCCTTTTTAAACTATGCAGGAAAATTGTCAGTAATAAGAGTGATCAAATTAAGATCCTACATCTGTAGAACGGACATTTCCATTTCACTCATCCAAATGAGTCTGCAGTGTGAGACGTTGTTTGTTATGTGACGAAACTCATTCTAGAAGATGAATGGGTAGCCTATAAGCAATATGGCAGCACAGTGACATGTGCTGTAGAGCGAGATTGCAGTTGCCATGGCGTCTCCATCTCACAGAATGAATGTTGATTGGCTTGGCTCAGACAATGAAACATGACTGTAAGCCCAGAACCCAAACCTAGTTCTGAAGATCCACAGTGTTTGTGTTAATTTTTCTGGTCTAACAGAATGTGTGGTATACTTTATATGCTTGGAACCACAGAAGGAAATGGTCAAAGTAAATCTGATGCAATGTGTTGGTGCTTCATGTTGTGCATGGTGCTTGTGCTGCGTGTTGTGCATGGTGCTTGTGCTGCGTGTTGTGCATGGTGCTTGTGCCCCTGATGAAACGAGTTAGTCTTAAAAATAAAGAAGCATTTGAGTTAAATTCCACTGCCAAGAGTTGCTGAGTTTCCTCTTCACTTCAGTTTGCTCAGTTCATACACCGTGTTTAGAGAACAAGGTAGTGGCTGTGTTTCGGTAGTGGCTATGTTCCTTTCCCTTTGTTCCTATGTATCATGGATACATTAAATGTACCTGATCTCTTCAATAAGATTCAATTCACATGAGAGGGAGAAGAAGGGCGTGAAAGATTTAAACATCCGTGAAACTCAGAATGCATTCCAAAGTCATATGGTGCAGCAAGCGGATCACACATTATTTTACCATTCTCTTACAAGTGTCAAACTGCTGTCAATGGGTTCGAAAATAAAGGATTTCCCATTAAGAGAACAATAAAAAGGATCAACTGACTCCTGATAAAAAAATGAAAATATTTGCCTTTTAAGCTATTCCCTGACGAACTGTCCCTGACACGAAGGACACAACTGTTTGAATTGACGTCATTACAACCAGCTTTGCCTCCACTGTGTTTTTTGTAGATCCTGTGTCCCTGCATCCTTCCAAGACAGTGTTCTCCAATCTTGTCTCTTTGTTGTTCCAACCCAGTACTAACACACCTGTTTCATCTAATCAAGGGATTGATGATTCATTGATTTGTTTCATCATTTTGAGTAAGTGCAGGGTTGGAAAAAAGCAGGTGGTAGGTCTCAGGCACATCCTGTCCAGGCTTTCCCCTGCAGGAAGCAGTTGAAGGGGTGACTTGTTGAGTCACCCGCCTTCCCCTTCAGCTTGATCCAATCGCTTTGGACGACTCTGCTGCCTAGCAACAGCTAACATCTGGCAGAGATTTGGAAGTCTGGCCCAGCCTCTGGGAATAGGGAATAAAGGAACGTGACTAGATTAGACCCTTGCAAGAACAGATTAAAAAAACACACATGCACACACACACACACACACACACACACACACACACACACACACACACACACAAACACACACACAGAGATAAAAATGCTCACACATGCATACACACACACACAAACACACAAAAACACACACTAGGGTTGGGGTGAATTTGAATTGAATTTGAGTTGGCCACACCCCACAGGAAACAGTTTGTAGGAAGTAGAATTGAATTCAAAGCAAAGGGATCAATAAGGGAGCAATAAGGATCGGACTCTTCATCTAAATTTCCACCTAAAATGATATACCCAAATCTAACTTCCTGAAGCTCAGGACCTGAAGCAAGGATATGCATATTCTTGATACCATTTGAAAGGAAACACTTTAAAGTTTCTGGAAATGTGAAATTAATGCAAGAGAATATTACACATTAGATCTGGTTAAAGATAAAACAAACAAAAAATTAAATAAAATGTCATCATCTTTGAAATGCAAAAGTAAGTCCATACATTTACCTAGGATGCTGGGTGTAATTTAGATGTTGTCCAGACGAGGACAGCAGTGTGTGTGCAAAGTTTCAGACTGATACATTCACAAATGAGAGCTCTACATAATATTTTGTATCAAGTGAACCTCATGAGTTTGCCCAAATGTACCCAACTTGCCGAATTGGTCAAATGATACATTTCCAAGTACTTCTAGACATCAGGACGGCGATTACTCACCACGGACTGGCAGAATCCTTTTTTTCCTTTAACGAGTCTGACGAGCCTGACACAAACAATATACTGCTTTCTCGGGAACAGGCCCAGATCCCGGTGATTGCATGAAGAGAAGGTGGAGAAAAAATGTCCAAAGGACGGGCTGCTTCAGAGAATTCGTAGGCGTTCAGAAAAAAACCCACTGCCTTCCATTGTGCTAGCAAACGTGCAATCTTTGGAGAATAAAATCGATGACCTACGCGCAAGATGAAACTACCAACCGGGCATTCAAAACTGTAACATCTTATGCTTCACGGAGTCGTGGTGGAGCGGCGACACTATCAACATACAGCTGGCTGGTTATACGCTGTACCGGGAGGATAGAACAGCAGCGTCTGGTAAGACTATGTATTTTTGTAAATATCAGCTGGTGCACGATATCTAAGGAAGTCTCAAGCTATTGCACGCCTGAGGTAGAGTATCTCATGATAAGCTGTAGACCACACTATCTACCTAGAGAGTTTTCATCTGTATTCTTCGTAGCTGTGTATATACCACCATAGTCAGGCTGGCATCAAGACAGCATTGAATGAGCTATATTCTGCCATAAGCAATCAAGAAAACGCTCACCTAGAGGCGGCGCTCCTAGTAGCCGGGGACTTTAACGCAGGGAAACGTAAATCCATTTTTCCAAATTTCTATCAGCATGTTAAATGTGCAACCAGAGGAAAAACAACTCTGGACCACCTTTACTCCACACACAGGAATGCAAACAAAGCTCTCCCTCGACCTCCATTTGGCAAATCCGAACACAATTCTATCCTCCTGATTCCTGCTTACAAGCAAACCTTAGTCGTAGACTGTTCTCTCTGCTACCGCACGGCAAGCGGTACCGGAGCGCCAAGTATAGGTCCAAGAGGATTCGTAACTTCTTTGGGATAGGGGGCAGCATTTTCACTTTTGGATGAATAGCGTGCCCAGAGTGAACTGCGTCCCAGATGCTAATATATGCATATTATTATTAGTATTGGATAGAAAACACTCTGAAGTTTCTAAAACTGTTTGAATGATGTCTGTGAGTATAACAGAACCCATATGGCAGGCAAAAACCTGAGAAAAAAATCCAAACATGAAGTGGGAAATCTGAGGTTTGTAGATTTTGAACTCAGCCCCTATCGAATTCACAGTGGGATATGGGTTATGTTGCACTTCCTGAAGCTTCCACTAGATGTCATCCGTCTTTAGAACATTGTTTCAGGCTTCTCCTGTGAAGGGGGGCCGGGTGGGATCTGTTTGACTAAGGGGTCTGCTAGCAGCCTCGTTCTTAGTCACCTGCATTTCACATTGCTTGTCTACAGACAATGGAATTTTCCAGTTGGAACATTATTTAACATTTATGATAAAAACATCCTAAATATTGATTCTATACTTAGTTTGACAAGTTTCTTCGACCTATAACATAACTTTTTGAACTTTTAGTCCGACTGGACCTGAATGAGCTTTTGGATTTGTTTACCAAACGCCCAAACAAAAGAAGATATTTGGACATAAATGGACATAAATGATGGACATTATCGAACAAAACAAACATTTAGTGTGGAACTGCGATTCTTGGGAGTGCATTCTGATGAAGATCATCAAAGGTAAGTGAATATTTATAATGCTATTTATGATTAATGTTGACTGCGCAACATGGCAGATATTTATTTTGGCTGGTTTGGGCTCTGAGCGCCGTTCTCAGATTATTATTTTTCCGTAAAATAAAATTGAAATCTGACACAGCGGTTGCATTAAAACCTCTTAAGGCTAGGCAGAATACTGCCCCCTTTGGAGGAATTGCGTGCCCATTGTAAACTGAAAAAAAATCTGTCCAAAATTGCTAATATGTGCATATAATAATTATTATTGGATAGAACACACTCTAAAGCTTCTAAAACCGTTGGAATTATGTCTGTAAGTATAGCAGAACTCACAGGGCAGGCATTCTTCCAAACTAGTTTTGGGATCATGAAAGTTGGGGCAACTTTGACGTGATCGCCCCCACCCTTCCCAACCAGCTATGGATCTGGGGACACTTTCTATGTCTTCCACTAGATGTCCTCATTCAGTAGAGTGTTTAATCGTTCAAATCCTGCGAGTTTTGGCCCTATGGGAGTGAATTGAGTGAGTGTCGCGAGAAAATACCTGTGCGTTAGGGCGCGAATTGGTCCCATCCATTCCTTTGTTCCAGCACTCCGGAGGAGAACTAACAATGACCGGTTGAATTGAAAATGGTTTTGTACGTTTAGAACATCCTAAAGCTTGATTCTGCACTTAGTTTGACCTGTTTAGTCGACATATAATATGTAATTTTGAAGTTTTGATGCGCAACTTTTCCGGACCAGAGGACATTTTGGGTGCATTTCAGCTGATATTGTTAGCAGATGCTAATACAAAGACACAAGACTTGAAACCAAACGATGTTTTGGGTAAGTATGAACCCTTCCAGTACATTCTGAACGAAGACCATCAAAGGTAAGGGAATATTTATGCTGAAATTGAAATTGTGTGTTTCTGACTCCAACATAGCGGAGAAATATTGCTTATGTCTGAGCGCCGTCTCAGAATATTGAATAGTGAGCGATTTCTGTAACGTTAAAAAGAAATGTAACAAAGTGATTGCATTAAGAAGCAGTGTATCTTTCTAACTATATGTAGAACATGTATATTTAGTCAAAGTTTATGATGTCTATTTACGTTATCTTGCGGCGCTCCCTATATTTTCTGCGGACATTTTTCAGTATTTTCTGAACATGAATTCAATGTAAATGGACATTTATGGATATAAATGGCATATTATTGAGAGAAATGTTTTTTTACTGTGTAACATGTCCTATTACTGTCATCTGATGAAGATTTTCAAAAGGTTAGTGAATTATTTATTTTTTAATCCTGCTTTTATAATTTTATATTTTCTGGGACAAAATGGCTGCCTCTTGTCTTCGTTTCGGTGGTGGTCTAATATAAATATGTGGTGTGTTTTCGCCGTAAAACATTTAAAAAATCTGACATGCTGGGTAGATGAACAAGGTGTTTATCTTTAATTTGAGGTATTGGACTTGTTAATGTGTGGAGGTTAAATATTTCTAAGAATATTTTTGCGTTCCATGCGCCACGTTCCAGCTGAACGTGGGAGGGGTCGTTCCCAAAAGGGAACCCTAACCCGTCATCAGGTTAAGGAGAAGTGTATCTAAAGTTCCATGCATAACACTTGAATTTTCTTCAACATTTATAATGAGTATTTCTGTGAATTCATGTGGCTCTCTGCAATATCACTGCATGTTTTGGAACTACTGAACATAATACGCCAATGTAAAATAAGATTTAGGGATATAAATATGAACTTACCGAACAAAACATACATATATCGTGTAACATGAAGTTCTATGAGTGTCATCTGATGAAAATCATCAAATTTAGTGATACATTTTATCTCTATTGGTGCTTTTTTTTTTTTTTTTTTTGACTCCTCTCTTTGGCTGGAAAAATCGCTGGGTTTTTCTGTGAGTTGGTGGTGACCTGACATAACCGTTTGTGGAGCTTTCGCTGTAAAGCCTTTTTGAAATCAGACACTGTGGCTGGATTAACGAGAATTGTATCTTTAAAATGGTGCCTAATACTTATATGTTTGAGAAATTTGATTTATGAGATTTCTGTTGATTTCTATTTGACGCCCTGCAATTTCATTGGCTGTTGGCGAGGGGAACCCCAGTCCTAGGCAGGTTAACAGCTTCTACCCCCAAGCCATAAGACTCCTGAACACCAACATCAAAGGTCTACCCAGACTATTTGCATTGCTCCCCCCCCCCTCCCCTCCCACTCTTTTACACCGCTGCTACTCTCTGTTATTATCATCTATGCATAGTCACTTTAATAACTCTACTTACATGTACATATTACCTCAACTAACCGGTGCCTCTGTACGCCTATGTAGATATTCTATAAAAAATCTGCCCTTTCCAGCTACAATAGTCATTTATGTCTACACTGTACTTCTGATCAATTTGGTGTTATTTTAATGGACAAAAAAAATGCTTTTAAAAAAACAACAAGGACATTTCTAAGTAACCACAAACTTTTGAATGGTGGTGAAGCTATGTTTCAAATGATAGGTGGTCATTGGACCAAGAGGCTGTCAATCAAATGAACACGGACCGTCTCATTGAAGCGTAATTATGTCTGTCCTTTGTGGGCTTATAGACATGTTGTGTAGCCATTAGATAATGTAGAATGATGAAACAAAGTTTGGGTTCCTTCTAGAGTGTCTGAGGATTTGTTTGTTTCACCGAAACATTTATATTTCATAGATTGTTGCAAGTTGAAAGATTTGGAATTCATGTGAGACACTGTATACAACATGGATCGTGTTAGGATGTAAAAATGGATTTAATCAAAAAAATATACGCTACATTTTATCTCTGGGACCCTCAGGATGACAAATCAGAGCAAGATTACTGAATGTAATTACATTATACCATCAGAGGTGAATGTATCAAACCAGTTGCTTTGATAAAAGTGTTTTGTTGTTGTGTACTATCTTCAAACAATAACATGGTATTTTTTGGGGTGTAATAGCTACTGTAAATTAGACATTGCAGTTAGATTAACAATCATCTTTCTGACCATATAAGACATGTATATGTCCTGGAAAGTTGGCTTTTGTTTACAATGCCATTCTAGTCAAATATCACATATTGAACAGCAACTGTTCCGATTCGGGACACTGATTCAGTGTGACAGGAAATATTTATTTAACAAATCTTTTATCAAAAGGGTCTGCCTCTGTCACACCCTGATCTGTTTCAACTGTCTTTGTGCTTCTCTCCACCCACCTCCAGGTGTCGTCATCTTCCCCATTATCCCCTGTGTATTTATACCTGTGTCGTCTGTTTGTTGCCAGTTTGTTTTGTTTGTGAAACCTACCAGCGTTTGTTCCCCTGCACCTGTCTGTTTCTTGCTCCTGTTTCCTAGTCCTTCCCGGTGTTGACCCTTCTACATGCCCTTAGCCTGCCTGCCGTTCTATACCTTTCCCCACCTCACTGGATCATTGACCCCTGCCTTCCCTGACCCTGAGACGGCCTTCCGTTCTGGACACTTTGCACCTTCTCTGGATTTCTGACCCCTGCCTGCCTTTGACCTGTCGTTTGCCTGCCCCCTTATTAGAAATAAATGTTTCTTGTCTGCATCTGGGTCATACCTGAAACATGATAGCCTCTTATTAATGCAAAGACTGTACAGGGAAATGCATTTTTTCGAATCTTTTAAACTTTAAAAGTCCAATGCAGCCGTTTATAATCTCTATATAAAATAATTTCTGGGTAACAATTATTAAATCCTACTATGTGGATGTGTGGCAGGGCTTGAAAACTATTACGTGCTACAAAGGGAAACCCAGACGCGAGCTGCAGAGTGACGCGAGCCTACCAGACCAGCTAAATGCCTTTCATGCTCGCTTCGAGGCAAGCAACACTGAAGCATGCATGAGAGCACCAGCTGTTCTGGATGACTGTGTGATAACGCTCTCGGTAGCCGATGTGAACAAAACGTTTAAACAGGTCAACATTCACAAAGCCACTGGGCCAGATGGATTACCAGGACGTGTACTCAAAGCATGCGCGGACCAACTGTCAAGTGTCTTCACTAACATTAACAACCTCTCCCTGACCGAATTTGTAATACCTACATGTTTCAAGCAGACCACCATAGTCCCTGTGCCCAAGGAAGTGAAGGTAACCAGCCTAAATGATCACCACCCCTTGGAACTCAAGTCGGTAGCCATGAAGTGCTTTGAAAGGCTGGTCATGGCTCACATCAACAGCATCCTCCTTGACAACCCAGACCCACTCCAATTTGCATACCGCCCCAACAGTTACACAGATGACGTGATCTCAATCATACTCCACACTGCCCTTTCTCACCTGGACAAAAGGAACACCTACAGTGGGGAGAACAAGTATTTGATACACTGCCGATTTTGCAGGTTTTCCTACTTACAAAGCATGTAGACTTCTGTAATTCTTTATCATAGGTACACTTCAACTGTGACGGAATCTAAAACAAAAATCCAGAAAATCACATTGTATGATTTTTACAATACCCACGAAGCTCATCAATAAGCTAAGGACTCTGGGACTAAACATCTCCCTCTGCAACTGGATCCTGGACTTCCTGACGGGTCGCCCCCAGGTGGTAAGAGTAGGCAACAACACGTCTGCCACGCTGATCCTTAACACTGGGACCCCACAGGGGTGTGTACTTATTCTGCTCCTGTATTCCCTGTTCACCCATGACTGTGTGGCCAAACACGACTCCAACACCATTATTAAGTTTGCTGACGAGACAACAGTGGTAGGCCTGATCACCGACAACGATGAGACAGCCTATAGGGAGGAGGTCAGAGAACTGACAGTGTGGTACCAGGACAGCAACCTCTCCCTCAATGTGAGCAAGACAAAGGAGCTGATCGTGGACTTCAGGAAAAAGCGGGCCAAACAGGCCCCCATTAACATCGACAGGGCTGTAGTGGAGCGGGTTGAGAGTTTCAAGTTTCTTGGTGTCCACATCACCAACGAACTATCATGGTCCAAACATACCAAGACAATCGTGATGAGGGCACGACAAAACCTTTTCCCCCTCAGGAGACTGAAAAGATTTGTCATGGGTCCCCAGATCCTCAAAAGCTTCTACAGCTGCACCATCAAGAGCACCCTGACCAGTTGCCTCACCGCCTGGTATGGCATCTGCTTGGCATCTGACCGTAAGGAGCTACAGAGGGTAGTGCGAACGGCCCAGTACATCAAGCTTCCTGCCATCCAGGACCTATATAAATTGTCAGAGACTCCAGTCACCCAAGTTATAGACTGTTTTCTCTGCTACCGCACAGCAAGTGGTACCGGAGCGCCAAGTCTAGGACCAAAAGGCTCCTCAACAGCTTCTACCCCCAAGTTATAAGACTGCTGAACAATTCATAAAAATCACCACCGGACATTTACTTGTTGTATTCCACGCATGTGGCAAATAAAGTTTGATTTGATTTTGATTAAGTACCTTACTGTTTTCAATTAAAATGTTAAAAAAAGAAACAAAAATTGCTTCTTACCAATTAGCAACTTCCCAAGCAAGAATTTTGCTAAGACTGTCTGGGCGTGGTCTGAGCTGAGAGGGGAAATCTGAAAACAAGCTTTTATTTACAGAGAGGTTTGGATGTCACCAGGCAGGCCAAAATTCTATCCCACCAAATCAGGCTGGAATTTCAGGTGGTCTTTTCAAACAACACTTACACTAAAACGACATGATCATAATTTTCCCAATTACAGACTCTTATTCCAACCACATAGCGTAGAAATAAACAGAAAACACATGAAAATCTAGTTTTTGACTGCACTGAGACTTTAAGGGAAATATGATTTCTTATAGACAACCCACAACAAGTTCTTAGAATATTTCCAGACCACTGTTCTATTTAAAGTAGTTTTATGGAAAAGAGTTTAAAAATGAAATGTTTCAACCATAATGCTACAAGGCATTAGTAACAATACATGATGTCAAAATAAACATTTGTAGTGATAGGTCGAAAAAAAAGGCCATTTGAATTTCATTGAATTAAATTCTACTTCCTTTCATTCAAAATCTATTCAAATTCTGCTTCCAGTGGAGTGTGGACAATTTCATTTCAAGAATTTAATTGGAATTAAAGAGCAATTTACTACCCAATTCTGAATTGACCCCCAACCATGACACACACTCACTCACAAACTGACACATACACATACACTAGTGGTGCGTACGCCAGCTGTTTGTTCCTCTGTACCCGTCTGTAGGAATATCCATCTGTAGGCTATTTGTTGGTGACTTTGTCCATAATTAGATACATGCAGCTTATCTTCTGTCATTACATTATGTTGCCCTAGATGACTTGCTCACCAGAATAATGTCAGAAATTATAGAATGAATGCTTCAATCGAGTTGACATCGGTAAAGTTTTCCGTGTCATCTCTGCTTCTTTCGAGGAACAAATATGCTTTTAGACCCGGTAGAAAATGCAATAGCGCTAAAAGATTTTCTGTGCAAAATTGCCAAATGACATCAGTTTTTGACCGGTTGTAAGGAAATAGAAGCTGTGAATATGACCCAGCATGTTTCTAATACGATTTTAGATCAAATTGGATGCATACAGTGCATTCTGAAAGTATTCAGACCTCAAAAGCATTTGACATTTAACCTTTACCCACTAATGCCAGATAGCCTAAAAATAACGAAAGAAAAACCTCAGTGCAGCCTATAGATATTTGCACAAGAATGATACATTTATGGATTTGTTCATGTATTGTTTTGTTTTATTCAACCCGACAGCGAACCACCTGCACTTCATCCACACAATATTTCATGACCCTAAACTCATGAGTCACACACACGCACGCACGCACGCACGCACGCACGCACGCACACACACACACACACACACACACACACACACACACACACACACACACACACACACACACACACACACACACACACACACACACACACACACACACACACACATTTTACTATTCTTGTGGGGACCTAACATGTATTTCCATTAAATATCCTATTTTCCCTAACCCTAACCTTAACCACTTTAACCCTAAACATAACCCATAACCCTACCCTAACACTAAACCTAAACCTCTAACCCCTAACCCTAACATCTAAGCCTAATTGCAAGCCTTACCCTAAACCTAATCCCTAAACCTTAGTACTTTTGGGAATCTGGGAAATAACCACACAAGGGAGAATTTTCCTTGTTTCACTATCCTTGTGGAAACTTTGGGGGATTTCCGTTACCCACAAGGATAGTAATACAAGACTACCCCCCCCCCCCACACACACACACACACACACACAGCAGCCCCCGAGGACAGTCGCTCTGCAAGTTCTCGTCCATGTACGGTCACTGCAATCAGAACATAGCATTTTTCACATCACTCTCTCTCCCCTGCAGAAACTGGGGAACATGGTGTGCTGAAATATTACTTCCAGATGCCCCCAATACATCAGCTAATGAATGATAAGGTCAGCATTTAGTCATTTTAACTACCATTTAATCCAATAGCAAAAAACAAGATACACATTTCAAACTGTTCTTTTTGAAGTGTTTAATAGAAAGAATAGTAGTTGGTAAATATAATTTTCCAAACAATATTTAAATATAACTTGACATGCAATATTTTTGTTAAATAGTTTGTTTCCAATTGCAGGTTGTGAGTATGTTGAGAAATATCTGTTTTAGAGATCCAATATCCTTATACAATACAAACACAGGATAACGGAACCAGAGGAGATGGCATCCGTTATCAATCTCCTAACCAATTGTGTAATTGTGTATGTGATTATTATTTGTACCTTATTTTGTACATAATCTTTCTGCTACAGTGTTTAATGACCGAAAAGAGCTTTTAGATATCAGGAGAGCGATTACTCACCCCGTACTGGAGGAATACTTTTTCTTTAGCGAGTCGGACGGGAAGGATTTATTCAGACGCCCGACAAGGCCCTCATCCCTGTCATTCGCAGGAGAAAGAGACGGAGATATTGGGGATGAAGATCAGGGTGCCTTGTAAGGATCGATGAGTGGGTAATCTGCCTTTACCATCAGTCCTATTAGCCAACATACAACCATCGGATAAAAAAATAGACAAGCACGCATATCCTACCAACGGGACATAAAAAATTGTAATATCTTATGTTTCACAGAGTCTTGGCTGAACGACGACATGAATAACATACAGCTGGTGGGTTTGAAGCTTTTTCTGCAGGATAGAACAGTGGCCTCTGGTAAGACAAGGGGTGGCAGTCTATGTATATTTTGTAAACAACAGCTGGTCGACGATATCTAAGGAAGTCTCGAGGTTTTGCTTGCCTGAGGTAGAGTATCTCATATCAATATCTACCTAGAGAGTTTTCATCTGTATTCTTCGTAGCTGTCTATTTGCCACCACCAACCGATGCTGGCACTAAGACCGCACTCAATGAGCTGTATAAGGCCATAAGCAAACAGGAAAACGCTCATCCAGAAGCGGTGCTCCTAGTGGCCGGGGACTTTAATGCAGGGAAACTTAAATCCGTTTGACCTCATTTCTACAAGCATGTTAAATATGTAACCAGAGGGAAAAAATCTCAACACCATCTTTACTCCAAACACAGAGACGTGTACAAAGCTCTCCCTCGCCCTCCATTTGGCAAATCTGACCATAATTAGATCCTCCTGATTCCTGCCTAAAGGCAAAAATTAAAGCAGGGAGCACCAGTGACTCGCTCAATAAGAACGGTCAGATGAAGAAGATGCTAAGCTACAGGACTGTTTTGCTAGCACAGACTGGAATATGTTCCGGGGGTTATTCTGATAGCATTGAGGAGTACACCACACCAGTCACTGGTTTCATCAATAAGTGCATTGAGGACGTCGTCCCCACAGTACATACCCCAACCAGAAGCTATGGATTACAGGCAACATCTGCACTGAGCTAAAGGCTAGAGCTGCCGCTTTCAAGGAGTGGGACTCTAAACCGGAAGCTTATAAGAAATCCTGCTATGCCCTCTGATGAACCATCAAACAGGCAAAGCATCAATACAGGACTAAGATTTAATCGTACTACATCAGCTCTGAGGATGTGGCAGGGCTTGCAAACTATTACAGACTACAAAACGAAGCACAGCAGCGAGCTATCCAGTGACATGAGCCTACCAGTCAAACTAAACTACTTCTATGCTCGCTTCGAGGCAAGTAACACTGAAACATGCATGAGAGCATCAGCTGTTCCGGGCGACTGTATGATCACGGTCTCCATAGCCGATGTGAGTAAGACCTTTAAGAAGCCTCTTGGACCTATCCAAATCTACTAATTATATGCATATTCTAGTTTTTATGGCTGAGTAGCAAGCAGTTTAATTTGGGCACACTTTTCATCCAAAATTCTCAATGCTGCCCCCTACCCTAGAGAAGTTAAATAAGTCAACATTCACAAGGCTGTCAAGATGTGTACTCCGAGCATGCGCTGACCAACTGGCAAGTGTCTTCACATTTACAACCTGTCCCTGACTGAGTCTGTAAAACCAACATGTTTCAAGCAGACCACCATAGTGCCCAAGAACACCAAGAACACTAAGGTAACCTGCCCAAATGACTACCGACCAATAGCACTCATGTCTATAGCATGTTATGGCAACTGCTCTGCCTCTGACCGCAAAGCACTACAAAGTGTAGTGCGTACGACCCAGTACATCACTGGGGCCAAGCCTCCTGCCATCCAGGACCTCTATGCCAGGCGGTGTCAGAGGAAGGCCCTAAAAGTTGTCAAAGCCTCCAGCCACCCAAGTCATAGACTGCTCTCTCTGCTACCTCACGGTAAGCGGTACCAGAGCACCAAGTCTAGGTCCAAAAGACTTCTTAACAGTTTATACCCCCAAGCCATAAGACTCATGAACAGCTAATTAAAGGGCTACCCAGACCCCTCTTTTACGCTGCTGCTACTCTCTGTTATTGTCTATGCATAGTCACTTTAACTCTACCTATATGTACATATTACCTCAATTACCGTGACTAACCGGTGCCCCTTGCACATTGACTCTGTACCGTTACCCCATGTATATAGCACTATTGTTGTTTTACTGCTGCTGTTGACATCAGCAAACCGCAATGTTTTTTCTGTGTATGGAACATTTATGGGATGTTTTATTTCAACACTTGGAACATGGGACCAACACTTTACATGTCACTGGCTTATATTTTTGTTCAGTGTATATACACAATATATATAAAAGTATGTGGACACACCTTCAAATTAGTGGATTCGGATATTTCAGCCACACCCGTTGCTTACAGGTGTATAAAATCGAGCACATAGCAATGCAATCTCCATAAACAAACATTGTCAGTAGAATGGGTTTACTGAAGAGCTCAGTGACACCTTCATAGGATGCCATCTTTCCAACAAGCCAGTTTGTCAAATGTCTGGCATGCTATAGCTACCTTGGTCAAGTCTAAGTGCTGTTATTGTGTAGTGGAAACATCTAGGAGCAACAACGGTTCAGCCGTGAAGTGGTAGGCCATGCAAGCTCACAGAACGGGCCCGCCAAGTGCTGAAACGCGTAGTACGTAAATATCGTCAGTCCTCGGTTGCAACATTGACTACAGAGTTCCAAACTGCCTCTGGAAGCAACGTCAGCAGAAGAACTCTTAATCGGGAGCTTCAGGAAATGGTTTTCCATGGCTGAGCAGCCTCACATAAGCCTAAGATGTGAGAGAAGCAGACTCGGTCTCAACCTTTAAGTCTTTATTGAAGACTCATCTCTTCAGTAGGTTCTATGATTGAGTGCAGTCTGGCCCAGGAGTGTGAAGGTGAACGGAAAGGTACTGGAGCAACGAACCGCCCTTGCTGTCTCTGCCTGGCCGGTTCCCCTCTCTCCACTGGGATTCTCTGCCTCTAACCCTATTACAGGGGCTGAGTCACTGGCTTACTGGTGGTCTTCCATGCCGGACCTAGGAGGGGTGCGTCTTTTGAGTGGGTTGAGTCACTGACGTGGTCTTCCTGTCTGGGTTGTCGCCCCCCCTTGGGTTGTGCCGTGGCGAAGATCTTTGTGGGCTATACTCGGCCTGTCTCAGGATGGTAAGTTGGTGGTTGAAGATATCCCTCTAGTGGTGTGGGGGCTGTGCTTTGTTAAAGTGGGTGGGGTTACATCCTGCCTGTTTGGCCCTGTCCTGGGGTATCATTGGATGGGGCCACAGTGTCTCCTGACCCCTCCTGTCTCAGCCTCCAGTATTTATGCTGCAGTAGTTTGTGTTGGGGGGCTAGGCTCAGTCTGTCATATCTGGAGTATTTCTCCTGTCTCATCTGGTGTCCTGTGTGAATGTAAGTATGTTCTCTCTCTTTCTCTCTTTCTCTCTCTCGGAGGACCTGAGCCCTAGGACCATGCCTCAGGACTACCTGGCATGATGACTCCTTGTTGTCCCCAGTCCACCTGGCCGTGCTGCTGCTCCAGTTTCAACTGTTCTGCCGGCGGCTATGGAACCCTGACCTGTTTGTTCACTGTGATTACTATTATTTGACCATGCTGGTCATTTATGAACATTTGAACATCTTGGCCATGTTCTGTTATATTCTCCACCCGGCACCGCCAGAAGAGGTCACCCCTCATAGCCTGGTTCCTTTCTAGGTTTCTTCCTAGGTTTTGGCCTTTCTAGGTAGTTTTTCCTAGCCACTGTGCTTCTACACCTGCATTGCTTGCTGTTTGGGGTTTTAGGCTGGGTTTCTGTACAGCACTTTGATATATCAGCTGATGTAAGAAGGGCTATATAAATACATTTGATTTGATTTAAGATCACCATGCACAATGCCAAGCGTTGGCTGGAATGGTGTAAAGCTCGCCTCCATTGGAATCTGTAGCAGTGGAAACTAATGCTCTTGTGGCTGAATGGATGCAAGTTCCCGCAGCAATGCTCCAACATCTAGTGTTATTAAGCCTTCCCAGAAGAGTGGAGGCTGATATAGCAGCAAAGGGGGGACCAACTCCATATTAACGCCCATGATTTTGGAATGAGTTGTTTGACGACCAGGTGTTTGTTGTACTCAGCCAATTGAAAATGTGCTTAGAGTTTTGATGATCTGTTTAGATTTTGTGCTTAGAGTTGTGAAAATGTACCACATACTTGTGAAATTTGCACCAATGTGATTGAAAAAACCTGTAAGACCCTTAATGTTGGTGTTTCCTTTATTTTGGCAGTTACCTGTATATCATTCAGTTATGTATTTACTCCCAAACACACTGATGAGGGGGAAATGTGAGCAAGCAAGGATCTGTAAATGGTTTGGGGTTTTAGTTTTCATGATATGGGCTAAGGCATGTGTTTCAGTATGATATGTTGGATAAAGGAATAAAGACAGACACCAATGTCAAGTTCAATAACCTTGTTGTGCATTGTACAAATCCCTACAGGTGGAGTCCGGGGAACAGTCCGGCTAGTCGAAAACCTATCAACTAGACTCCGTAACATCATCCTTTTCAATAGAAAGTGCAAACATAACAGTGTAACAGTATAAGTTTAGACCGTCCCCTCGCCCATACCCGGGCGCGAACCAGGGACCCTCTGCACACATCAACAACAGTCACCCACGAAGCATCGTTACCCATCGCTCCACAAAAGCCGCGGCCCTTGCAGAGCAAGGGGAACTACTACTTCAAGGTCTCAGAGCAAGTGAGGTCACTGATTGAAACGCTATTTAGCGCCCACGCTAACTAAGCTAGCTGTTTCACATCCGTTACAACAGCATAACATTAAGTTCTTAACAGTCAAGTCATAACAATTGAAAAAGCATGACATTTTCTTTTTACTTCAGTTGTCATCTTCCTTTTTTTTATTAACAGAGGACAAGTTAACTTTTTTAGGATAGGGGGCAGCATTTTCACTTTTGGATGAATAGCGTGCCCAGAGTGAACTGCCTCCTACTCTGTCCCAGATGCTAATATATGCATATTATTATTAGTATTGGATAGAAAACACTCTGAAGTTTCTAAAACTGTTTGAATGATGTCTGTGAGTATAACAGAACTCATATGGCAGGCGAAAACCTGAGAAAAATCCAACCAGGAAGTGGGAAATCTGAGGTTTGTAGTTTTTCAACTCAGCCCCCATTGAAGATACAGGGATATTAGTTATGTTTCACTTCCCAGGGCTTCCACTAGATGTCAACAGTATTTAGAACTTGTTTTGAGGATTCTACTCTAAAGGAGGGGCTCATAAGGGCTCTTTGAGTGAGTGGTCGGGCAGAGTGCCACAGCCTTGGTCTGGCTGTGTTTTTCTGTGGCTTGGTGGTGACCTAACATATTCGTTTGTGGTGCTTTCGCTGTTAATCCTTTTTGAAATCAGACACTGTGGCTGGATTAACGAGAATTTTATCTTTAACATGTTGTAAAATACTTGTATGCTTGAGGAATTTTAATTATGAGATTTTTGTTGTTTTGAATTTGGCGCCCTGCACTTTCCCTGGCTGTTGCGGGGGGGGGGGGGGGCGGGGGGGCGGGGGGGGGGGCTTTCGGAACCCCAGTCCTAGACAGGTTTTAACAGTCTCTTGCTTACAGAGTAAGCCTGTCCGGTGGCTTGCACAGCCGACCCACTTGTGAGTAAGTATTGGCTCTGACATGGGTTGGATTAGGGCCACGAGCTGGAGAGCTTGGCCTCACCTTCAGTTGGCTCATGTCTCAATTCTGCGCCCCTTACCCTTAGGCCTGGACTGTGATCCAGCTCATCTAGGTATGGCGTGTTCTGGTTTGTCTGCTCTGCTACGCTCAGATCCACCCGATTGCGACGATAGTGGGAGCCACCAACATCCACCAGGTAAGAACATGGTGCAACTCTCCGTAGGCATGTGCCCAGCCTTCAAAGTCCTGTGTGGTCTCCCGGCAGTGGTTTCATCCTTATCATTTCACCCACCTCCAGCTCTGGTAGGTCTCGAGCATTCCGGTCTTAGAAGCACTTAGCGAGCTGTTTTCTGTGACGCAGTTTGAACGTGATGCCAACCATGACGCAGGGCTCAAGTAGCTTGTTAGCTACAGAGATGGTAGTCTTCAGACGTCTGGACAGAAGGCGTTGTGCTGGGCTGCTGTCCATGTTTTCGGTGGGTGTGTTCCTCCTCTGTAAGATCGCTTTCCATGGTTTGTTGCTGTCGCGCAAGGCCCTGCTTAACAGGTTTTTTGCTATCTTGACAGCTGATTCTGCCTTGCTATTTGCTTTGCGTGTCTTGGAGAGGAGGTCACATGGTCAAACTCCCATTCTGAGGCGAAACGCTTGAACTGTGCAGTGAATTGTGGGCCATTGTCCTTGATTACCTTGTCAGGCTGACCTTGTCTTGCAAACTGTGCCTTGCAGCGCTTTATGACCGTCTCTGCAGACAAGTCAGGGAGCAGTTCAATTTCCCAAAAGTCAGAGTAGTGATCAACGATGAGAAGATAGTCCTTTTGTCTGTGGCTGAATAAGTCCATGCTGACGATTTGCCAGGCCCTTGTGGGCAGTTCTTGTGACATCATGGTTTCCTTTTGCTGTTCATGAGCGTACTCGTTGCATGTGGTACAGTTGCTGACAAAGTCTTTAATTTCTCCTTGCATGTTTGACCAGTATAATATATCACAAGCCTGGCGGTAGCATGCATCACCTCCAACGTGACTGGAGTGCATGCCGGTAAGCATCTCTGGACGTAGTGATTGGGAATAATGACCTTCTAACCTCTGAACAAGACGCCATTTTGCACACTGATCTCATCTCGAAAGGTCCAGTATTCTCTCACTTTGAAAGGTGTCTCCTCTTTCAGGTATGGCCAACCTGCGAGAGCCATGGACTTCAGTGACTGTAGCTGTTCATCCTTGTCAGTGTGTTGCCTGATCTGGGCTAGGGGGTGATTTGTGACGTTTAAGTAGTCTGCCTGACTGATCTGTTGAACATCTTGTTGTTCCTGCTGTAGCGAACAGATGGCCTGCCGCTGATAGACAGTGCCTCTGCCTGTACATTGTGCTGTTGCCCTGCTCAGAGTGTCGCTGATGTACATCTCTGGTCCTGGCTTGTAAATGACCTTCAGGCTGTAGTTTTGCAGAGTCAGGAGCATGCTTTGAAGCCTCTTGGGCGCGTTGAGGAGAGGTTTACTGAATATAGCAATGAGTGGTTTGTGGTCAGTTTCAGCGGAGACCAGCTCTCGACGATATAAGTAGTGATGGAATCGCTGGCAGGAGAAGACGATGCTGAGAAACTCATTCTCAATTTGTGCATAGTTTTGTTCGGTGCTCTCGAGGCAAACACAAAGGGCTGACCTTCCTGCATAAGGCAGCATCCAAGTCCCCTTTGGCTGGAGTCGCTCTGGATTGTGACAGGCTTCGTGATGTCGTAGTAGCGCAACACTGGCATGGATGAAGCCAGAGATTTTATCTCCTGCACTACAGCCTCATGCTTGGGTAGCCAGTGCCATGGTGTGTCTTTGTCCAGCAACCGGAGCAGTGGCACACAGACTGCTGATAGGTGTGGCATGAACTTTGCAAGATAGTTTGCAAAACCGATGAGACACTGTACTCCTTTTGCAACAGACGGGTTTGGCATGTCGAGGATCGCTCGGACCTTCTCTGGGTACGGCTTCAGGCATTTTGCTGAGAGAATGTGGCCATGGAAGAGGACGTCTTTCACCTTGAACTGCAGCTTCTTCAGGCCAAGATGAAGCTTAACTGATCGGCAGCGCACCATCAGTGCCAGGAGCTTCACATCGTGCTCGCGTTCTGCTTCTTCGTCTGTGTCACCACAGCCTACGATCAGGACATAATCGGCAATGGGTTCAATGCCCTTGAGCCCAGCCAGTAACTCGTGCTGCTTGCGTTGGCATACCTCAGGCACCACTGAGACACCAAACGGGAGCTTGAGCCAGCGTTTCCGACCCCAGGGGGTCCAGAAGGTAGTCATGAAGCTGCTTTCTTCGTCCGGCTTGCATTGAAGGAATGCATCTCGGGCATCCACCAAGGTGAAAATCCTGGCCTTGGGAAGCTTATAGAGGACATCCTCTAGTGTCGGCATGATCTAGTGGGATCGTTTCAGTGCTTGGTTCAGATGCTATGGGTCGATGCAGACCCTCAGCTTCTCTGTTTTTTTCACTATGACCATATTACTAATCTAGTCAGTTGGTTCAGTCACAGATGTCATGTGGCCATCGGCCTCATACTTGTCCAGCTGGGCCTTCACAGCCACTTTCATTGCAATGCGAGGAGCCCACTGGACTGGAGTGATGCTCTCATCTACTTCAAAGTGTACCTCCCCAGGCACTGATTCAACGGGCGTGTTGAATACATCGTCATATCTGCTGAGTAGTTGTTCTTTGGACAGGGGTCCATGCTGGACATGCTCCACAATGTGCAGGTCATTTGGTACAGTGACCTGCATCAGTCCCAGGCATTCGCATGTAGAGCCTGAGAGGAGAGGATGTTGACTGGTTTTCACAATCTCAAACTCCAGCTTGTGTTTGCGTCCCTGAATAACACATTCGGTCTCAAAGGTGCACATAGAGCTCATTAGCTCTCCTGAGTACAGCTTTAGTCTAGTATCGCTGGGCAATAGATGTGTGTCAGGTGCCAGATTGATTTTGTCTTTGTAGTTCATTACGTTGCATGTAGCACCGGAATCCAGTTGACATTGTTGTTGCTTGTTGTGTAATCGTAGTGTCACAAACCATTTCTTCCCTCTTGAGTGTTCAGTGCCAATGGATGCATGTAAATGTCACTTTCACTGTTCAGCTCTAAACATTGAGTGACATCATCAAGACAGTGAATCTTGCCCTCACTCAACCTTTTTTTGCTTTTGAGACACACTTTTGCAAAGTGATTGTTACTTCCACAAGCTCTGCATGGTTTTCTATAGGCAGTGCTTTTTACCACGTGTGTGTGTGTGTATTCCCACAGTATTTACATGCTACGGGGCTCTCTGTGTTCACCGTTCGTGGTGAATTACTCTGCCTCGATTGGTTTAGTCTGAATGTCTGCCTAGCAACAGCGTGAACAGTATCGACGTCGGAGCGTGGGGTTTCGATTTCCATTGCTCTCATTCTCATGTCAGTGAATTCAGCAATGCGGCACATTTCAATGGCAGTTACTAATGTTAAGCCTCTCCCTCTCAGTAGACGCCGGCGCGTATCCTCATTTGCAATTCCCAATACTATTTTGTCACGAATCAATTCATCTTTCATTCCCCGTATTCACAAGTGGCGGATTTTTCACTCAAACGGGTTACAGAGTTGAGTACTGACTCACCCTCTTCCTGTTTGCAGCTTCCGAAAACGAACCGCTCGTAAATGACGTTTCTGGCGGGTTTGAAGTAATTCTCCAATGCATCCAATATAGCCTTTGCATCACACTGTTGTCGTGCTGTGAGGGTGAGATTGTGCCGGTAGATATGCCTGCATTCGCTGCCCATGAAACTCCCCAGAGTTGCCGCTTGTACCTCGTTGGGTTTCTCAGACCAGTCGCCAGTGCATAGTCCTCAAATTCATCCCTGAAGTTGTCCCAATTAGTATTCCAGTCCCCTGTGAGAACCATGGGATTTGGTGGCGGAATGTTCGCTGCCATGGCAATGGAATAGGACATTTCTTTGCCTTCAGTCATCGAGGTAGGTAGTGATGCTAGCTAACCAGCTAACAATGAGTTGATCAGTGTTGTGAGTAGGAAACGGCATGTGTTCGCATATGGAACGTAACTGCGCCTATACTGTACTTAGCTACAAAAATAACAAACGTGTGGTTTCCGAGCCACTTCTGATACCATGTTTCAGTATGATATGTTGGATAAAGGAATAAAGACAGACACCAATGTCAAGTTCAATAGCCTTGTTGAGCATTGTACAAATCCCTACACGTGGAGTCCGGGGAACAGTCCGGCTAGTCGAATACCTATCAACTAGACAACAGCATATGGGTTCTCTCTCCAACAGGTCTCACTATCATAGTCTTGGTATTGCAGTGGGGTTTCGTTTCACCACTTTGGGATGGGAACAGCATAGAATGAACATAATTTTCCCTTCAATTATATGTATAAATTATATGTATGCACATACATAAGTTGCTTTGGATAAAAGCGTCTGCTTAATGGTATATATTATATATTACTATTGTATCTGGACAATTTCACCAGTTCCAGTTCCACAATCAGGGTCCTTTGAGCAATAAAAGTAAGAATATCAGGAGAACAACCAGAATGTTGAGAGCCCTAAGACTATCACGGACATGAATGTTATATTAGTAAGGTTACAGTGAGAACAACATTATGCCTAGTTTAACTTAGTCCATCAGGAGCGCTTGGAGTGGAACGAGGTTTTAGGAAATACCAGCTGAGGGTCAGGGAGCAGTTTGGAATTGTTTGTTGTGTTAAGGTTGGAAAGATGTAGAGATGAGAGAGAACAGAAACAGAGCTGTAAAATGTAGTAATAATTGATTCCAAAAAGCTTAGGTTGTGAAAATTGGAACCATATATAGAGCTAGACTGGAGGATCCATGCGCATTTGGACATGCTTTATTTTTAGGCCTGATAGGACTGTTGTATTGTTGAGGCCAATAAAAAATCATATGAATGAGCAGGTACGCCCAAACACATAAAAGGTAAACTTGGATATGGTGTGTGGTCCTCCCACTACGACTTGGGAAACCATGCAATTTATTAGGCATCGGAGGAAATACTGTAAGTCATGATTTACTTCACAGGGTGGTGAAAGTGCACTGTGATCTTGACGCTCCTTTCCAATAAATATCGAGGGTCTAATTCTGATGACGTGATGATCGACGCTTCACTGCCGTTTGACAAAAAAATAACATATCCATATCCTTATCCATAATAATCTCATCATGTAGACTGTACCCACACAGTTTACCCACAATGTATCTGCAAGCTGTTGGCTAGAGTGCACACGCCAATACCAGAGTAGGCACATTTGCTACTTAACGCAACAGTTTTTGTGATAAAAATAAAATAAAATTGGTAGAGTTGAAAATGTGATGGAAACACATTAAACGTATTTTCTTAATACGGATTTTTAGAATATTCGCATGAAAATCTGTCGCCAATTAGATGGAACATCGGCTATTAAATAGGGTATTTCTAAGTCTATGGTACAGTAATTGAGCAAACAGTGGAGTTAACGAGCATGTGAACATCCAAGGCAGATGATAAGCATACACCAATCTAGAACCAGTCTTCATGTCTGTCTGTCCGGCTCTCTCTTCCAGAATGACACACTGAGGTGTGCGTCACGACCCGAAAATGTCAGCTATGAATCTTTCAGAACAAGCGTGAGACGGTTTTGAAGGGTTTATGTTAAACAAAGAGACAGGCACCAGAAATCAGCTGGCTCTCTAATGCCTTTTCATAATGAACATCTGCAAGATATCCACATTCAATTTGGGAGGGCTTCACAAAGCTGTGAAAAGCAATCTGGACTGAGGATTTAAGTGCTGAGCCACCCATGTAAAAAATACTGCATATTTCTCCCAGGCTCAGGCTGTAATTGTAAAGCATTGTAAGCCGCCTGAGTATTGCATAATTCATATTGGTGGGGCCTGTCATTGTATTCAGCTTCCATAATTGCTGTGGTTGCTCCGCTGTAGTTCAGGACAGTACTCAGAGTGCAAACCTCCCGTACGAATACACTGTGCCTTAGATAGACGAATCCTTAAGTGTATATTTTGGACCTGCGTGTCAATCCACGGAAGATTTAAAAAAAATCCTCATCTAAATCTGTCAGTTTAACCTAACCCCCCCGCAACAGCCAGTGAAAGTGCAGGGCGCCAAATTCAAAACAACAAAAATCTCATAATTAAAATTCCTCAAGCATACAAGTATGTTACACCATTTTAAAGATAGAATTCTCGTTAATCCAGCCACAGTGTCTGATTTCAAAAAGGATTTACAGCTAAAGCACCACAAACGATTGTTAGGTCACCACCAAGTCACAGAAAAACAGAGCCATTTTTTCCAGAGGAGTCACAAAAAGCAGAAGTAAAGATAAAATTAATCACTAACCTTTGATGATCTTCATCAGATGACACTCATAGGACTTCATGCTACACAATACATGTATGTTTTGTTTGATAAAGTTCATATTTATATAAAAAAATCTGAGTTTACATTGGCGCTTTACGTTCAGTAGTTCTAAAACATGCGGTGATATTGCAGAGAGCCACATCAATTTACAGAAATACTCATAATAAACATTGATAAAGGTACGACTATTATACATGGAACTTTAGATAAACTTCTCCTTAACGCAACCGCTGTGTCAGATTTCAAAAAACTTTACGGAGAAAGCAAACCATGCAATAATCTTAGTACAGCCTTTAGACAACAAAGCAGCCAAAAAGATAACCGCTATTGGGTAGTCAACATTACTCAGAAATAGCATTTGAAATATTCACTTACCTTTGATGATCTTCATCAGAATGCACTCCCAGGAATCCCAGTTCCACCATAAATGTTTGATTTGTTCGATAATGTCCATCAGTTATGTCCAAATATCTTCTTTTGGTAGGGCGTTTGGTAAACAAATTCAAAAGCGTGTTCAGGTCGCGCCGAACGTCGGACGAAAAGTTCAAAATTATCCGTTACATCCCGTAGAAACATGCCAAACTAAGTATGGAATCAATCTTTAGGATGTTTTTAACATAAAACTTAATGTTCCAACCGGACAATTCCTTTGTCTGTACAAATGTAGCTACCTTTCACGCCAGACCGAGGCTGTGGCATATAGCCAGACCGCTCGCTTAACCTGTTGGATCTCTAGGGGCGCTATTTCATTTTTGGATAAAAAACGTTCCCGTTTTAAGCGCGATATTTTGTCACGAAAAGATGCTCGACTATGCATATTCTTGACAGTTTTTGAAAGAAAACACTCTGAAGTTTCAGAATCTGCAAAGATATTGTCTGTAAGTGCCCCAGAACTCATTCTACAGGCGAAACCAAGATGAAACGTCAAACAGGAAATGAGCAGAATTTTGTTGTTTTCTAATGTCTCCTTATATGGCTGTGAATGCGACAGGAATAAGCTTAGACCTTCTGCCGTTTCCCCAAGATGTCGGCAGCATTGTGACGTATTTGTAGGCATATCATTGGAAGATTGACCATAAGAGACTACATTTTCCAAGTGTCCGCCTGGTGTCCTGCATCGAAATTGGTGCGCAAAGCCAAGTGCAAGTATTTTTCCATTTGATTGAGAGGAGAAACCATGCTTCCACGAACGATATATCATCGAAGAGATATGTGAAAAACACCTTGAGGATTGATTCTAAACCACGTTTGCCATGTTTTCAGTCGATATTATGGAGTTAATTTGGAAAAAAGTTCGCGTTTTGAGGACTAGTTGTTCTATCCACCAGCAGCTAGGGGGCACTCATGTGTTCAATGTGCTGCTGTTCCCCAGTGAAACATTTCTGTTTTCTCACTCTCTGTTCTGTTGAGGATACGGAATTCTGCTTACTCTGCCATGTCCGCAAAAACCCAACTTGTGAATATGATTACCACATGGTTAACAAGCAAGTTGTCTCTCTCTCACTTGCTTTCTCTCGCCTCTCTCTCGCTCTTTCTTACTTGTACGCCCTCCTGCCATTCTATGTTTTAGCAGCTTTTGTGTTCACTGACGTGAAGGCTTTGGCCTCTCTCTCTCTTTCCACTGTGTTGTACATTATCTCTCACATGTGCTCTTTGTCTCTCTCTTTCTTTCTCTCCCTCTCTCCAACCAGCTCTCTTACCTTACCTCTTTCTCCGCATCCCTCCATCCCAATCTCTCGTCTCTCTCTCACTCTCCATACATCTACCTCTCATTGGCTCTCTTTTTTTGTTTCCCCCTCACGCCTTTCTCTCCCACCTACCCCCCCCCCCTCCCCTCTTCTCTCCTCCAGGTTGTGTACAGTGTCACACCATCTGTCCGGTAATCAGAGCAAGGCAGGTTTTCCCCTCCCTCCATCTGTAATTAGCACAGGGACCGTTCCTCCTGTTCCTCCTTCACGCATCTTAATCCTAAACATCCTAAACACCACTTAGGGTAACTACAGTACCCTACCACTCACAGGGCCTTAGAGAACAGAACAAGGTAAGTTGTGTGACTGAGCAGTGTGGTTTGTGTTTGGGCACTTTGTGAGCATCACTGAGAGAAACGTTATCTTCTCCTACATTTTTATAATTCTCTCACTGACTAAGGAGTATTCCACACCCATACACATTGATTTTTGAATGACCTTCAAGCCAAGATCAAATCTGAGAGGCCCTTATCACAGAGACTCTGAGATACTGCTGCTATTAGAGAGAAGACTTCTAGAAGGCTATACTTTATTCCTCTAGCTCTCCCCAACGTCCCCATTCATCAGGTTGGAGTACATTGCTACTCTGGACCCTCTCACTCTAACAGAGCCCCCAAAAGGAGATGGAGTGTGGTACAGTGACACTGCACATGATGAGACGTAAGCTAGCCCATCCAGCATGACCTAACACAAATAGTATATCCCTTCCATGTGTTTATCAGTGGGATCCCATAGGGATGATGTATGGTCCCATAAAGGTCTCTGTTTACATTCGCTCTGTCTTGATTAGTGGGAGTGGAGAATGTAAGGGACTGCTCGTATGTTTCTTATGTATCTACTGGGAGTCGTTCAACACACGAGCACACATTAAAAGAAACATACTTTAATTCATTTAATTTAAAAAATGCTGTGCTTAATTGTATAGTTATCTGGTTTGTTGTATGTTCTTTTGTATCTCAGAAGACCAGAACCTAAATAATAATAATAAGAAATAATTTTACTAGTTGACTACACATACCATAGACGCATAATACTGTGACTCTCACAGTGGACACTCAGCGACCCAGACCCCCCGCTGTTGGAGATCACACATACTGACTCAAGGCAGTTGGGAAATAGGTAAGGGATGCGGACAATAACAGGTCACAACCCCACACAGGTCACAACCCATACAGGTCACAACCCCACACAGGTCACAACCCCACACAGGTCACAACCCATACAGGTCACAACCCACACAGGTCACAACCCCACACAGGTCACAACCCCAAACAGGTCACAACCCCACACAGGACACAACCCCACACATGTCACAACCCCACACAGGTCACAACCCCAAACAGGTCACAACCCCACACAGGTCACAACTCCAAACAGGTCCCAACCCCACACAGGTCACAACCCCAAACAGGTCCCAACCCCACACAGGTCACAACCCCACACAGTTCACAACCCCACACAGGTCACAACCCCACAAAGGTCACAACCCCACACAGGTCACAACCCCAAACAGGTCCCAACCCCACACAGGTCCCAACCCCACACAGGTCACAACCCCACACAGGTCACAACCCCACACAGGTCACAACCTCACACAGGTCACAACCCTTACACATAGTAGAGAGTACCCCTATCTGGAGGTTTTCTATAAAGAAGACCAGCAGACATTCCCCCTGCCTAATAATAGTGGTTTGGGGACTTCTACTTGGTCCTCTGTGGTTGCACACTAATACCCTCTGACATCAGCCCAATAGATTATTGGCATAATTAGCCATATAAGTCTGAATCCTATAGGGCTTATTAACAAACATCCTTGATGGCTCATTAGCCAATCCCATATGTGCTACTGTATGCATTTAGGATCACATGTGAAACTGTTAACACTAGGACTGAACTTGGTGGTGTTTTGCAGATCAATAAGAAAGCAGGGAGGTGAAGAAGAGAAAAGGTGAGCGAAAAGACAACGAGGAGCCCTCTAAGTGGCTTAGAGAAAATCATGCGGAGGAGAGACGGAGGAGGCACAATGCTCGATAACACCACCCACCCTCTCTGTGTCCTGACTAAATGGAACGACGGTGCACTGTAATGTGATTTCCACTCTATTGTTGGATGGATTTTCTGTTCGGTCCTCTAGGAATTCCCTGTCATGATCCCAAAACACCATGTGGTTATAAAATAAAAGTTTACTCAGCCAATTAGAGAAAGAGAAAGTGGTGAAGTGGTGCTTGTTGGGACTGGAGATGAACTCCCACCTTCAGATGGTTGGCCTGAGTAATTCAATTTTGTATAAGGGTTAGTGTTGAGCGATTAACTGAATGTTAATACTGGTAATTAACTACAGTTACCAAAATCCATTGCGTGCCTACTTGTCCGGTGTCGGAGACTGACAGAATAATGCTCTATCGAGAGGGATAGAGAGCATTTGCTTGGCGAGGTAACTCAACCTGAAAATGCATGATCTAAGTGACTGATAGTTGGTATTCAGCAGTCATAAATGTATGCCTTATTTCCTTTGAAGAACTACTAAAATAGTGAACAGACAGAAAAGGCCACAACTCTATAGAGATCAGATGATGACTTGGGGAATGAAATAATAAAGTCATCAACTCAAATATTTAATAAAAGGAATGTGAATAAATGATGGTTAATAAGGGATAAGCATTAATGGGCAGTCACTACCGTCATGGGACTTTTATTTATTGGTTTATTCTGTGTTATTAGAGCATTCAACACACATAATGCATAATACATTTAATGTAAAAAAATATATATATATCATTCTAAACCCGAAAACTGTGATTATTTTTTAAATAATAAAAACCAAAACCAAACTAACCCCTTTTGGAACACTAGTTTGCCTTTCCAGTGATAATACAGTGAAATTCCCTTCAAAGCTACTGAGTCTATACTTCCTTTTGTTGAAAAGGGTTTAATATATGGGAAGGGTGTGTGTGTGTGTGTGTGTTGGTGTGTGCGTGTGTGCGTGCGTGCGTGTGTGTACACAGGGGTCAAGTGTCAGGTAAATAAACCCATCCCCCTAGAGTTCTCCCTGCTTTGTTTAGTTGCCTCTGGGGGGGCCATCGTAACCTGGCCCTGTCCTTGGGGCGTCATCTGATCTGTTTCATTTATCTTGGAGTTTCTCTCCGTCTGTTTGTTTTGTTGCCACAGAGGAATAGCAGTGATCCCCGTTACATACGTATGTAAGCTGCTGTCCCACACAGCTGTTCAGTCCCAAGCTGTTCAATCTCCCTCAATCACCACGGTTTGATTTATAACTTCCTGGTGTCCTTGAGAGCCTGGTCTGTGATGCTGTCTCTCTGTCCACCACGAACCTCTAAACTAAAGCATTAGTGGCTGGGAGCGTTGACCGCAAGGTCTACTTCTGGGGATTAAAATAGTTGGGAGTCCAAAAAGAAAGCTAGAGAAATTAGTCTGGAAATAAGTCTGGATGGAAAACAGAGCAACTTTAGGTCTCAATGGCTGGTTGGTTTGTATTGACGGTCAGATTGTGGAGACTGATGAGAACCGTGCCATCATGGGATGATGATTGTCATGTGAATTACCCCACTGACCGGTGCCATTTATCAACCATCATTCTAGAACCCTGAGAGAGAATGTGTTATAACGACAGCACAGTCAGATCTGCTCTGTTTCTCTGCGCTGTTCCACCATTTTGAGCCGCGACTGGCATTGTTTTGTGGCAATGTAAACTGTAACAGAAGCCTGTCCACGCTGATGATGATAAATTCATCCTAGAGGGAGGGGAAAGTAGAAAACAATAGCCACAATAGCCATATCTCTACTGGGCTATCAGCCTTGTAGGAAGAAAGGAGCCCCTCCTTTCCCCAGCTTCCTCTCCTCTGTCGTTGGGTCTGGTCAAGGTCAGAGATGGAGAAACTGCCTCATGTCTCCCACGTTTCCCTCCTCTTTCTGGGCCAGCAGACTCCATGTCTACTCCCTCTGTATCCCACTATAGGTTTAAATGACAATGTGATTTTTTTTACTGTAGCTATGTATTCAACTCCATCTCTATCAGTGTTTCCTGAATGTTGGTAGGCTGCCTTTAGTCATGGCTAAAGCCTGGGTTTCAAACGTGAAAGTACTTTAAGCGGCTCACATGAGCTTTAAAGGTTTGGGAGCCACGGCTCTATATCCAACTCTTTCTAAAAACAATATTGTTTGCAGAATATTGAAGGATACACAGGCTGTTATTTCTACATGTTTAGTAAAGAGCAAAGAAACACAACAGATTGTGAGCTGCTTTCACTGCTCCTTGAAATGGATGCTCATTGCTCACAACTTAAAGAGCCGCAATGCTGTTTCTCACGTCTTTCTCAGTATGTGGTCGTTCGAATGGCTGTATGACAAAATACAAGCTGTTGTATAACTGCTGGGCCTGGAGGTTGAGCAGATGCAATACAGCTACCAATCATATGGTTAGGTTGTCTATGTGAGTTATGATGCCCAGTGAAGCATCCCGGTGAACTCCATAACTTTATATCGATGATCAAAGGACAGATAACAGAGCAGGAATTTTCTAAGGAGTGTGGATGCCAAGACCTCCTGTACTGATACTTTTTATAATGAGCAGGGAGGAGGAGGTGGAGGAGGGGGTGAAGGAGGAGGTGCAGGAGGAGGGGGGGGTGAAGGGGGAGGGAGGAGTAGGTGGCAAGGAGGAGTAGGGGGAGGGGAGGATGAGGAGGGGTGAGGGGTGAAGGAGGAATGGGGACAAGGAGACAAGAGGAGGAGGGGAAGGGGTGAAGGTGGAAGAGGACAAGGAGACAAGAGGAGGGGGGAGGGGTGAAGGTGGAAGGGGACAAGGAGACAAGGAGACAAGAGGAGGAGGGGGAGGGGTGGAGGAGTGGAGGTGGAGGAGAAGAATGAAGGGGAAGAGGAGGAGGGGGATGAATGGGTTAACAGAGGAGGGGGAGGGGAGGGGGAGGGGAGGAGGAGGGGGAGGGGAGGAGGAGACAAAGGAGGAGGAAGGGGAAGGGAGGAGTAGGGGGAGGATGAAGAAAATGAAAGGGAGGAAGAGGGGGGGAAAGGGTATGAATGGAGGAGGAGGAAGAGGAGGATGAGGGTGAAGAGGAGGAGTGGGAGGAGGAACAGGAGGAGGAGAAAGAATTAAGAGGACCATAATTATGGAAAGTAAGAGGATGGATAAGAGGAGGAGGAGGGGGAAGTGATGAAGGGGAGGATGAGGACGAGGAAAATAAAGGCGAGGAGGGGGGGGGGATGAAGGAGGAGGAAGAGGAGGAGGAGACACAGGAAAAGGATGGAGGGTGAGGAGGAAATTAAGAGGACCAAAATTATGGAAAGGAAGAGGAGGAGGAAGAGGAGGACGAGGGGGAAGAATGAGGAGAAGATGGAGGAGGAGGAGGGGGAGGAGGAGGCGGCGGAGGAGGCAGTAAAGAAGCAACAGAAGCCTACATTAATGAGTCCAGCCATAATATCAGGAAATTCCATGAATTGTGAATTCTGTTCAGTTGTAGTTTTTTTCCTAAATGTAGGGTAAAAATCTAATGGGTTTTCAATGGGGTGGTTTTTAAGCTACTGAACCTGGTGGGTAAATGCGGCCAGTGGGTAAATGCGGCCAGGAGATGGCAATGCTTCAAATAGGCCTAGCTTGTGCATCATTATTACTAGCTATCACTAGCAAACTGAAAAAGATGTCATTGGTAGTTAACTTGATTATTCTTACATGTACAACTACAGTTCAATAGCATTGGATTGGTATAAACATTAGCCAGAGAGAGTCTTGGCACTATTCCTTTTAAATCCAAGTTACACTGAAATTGATGTTAGAATTTAAACCTAAACTAACTCATGACCTGACCCTAACCTATGACTTGCCCTCCAGTTAAAAGAAGTGACATCCCAAAAAAACATTTTAAAAAACTTTTCAACAATATGGTTCCTAGCCTCCCACCCATGCTATCTGTCACCGACACTAAAACTGAAACTAAATCCTATAAAAATGACATATATAATATTTTTTATATAACTACAACTCAATACAAAGGAGCAAATCAGGTCTGAAATCTAACTGAAACTAAACTGTATTTAAAATAAAAATAGAAATAAAAACATGTATAAAAACAAACAAATTAAATAACCTTGTTGGGGGCGGTTGAGATAAAAGTAAATGATTTGCCTCAACGTTAGACACACTGCTGAGAATGCATGTTCACTCTATGAGACAGGGAGTAGAAATAAGATGTCTTGCTCGCATCTAGATATTCACGTTTATTACCATACAGAGGGTAGTGCGTATGGCCCATCTAGGACCTACAGTATATAATAGGCGATGTCAGAGGAAAGCCCATAAAATTGTCAGAGACTCCAGTCACCCAAGTCATAGACTGTCTTCTCTGCTACCCCCCCCCCCCCCCCCCCCCCCCACCCACTAGCTGTTTATTGTCCATGCATAGTCACTTCACCCCTACCTAAATGTACACGTTTCTTCAACTAACCTGGAACCTTGCACACTGACTCGGTACCACCCCTGTATATAGCCTCGTTATTATCATTTTATTGTGTTCATTTTTATTATTTTTAACTTTAGCTTATTTGGTAAATATTTTCTTAACTCTTATTGAACTGCACTATTGATTAAGGGCTTGTAAGTAAGCATTTCACGGTAAGGTCTACACCTGTTGTATTCTGCACGTGTGATAAATAATTTTTGATTTGATTTATGATTGTAGTTTATGTTGAGAAATGACAGTGCAGTTTGAGTTCCACGAGAGAGAGAGAGAGAGAGAGAGAGAGAGAGAGAGAGAGAGAGAGAGAGAGAGAGAGAGAGAGAGAGAGAGAGAGAGAGAGAGAGAGAGAGAGAGAGAGAGAGAGAGAGAGAGAGAGAGAGAGAGAGAGAGAGAGAGAGAGAGCGAGAGAGAGAGAGAAAGAACATTAATTAATTAATTAGTTCATTAATCCCAATCCAAAGTACCCTGGCACAGTAGACGGCCCGCTTCTCTAATGAACAGAATTTAGAAATCCATTTAGCTAGCTAACCCACACACGTGCCTGAAAACAAAAACACGCTTCGAGATACTTGTATATATGAACCTGGACACACATACAGTACGCATCAACTCAGGAACACACACACACAGGTTGGCATTTATTGGGATGACTCATGTACCCGAGGCAGCTCTGCAGAGTAGTCACTAGCTGGCACAGCCAAAAAGTCATACAAACCACACTGCTAACTCTAATACATTTTAATGAATTTCTACAATATAGCCAATGTTGACTTTGCAGCTGGCCAATCTAGTGTAAATCTCTCAGTTCTACCTCCAAGGCAAGATTCATGAAAACAAATGCCAACCTGCAACACACACGCATGGGCGCCCACACACACACTGCATCTCCTGGGATGTAGACATTCAATTTGGAGATAAACAACTTACATTTTTAAGGAACCGCTAACGCCACCATTCTCAGAAACAGAAGGCCCAGAGCAGAAAGGACAGACATGGGATTTGGCGATCCGGCACAGAAAAGGCCCTTTTTAAAATCTCCGGCCTGCACAGACGTCTGCATGGGCTTGAAAAGGCCATTTGGTTTGAATGGTATCAAAACTGACGTACAGTAAATCTCTTTCTCCTACTCCTGCAAAGACTTTAGTTCACTTCCCCACCATGGACTCCTATTAGAAGTGGGAGGATAGGCAACAGGCCTGTCAGTCGCATCTACAGTATTATCACTGACTGATGTTACAACATTACACTCCACACTCTGTAGCAGAGAGAAGCCACCTGGAGGCAAATGACAGTCGCTCCTCTGCTGTATTCGCATTGATAAAGACGCGTAAAATGAGGAAACAACTGTCTGTCTGGTATTAGTCACATTCTAGGAGACTGTACTGTCGCCACCCCCGCCGTTGGTCAGCTTTGTACAGTGTTAGGGAGAGCCTTTTTTTTTAACAAGTCAGTGTAACTCTCGGGTGTTTACACGGTGTCAGAGGTTATACCTGGTTGGGTCCTGTGTTCTCTCCAAGTACTGTTGAAAGACCTGTTCTTTTTTTATGATCATTTTTATTTTGTAAAGTGTATTTAGACGTGTTACATGCACGTTAAATAGATTTTAATTTTATTTGATATTCTTGCAAATCCTGGTGTGGTGAGTATTGTTAATTCTGTCTTACTTAAAGGGAAGTGCTGATCCCTCTAGGACCCTGTAATTTCCCAGGTTCCAATAGAAGTTGGGTAGCTATAGTGTTAGCAGGTCCTGTATTGTATTACCTGCAGTTTCCCTATAGCAGTCTCGCCTGTGATCCCCTGCAGATAACAGTATTAAGTGTTAGCTGCTCCTGGGCCTAGTGTTGTTATTTGCTGTAGGTGACCAACCACTAGCAGGTTCATTTACACTGGGACAGACACTGCCTTATGTGATCTGCTCCCTCTCTCTTTCCCTGACATCCGCTGATTTAGTGACAATCTGCCACGTGTCACTTTCTGCAGACACACAGGTCCTGGGATTGACGAATCGACTGGCCTTGTACGCTTCCAGCCTTACCTTGTTAAAAAACAATTGAAGAAAAGCAATTACCTGTGTGTTCCCATTGTGTCAGAAACAATAACAACGTAACAGGTGTAAGAACCAGGCTACTCTCGTTCTCTCTCTGGTCTTCAAAGGAGACCCTTACTTTCTTCCTCCATCCCATCTTGAAACATTTATAACCTTTCCCCGTGCCGGGCCTGTTGTGCCTGCAAAGCAAATAGCCTTGCTCATCCTGTCGACCTAAACAACCCCTCGCCTCGCAGCTCCTTCTCGGAGACTTAAAACCGTCAGATGTATCCCTTCCTCTCCTTTAAAAACGGGCAGTGCACGCTTCCTTGATTTCCTTGTTTTGGTCCCATCCGTCCTGGTCACGTAAGTCTGGAGCTCTCGTTATGTACTATGGGAGGGGAGAGGTCAGGCGTCAACGTAGCTCTTCTCTTCCTGGACTATTCTCCCTGTGGCTTTATTTAAAACTGAGAATATGAGGACATAAGAGGCTGTTCCATGCAGCTGAAGTGGCCCTCGAGAAAGTTGATGGCCACACACCCACTCACGTGGGGCTTATATACCCTTGATCTTCTGACTGTAAAATTAGCCTAGGCCTAGTATATCTACCGCCTAGGGATGCAAATTGTTCTCTGTTTGGGGAATTACATAAAACATTTTACCATGTCATTGGATTTACAGTAGGTGAAAAGTTGGGTGAAAAAAAGACTTATGTTGATGACTTTTTGCAAATCTAATTAGTTTTCCACGTTGTGTCAACGTCATCACATTGATTCTTTGGGGTTGAAATGACATGGAAACAATGTTGATTGAACCGGTTTTTGCCCAGTGGGTGGTTTGGGCATTGAGACAGGGTTCTGGGGAGTGTTAGTGTAGCATGAGAAGAGAAGAGGCCCATAGATATTACACATGGATCAAGGCACAGAGAAACAGCACTGCTAATTAAACAGTGTTATGTTCCATGTTTGCCTCAATGGAGCAGTTGATTAGAAAGATAATTGAATTGGGTAGCAAAATTTGACAGGGGAGTTTTATGTCTCTTCCAATCATGATTGAAAACAGCACAATGTTATCACAAAACAAAAAGCATATCCTGTAAGTGCTTGATTATTGTTTCTCATTCTTGACACCTGGAAATGTGACAGAAAAAATTTGACAGGGGAGTTTTATGTCTCTTCCAATCATGATTGAAAACAGCACAATGTTATCACAAAACAAAAAGCATATCCTGTAAGTGCTTGATTATTGTTTCTCATTCTTGACACCTGGAAATGTGACGAAGGCATGTATAATGTAGAGTGCCTTCAAAAAGTATTCATACCCTTTGAATTATTGAACATTTTGTTGTTACAGCCTGAATTCAAAATGGAAAAGTTGTTGTTTTCTTCTCACCCATCTACACACAATACCCCATAATAACAAAGTGAAAACATGTTTGTAGAAAGTTTAACAAATTCCTTTGAAAATGAAAAACAGAAATATCTCATTTACATAAGTATTCACATCCCTAAGTCAGTACTTTGTGGAAGCACCTTTGGCAGAGAGTACAGCTGTGAGTATTTCTGGGTAAGTCTGTAAGAGCTTTCCTCACCTGGATTGTGCATCATTTGCCCATTTCTCTTTTCAAAATTCTTCAAGCTCTGTCAAATTGGTTATTTTCAGGTCTTGCCAAAGATTTTCAAGTAGATTTAATAAATCAAAACTACAACTCGGCTATTGAGGGACATTCACTGTCTCCTTGGTAAGAAACTCCAGTATGGACTTGGCCTTATGTTTTAAGTTATTGTCCTGCTGAAGGTAAATTCATTCATTCCCAGTATCTGTTGGAATGCAGACTGAACAAGGTTTTCCTCTAGGATTTTGCCTGTGCGTAGCTCCATTCCGTTTATTTTTTATCCTGAAAAACTCCCCAGTCCTTAACGATTACAAGCATACCCATAACATGATGCAGCCACCACTATGCTTGAAAGTATGGAGAGTGGTACTTGCCCCATAAAGACTTTGTATTCAGGACAAAAAGTGAATTGCTTTGCCACATTTCTTTGCAGTATTACTTAAATGCTTTGTTGCAAATAGGATGCATGTTTAGAATATTATTTATTCTGTACAGGTTTCCTTCTTTTTGCTCTGGCAATTAGGTTAGTATTGTGGAGTAACTACAATGTTATTGATCCATCCTCAGTTTTCGCTTATTAACATTAAACTCTGTAACTGTTTTAAAGTCACCATTGACGACATGGTGAAATCCCTGAGCAGTGTCCTTCCTCTCCGGTAACTGAGTTAAGAAGGACACCTGTGTATTTGTAGTGACTGGGTGTATTAATACACCATCCAAAGTGTAATAAATTCACCAGGCTCAAAGAGATATTCAACGTCTGCTTTATTTTTTTTTATACCCATCTACCAATAGGTACCCTTCTTTGTGAGTTATTGGAAAACCTCCCTGGTCTTTATGGTTGAATATGTGATTGAAATTCACTGCTCAACTGAGGGACCTTACAGATAATTGTATGTGTGGGGTACAGAGATGAGGTAGTCATTCAGAATCATGTTAAACACTATTATCGTATACGGAGTGAGTCCATGCAACTTATGAAGCAAATTTTTCCTCTGTAACTTATTTAGGCTTGCTGTATAAAGGGGTAGAATACCTATTGAATACTTATTAACTCAAGACATTTCAGCTTCACATTTTTTATACATTTGTAAACATTTCTAAAAACATAATTGCACTTTGACATTATGGGGTATTGTGTACAGACCAGGCTGTAACACAACAAAATGTGGGAAAGGTTAAGGAGTGTGAATACTTTCTGAAGTCACTATATATGCTACATCGAGTATATATCCATTGATAAATTACATTACACACCAATAACACATTTACAGAACTGTGATCTTGCTGGTTTGAAAATAATTGTTTTGGAATTAAGCTGATGATAATTCAATCTTAGGTCAAAAGTGAAGAGTTATACCTGGGGGAAAAAGCTATTTATGTGAAACATTTGAATGAATTCCACCAACAGCAGATGTGTTTGAGCTAAATATATACCTCCATCGTCAAATCAGTCCTACATATCTCATGCAATCTCTATTTCTGTTTATAAATCATATGCAGCACTCTTCAAACCATCTCCCTTAGAGATAAAATAGACATAAAAAATTGTGCCTGATCACTCCCGCCCCTTACAACCACCTCCTGAATAAACCCAAACAACTTGTTAGAGCATTTCTACTTCAGTAAAACCCAGGAGAACCGAATGATGCCTTGTTTGATTTCTTATTTTTCTCAGCCACTTGACTGTTAAATACTCTTAGTCCAGTTTAGTGTGTTTGGCACCATGCCAATACGTCTGATGGCATTGGGACTTTGAAGACATTCTTCAGTGGATATAAATAGTGTATTTATTTCTCACCCCCTGCCAGGACTCAGACAATAGAACCAAGATGGCTTCCCTCTCCCTGACCACATTCTGTTTTTCTCATGCACTAGTATCCCTATATCACCATATTCTCTATAATACTGTATTTGAATTTTACATCCCATTTTTGTCTTGAACGACCCAACATGAGACATGACCCAGTTCAAGTGTAACAGGTTCTGATTGGCTATCTATAGAACAAAGGTCCAAAGCAACATTTACATCTATCCTACATGATAAGTATGTGGCTTCTCTGGGTAGTAAAACCACAGCCTTAGAGTCGCTAGCCCATATTTCCTCATAATGTAATTTGTCAGTCTCCACATCGCCTTCTGCTTAACCCTTCACCCAGCAGCTCTACAGTATACGATGTACCCATGACAACATTCATTGTCAGTCTCCACATCCAACACATCTAGAGATCTAACGCACATGTCTTCTTTGACATCACTGAATCACTCTCATGTTGCTCCTGTCTGCAATATGGCCAATTGTGGATTTATTTGTCATGGTAGAAAAGTCTTGAGGCTTTGTTGGTTTTTAAAATGTAGATACAGTAAATAAAGAGTTGTAATTCAAAGCATTCAGCCTACTGTTTAAATTAGACCAAGCATAATACTGCAATATCAAACAGAACAAAGAGGGTTAGAGAGCAAAGCTTGGGTAACGACGTGACTCCATTGTTGAACCAAAACTGGCTCCATCTCACCGGAGGCCTGGCAGACCACAAAGCTGAAGACGTTCACGTAGGTAGCAGTAGACAACGTACAGACAGAGGTAGTAGTTGTTTTCAATCTGTTCCTCTCCCTCTCTCTCTCTCTCTCTCTCTCTCTTTGTCTCTCTCTCTTTGTCTCTCTGTCTCTCTCTCTTTGTCTCTCTCCCTCTTTGTCTCTCTCTCTCTTTGTCTCTCTCTCTCTCTCTCTTTGTCTCTCTGTCTCTATCTCTTTGTCTCTCTCTCTCTTTGTCTCTCTCTCTCTCTCTCTCTCTCTCTCTCTTTGTCTCTGTCTCTTTGTCTCTTTGTCTCTTTGTCTCTCTCTCTCTTTGTCTCTCTCTCTCTTTGTCTCTCTCTCTCTTTGTCTCTCTCTCTCTTTGTCTCTCTGTCTCTCACACACACACATGGTGAGGCTGGTAAAAGGAAGGATAGCTAATATGAATGGCTGGAATGGAGTGAATGGATTGGTATCAAGCTATGTGTTTGATGTGTTTTATACCGCTAAGTACATGCTGTTCTAGCCTGTCCTCCCCAATGATGGTGCCACCAGCCGCCTGTGACACACACACGCACACACACACACACACAATTATGGAGCATGTAGTGACACATTTGTAGTGACACAAGTTTTCTATTTCCAAAGGTTAAAACATGGAGCCCACTCAATAATGTCTGAGTAATGATTTCAAGGTCTGTTTTTAATCTTCTGGCCAATAGCTTCTTCTTTGGCTGAAGATTAAAATAATTGCAGCATAAATCATGTTAGATTGTGTTTATGCTATGAAGGTGGCTCATACCATAGGCAATTTCTCCCAATCTTCATTTCTCATCACTTATGAGGATACATTCATTTTAGCAAATGTGCCAAGCATGATCGATCTATCTGCTTACACACAGTGTTTAAATGAGGCACGATATCATGAGATATATTCCCATATCACTAGATTTTTCTGATTGATAACAGTTCATATATGGTTTTGCAAACCATTGAATATGCCATGTCACGCATTCGCGTCACAGCATAGTGCCATCGGCGTAGTGCGTGGCGTTTCAGCACCACGGACAACAGCGCATGCATTTGGGGGTTTAGCGATGAGGGAGACCCGAAGCCCACTCAAAGAGATCTGCGTCATCAACCCACCTGACATCAGTCATAATCGGATACCGTTTTAGATAATGGATTGAAAGTGAAAGTGAATTACATTTTGACACATCTCTATTAAACTTGACCAAGCAATTGCAGCCATTCCTAACTAGTTTGGCTACTCATTAAATAAATGTCCAAGTAGATGCTACAACCGTGTACAGTGTGAACCTACTGTACACTGAACCTACACTGCCTTTCCAGCCCAAACTGCCTCAACTTCATCCGAAGCCGACGGACACTTTCAATTTCTATAATTTCAACTTTTTGTTTTGTTATTTGACTTTTTATGCATTTTGAGATTCTTTGAAAAAGTCAAAGTAAAAAAAAAAATGTATGTCAACTCAGTCTCTCTCATGTCTTTTTGATGACAGTTTGATGAATATTTTTTTTGAAAAACCTAAACCTCTCAGTGCCACACACACAGCTCCATCAGCCTCGAAATCCTGGGTTATGACTTCACTTTTACTCTGAACTAGATTTTTTTCATATCTTTATGGGACATAAAAGATTAATAATGAAAGTACAGAAAAGAACGGATCGTAAAAAGGCCCTGGAATTATTATGCTGTGGCCTAAATATACGAGTTACCTCACTGAATATTAAACGAATTCCTAACTTTGAAAGCAGGGGTCAAAATCATCAATGACAATACTCTATTTAGCTTTTGTTTGATATATCCTATTTCCTCTGTACATTGTTTCTAATATTCACACATTAGCGCACAACACGAGATATTTTGATATCATATTAATATTATTATTATTAAATAAAAACGTTCCTTTTGGAACGAATATAGTCATTCAGAGGTGCAGGGATGCGTGCTTAGGTGAAGAACTGACGTCTGTTTCGATGAGCAGTGACGCACAGTCAGTCAGTCACCGCTTCAAAGTGACCCTTCTTTTCAAGTGGTATTAGTGCGTTTTGAAGTCCGGCATACGATTTTCTTAAACGCTTTACGGAAATCCCTGTTGAAAATTGTATATATCATAGGGTTCACTGAGCTGTTACAGTAGCCAATCCAGAAGAAGGCGTTGAAGAGCGCGCCGGGTATGTAGCAGCTCTCCCTGCAGATCGCGTGCAGGCTGTATGTGAAAAAGAAAGGGAACCAGCAGAGCACGAACACCCCCATCACCACGGCCAGCACGAACGTGAAGCGCTTCTCGCGCATCTGGGCCACTTTGGTCTTGGACGCAGCCGCCACGAGGTGATGCCGATGTGCCGCGAGGTGATGTCGCTGGGCCACCAGGGTCGCGTTGGTAGCGTTTTTGGGGTCTTGGAAAAGCTGCGAGGCGCGCGCTGAGGCCCAGGAGAGACGGCAACTCTGTGGCGGGCAGCAGTCCGAGACCTCCACCTTCCTACGCTTGGAGAAGCGGTGGTTCCGTGGTTTGTTGTCCGACGCACAGCAGCTCTCCTCCAAGTCGATATAATCCAGCTCCTCCTGCCTGTGGTGGTCCTCGGAGCTCTGGCTACTGGGGCTCTCCATCTCCATCCGCTCCTTCCTCACGAAGCACGTCTCGGACTGAGAGGGCTGCCTCTCCAGGCCGGTCTTAGCCACGAACACGGTGGAGGAGCGCTGCTTGGCCACTTTATAGATTTTACAGTACACCAGGATCATGATGAGGCCCGGGGCGAAGAAGGACACGAGGCAAGAAGATAGGATGTACCAGGTCTCGTTGTTTAACAGACACTCATGCTCGTTGTGCTTGGTCATGATGAGAGGTGGGAAGGAGATGACGGCGGAGATGACCCACACCACGGCTATCATGGACTTGATTCGCTTGGGGGTCCGCTTCAGGTTGTAGCTCACGGCCTTGGTGACTGACCAGTAGCGGTCCAGACTGATGGCGCACAGGTGGACTATGGAGGAGGTGCAGAAGAGGACGTCCAGTGCCAGATAAAAGGCGCACCAGGTGCTCCCAAAGTACCAGTAACCCATGACCTCATTGGCAAGGGAGAACGGGATGACCAGTGTCGCCACGAGGATGTCTGCGCACGCCAGGGACACCAGGAAAAGGTTCTGGGGGGCGCGGAGAGCCCGACTGGTGAGCACGGCCACGATGACCAGCGCGTTACCGACGATGGTGACCAGAATGATCACGGTGACCACAAGGATTATGAGCGCGGAGCCCACCTCCGTTTGCGGGAGAGGTCTTGGGGCGCTCGAGGTGTTGGTATCCTGCGAGGTATTGGTAACGGTTGTAAACTTGGCTACATCCATCCTGAACGCATCTTCTCTTGGTAAATTTTTAGCGTGTGCCTTTCCGCCCCAAAACACTTAACTTGGAAGCATTCAAATGTTGATAAAGTCATTAGTCCTAGAGAATGTAATCAGTGGAGACGCGCTGTGCGTTTGGTTGTGTGATCAGTGAACAGATATAGAGCACATTGGTAAAATACCCGAGGGCCCATTGCGTCCTGGCGAGCTGCTCTCATCTTCAGTTCCATAGAGGGTCCGCAAAATGTTGGCGACACAAGCCCAGCTCGCTCCGTGGCCACAACGTATCCAGTAAGTTGTTGCCACTATAAAGTCCGGAAACCAGATAAGTAAGTCTACATGTTAGGCTAACGTTCCAGGAGCATTAGCAACATTTTGTTTCTGTTATCTCTCGGTCTGTCCCGTGCGCAGTGCTGTAGTTGTTTTGTTGTTAAAGCCTTGTGTCGCCAGTTACGCACAAGAGGCAGCGCGCACTGCGAGACACACACTGCTAGTGGAATTTGTGTGCATGCGGGAGTGAAGTGGGTGACATCACTCCTAAGACCAACCTATCGTCAAACTAAGCGAAAGAGAGAGAGAAAGGGAGAAAGAGAGAGAGAGAGAGAGAGGTCTGAGTTTACTTTGGATAAGGAACAGCTGAGGGGAGACTGCAGGTGGCTAGAATTACCTGTTTGGTTATTTTCTATTTCCAAATCTGATTCACCTCTTATCCACATAAAAAATAGCACAGCCCAGCTACATGTTATAATGGAAGTTAATTAATAAAAATAAGAGTAATGTATCCATCACCATCATCAACTGGTATTGTCATTTGATATCACATGTAGAACAGCATGAATGGTATGTTAGCCTATATGTTGACTTTGGGGTAAAGTTCACAACTACCATTACAAAGTGATCCATTTTAAGCAGGAAACAAGGTGTCTGCTGACATGATCATCTCTGATGAGATGCTGTGTGTGTGTGTGTGTGTGTGTGTGTGTGTGTGTGTGTGTGTGTGTGTGTGTGTGTGTGTGTGTGTGTGTGTGTGTGTGTGTGTGTGTGTGTGTGTGTGTGTGTGTGTGTGTGTGTGTGCGCGTGCGTGTCTATAAACATAATCTCCAATGTAAGCATTGCTGGGAGGTTTAGGGACAAAACAAAACATGTCTGTTCATCTTTCATAGCTTGATGTGTTGTTTACTTGATTTACTTTGACCATTCCGTCTGGTATGTCTTCTTCTTTACTCCCTGAACTTCACTCATGCAATGCTGAGCAGATAATAAAAATATGGAAACTGTACAGATTGCTATTCTTTTCAAACCAGCAAATTAGCCATGTTTAAATAATGTCTCAATGTGCAGACGATAGCAATGATAACACGAGTTACATTATACATTCACCACACTCTCTCTCTTTTCCATAGAACACAAGGAGATTGAAATGAGAGAAATACCTGGCTGACCGTTTAGCCCCTCGGAACACATTTGCTGTAGGGAGCTAGCCTAGTGATATAACATAATGCTCTGTACAGCTGTGCTGTGGCAGGGCTGGGTGTAAAACTGTTTAACCATTAGAAGCGTGGAGATAAGAGGATGGAGGAGACAAAGCTATCACAGCCACTTAGGGTCACGGGGCAAAGCGGGGCTGATTGCTATTCGACAAAGCGCAGCTCTGCTCTGAATGCGCTGGTGCAGATGTATGACAATTGTGTAATTTTATGTTCGGCAGCCAAAAAAAACAGGGCAAATCAAATGTTATTTTTCACATGCTTTATAAACAACAAGTGGACACAAACAGTGAAATGCTTACTTACAAAATAAAATACAAAATAGAAAACTAATAACACAAGAAATAAAAACACAGTGAGTAACGATTATTTGGCTCTGTACCAGCACAGAGTCAATGTGCATGCGTACGAGGTAATTGAGGTAAATACTGTATGAAAGTACTGTATACTGTAGGTAGGGATAATGATGAGGCACCAGGATTGATAATTGGCAGTAGTAGCAGCTAATATGTTGATTCAAAGTTTTAGTGCACAAGGTGGTCAATGCAGATGATATGGGTAGGTATTTGGTTAACTATTTAGCAGTCTATGGCTTGAGAATGGATGCCATTCATGGTCCTGTTGGTTCCAGACTTGTGCATCGTATCGCTTGCTGTGTGGTAGAAGAGAGAATATTCCATGACTTGGGTGGCTGGAGTCTTTGACAATTTTTAGGGCCTTCCTTTGACGGCTTGGTATAGAGGTCCTGGATGGCAGGGAGCTCGGCCCCAGTGATGTACTGGGTTGTACAAACTACCCTTTGTAGTTCCTTCTGGTCGGATGCCAAGCAGTTGCCATATCAAGAGGAGATGCAGCCAGTCAAGATGCTCTCAATGGTGCAGCTATATAACTTTTTGAGGATCTAAGGGCCCATGCCAAAGCACTCCATTTGCAAAGGAAAAAGGGTGCGCAGACAGGAGGGTTGAGTGTGTATGTTCTCTCCTGAGTGTGTGACATTGTACATGTGTATTGTTCTGAGTGGTTGTGTGTTATTTTGAGTGTGTGCATGCAATATGTTGTGTGTTATTTTGAGTGTGTCCGTGCAATACGGTGTGTGTTATTTTGAGTGTGTGCGTGCAATATGGTGTGTGTTATTTTGAGTGTGTGCGTGCAATATGGTGTGTGTTATTTTGAGTGTGTACGTACAATATGGTGTGTGTTATTTTGAGTGTGTAAGTACAATTCGGTGTGTGTTATTTTGAGTGTGTGCACACAATACAGTGTGCGTTATTTTGAGAATGTATGCAGTATGGTGTGTGTTATTTTGAGTCTGTGTGTGCAATACGGTGTGTGTTATTTTGAATGTGTGCGTGTGTTGTCAGGATGCTCAGTTTTAGCATCCCTCTGCAAGGGTACATGCAGCAGTGGTCCCCTCTCACCCTCCTCACCACCAACCCCCCCCATCCATCCCTGAATCTGAGCTATAAATCCCAATGAGTGCTGAGTGCTGAGAGGTACTGCCCACCTAAAGGGAGACTGTCACAGTGGATCAGAGCTAGGCCTGGTTCTGCAGATATGGCCCCAGTGCTCCACCTGTAATACAGACACAGAACATTAGCCTCACAGGCCCAGACCCACCTCAGCTCACCTCTGCTCCAGTCCAGTCATTATCAGGACGACATGCTCTTTCAGATAGTAGCAAGCAGAAAAATACACAAAAACATTTGTAGGTCATACAGTTGCAAGGCTATTTGGGGTTTTAAAAAGGAGAGAGGTAATGGTTAGAACATTCAGAGATGTACAACTGTAGTGTATTCTGTAACTTTTCAATAGCTGTGTAAACCATTCTTTCACCTTGTACCCATGAAATAGAGTTAAAAACCAATTGTATACCTGCTCAATTGAAATCAGGTACATTATCGGCCTTTAATAAAGACGTTGTAGGTGTGGTTTGAATAGTTGTAGACATAACACTTCAAGATTCAACTTTTCACCCCATAACGAGATGCAGTCCAATTGTACAGTGTTGTATTCAGGTGCTGACACAGTCCAGATAAAAAAATAAAAAATGCACTCCCATTTATCAAGGTCTGATGAAAAAACAAATCCTGCACTGTCTGGCAGTACTTCAGCAATCTCCTCAAGACCATATAAAATGTTCAAGGCAGCGCCAGGACAACTATCACCAGTGCTCAAAGAAATGTGGTTTACAGTAAACATCAGTTTTGTGATTTCGTAACAAAATGTAATTGTTAGAGCTGATAAGCATTCAAAGCTAAAAGTCAATGCCAGCGTTTCAATGTCTGATTGAGACTTGTTTGGAGACTACAAGTTGTGGGTTTCAGGAAAGTTGTGAGTAAACACTTCCCCCAATACAAACGTGCACTCACATGAACACACACACAAACACACCTCCATCCCAACCCCCTTCCATCTGTACCTATTCCTAGTTGCGAAACAATACCCCACATCCTGCTGGTTGGTCTCCAGCTTCCTGCTGTGATGTAATCAACACACCTAATTAGAGGTGGATGTGCATCACAGCCCCGTCCTGACTCCCAATCCACATCCCTTCACTGTGGCCAAAGAGTTTCGCTTGACCTAACATCCCATAAAACAACACAATTCAACCTCCCACCTAAAATCTCTCTCCCAAGCTTCAACTCTCACCTCCTACCACAGTACATAGGGCTGGATAAATATAGGGGCTTACTGGGGCTGAAGCCCCAGGGCCCAGACTCATGGGGAACCCAAGAGGCAGAAAATAAAGCCAATAATATAAATGTGACAACAACCTCTCCCTCAACATCAGCAAGACCAAGGAGCTGGTCGTGGACTATAGGAGAAAAAAAGGGAGAGCACGTCCCCATCCACATCGACCGGCTGTTGTGGAGTGGATCGAGAGCTTCAAGTTCCTTGTTGTCCACATCACTAAGGACTTAATATGGTCCACACACACCCGCACAGTCATGAAGAGGGCATGGCAGAGCCTCTTCCCACTCTGGAGGCTGAAAAGATTTGGCCTGGTTCCTCAGATCCTCCAAAAGTTCTACAGATGAACAATTGAGAGCATCTTGATTGGCTCTATCACCGCTTGGCATGGCAATTGCACCGCCCTTGACTGCAAAGCACTACAGAGGGTGATGCGGACAGCCCAGTACATACTACTTGTTCTTGATTTTACTCTTATTATTAACTATCCAGATGCCAAGTCACCTTACCCTGTCTTCTTGTACATACAGTATCAACCTCAAATACCTCGTACCGCTGCACATTGATCTGGTACTGGTACTCCGTGTATACAGTGCCTTCGGAAAGTATTCGAACCCCTTGACATTTTCCACAATTTGTTAGGTTACAGCCTTATTCTAAATTTAATTAAGTTAGTTTTTTCCTCATCAATGTACACACAATAACCCATAACGACAAAGCAAAATCATTATTTTTGATTTTGAAAACTTATGTAAAATATTTAATTTACTTAAGTATTCAGACCCTTTGTTGAAGCACCTTTGGCAGTGATTACGGCCTCAAGTCTTCTTGGGTATGATGCTACAAGCTTTGCACACCTGTATTTGGGGAGTTTCTCCCATTCTTCTCTGCAGATCCTCTCAAGATCTGTCAGGTTGGATGGGGAGAGTTCCTGCACAGCTATTTTCAGGTCTCTCCAGAGATGTTCGATCAGGTTTAAGTCTGGGCTCTGGCTGGGCCACTCAAGGACATTCAGAGACTTGTCCCGAAGCCACTCCTACATTGTCTTGGCTGTGTGCTTAGGATCGTTGTCCTGTTGAAAGGTGAACCTTCACCCCAGTCTGAGGTCCTGAGTGCTCTGGAGCAGGTTTTCATCAAGGATCTCTCTGTACTTTGCTTTGTTCATCTTTGGCTCGATCCTGGCTAGTCTCCCAGTCCATGGCGCTGAAAAACATCCCCACAGCATGATGATGCCTCCAGATGTGACGCTTAGCATTCAGGCCAAGGAGTTCAATCACCAGTCTCAACGTCAACCGTGAAGAGGCGACTCCGGGATGCTTTCCTTCTGTTGACATTGAAACTGGTGTTTTGCGGGTACTATTTAATGAAGTTGCCAGTTGAGGACTTGTGAGGCATCTGTTTCTCAATCTAGACACTCTAATGTACTTGTCCTCTTGCTCAGGTGTGCACTGGGGCCTCCCACTCCTCTTTCTTTTCTGGTTAAAGCCAGTTTGCGCTGTTCTGTGAAGGGAGTAGCACACAGCGTTGTATGTGATCTTCAGTTTCTTGGCAGTTTCTCGCATGGAATAGCCATTTCTCAGAACAAGAATAGACTGACTAGTTTCAGAAGAAAGTTCCTTGTTTCTGGCCATTTTGCGCCTGTAATCGAACCCACAAATGCTGATGCTCCAGATACTCAGCTAGTCTAAAGAAGGCCAGTTGTATTGCTTATTTAACCAGTACAACAGTTTTCAGCTGTGCTAACATAATTGCAAAAGTGTTTTCTATGATCAATTAGCCTTTTAAAATTATAAACTTGGATTAGCTAACACAACATGCATTGGAACACAGGAATGATGGTTACTGATAATGGGCCTCTAGATTTTCCATTAAAAAACAGCTTTTCCAGCTACAATAGTCATTTACAACATTAACAATGTCTACACTGTATTTCTGATCAATTTAATGTTATTATAATAGACAAAAATGTTGCTTTTCTTTCAAAAACAAGGATATTTCTAAGTGACCCCAAACTTTTGAACGGTAGTCTACATATATGACTGTGCGTTATCCTAGAGGCTTTGCACATAACTAGATAATGTAGCTAGCATTTAAAGCTATTGTCACGTTCTGACCTTAGTTCTTTTGTTATGTCTTTGTTTTAGTATGGTCAGGGCGTGATTTGTGTGTGTTGTCTATGTTCCTTTTTCTATGTTTTGGGATTTCTGTGTTTGGCCTGGTATGGTTCTCAATCAGAGGCAGCTGTCAATCATTGTCCTTGATTGAGAACCATACTTACGTAGCCTGGTTTCACTTTTGAGTTGTGGGTGATTGTTTCCTGTGTCTGTGTTTGTACCACACGGGACTATTTCAATTTTCATTTGTTCATTCATGGTGTTATTTTATATTTTTGTAGTGTTCAGTTTTATATATTAAAATGGACACTTACCACGCTGCGCATTGATCCAACATATCTTACTCCTCGTCAGAAGAAGAGGACAATCGTTACAGCTATTTAATGCTATTGTAACACTACTGTACCGGTAGGCTTGCTACTTGCTATCTAGCGAACGTTAGTAAGGGTTTGTGTGTCTCTGTGAAAAGATAGCTAACCATTTATACATAACCTATTTATTTATAGGTTGCTAGTCATGTGATGATCTGTTTGCTTGATTGCTGCTTTAAGTGTGTGTGTGTGTGTGTGTGTGTGTGTGTGTGTGTGTGTGTGTGTGTGTGTGTGTGCACGCTCTGTGTGTAAGTTTTCGCAGAAGTGCAGCAGTGTGTTTTGATGACTCTCTCGTGACAGTGTCAGAGGGGGACTGAGAGCTGGGAGAGTTCAAGGTGACTGTGGAAAGGGACAGTCGCGGGAGTAGCCCTGCCTTCTGTTGCATGCACAAAGCCATAGAGCTTTCAATAACACTCCATCACTGGTAAGACAGGGGGGAGAAAGAGCTGATGAGGGAGGAGATGGGGAAGGGAGGCAAGAAAGACACAGGGGGAGGAGGAAGTGTGAGGTTGTGGAGAGTCTGAGAGTTGGACGTTCTAAGTCTGTGCTCACTGTTTCTGTCTCTCTTTCCAAAAAGCCTAACTGTTTTTGAATCTGGAGACACTGGAACAGATCCAGCATGAGTATATCAAGGTAAGTCAGTCTGAACTGGACGAAACCGGTCCACACAGGCTAGACCCATATAGACAATCTGTCAACCTTATTAGACTAACACATAAAAACACTACAATGTTACATTCCCATCAATCATCTACTCTCAGCTTCAGGACCACAGATTGGACAAGAAGTGTCACATGGTCCAGTGTGATGGAATGCTGGTGGTGAATAAAATCACTACTGTGAGAGGTGAGAGAGAAAGGGGGAGTAGGGAAGGGGTAAAGGGGCAGAGCACGTGCTTTCCAATGTGCTCTTTGTGTGTGTGTGTGTGTGTGTGTGTGTGTGTGTGTGTGTTAGAGTTGAATGGCAGTAACCGAGATTTACTGGGATTTACTGCCCAAAACACTATTTTCCCAGGATAAATAATACATTATTTATATGCCCAGCATGGCGTGAAATGGAATTGTTAAATTATATGCAATGTCTATATCTGGCTTCTACATGGCCTCTGCATGATGAATCATCAACGCTCAGGGTAGGACAGACTGCCCATCTCAGTATGGAGCGCAGTTCACAATGCATGCAGATTTATGTCATCTCATCATAGTAACTTTTTTTCTCGTGACAGTTAGGGCTGAATTTTCTGCAGCATAGTCTATGTTATAGTAATATAAAGACTGAATGCACGTCTAATTTACCCTTCTCCATCTAGCTTTCAGGGGTCACCTTATTTTTTAATTGTAACGATTTTTTTTTTCAGAACAGCCTACCACTAGAATATTGAATATCATCGCTTTAAATCAGTGCAGGCCTGAGCACTCTCTCACAGTCATTCTTTCTCTCCATCAACTCCGTTCAAATTGAATCCAAAATAGATAATCCAGTTCTAGATTGATATATAGGCCTAAATATAAAGTAGATGTCCTCGCCTACCTCTTTCAGGTAATACATTCAATGCAGGATTAGCCATATATTTACCTAATTAATCATGGGTTATGCATAGTAAGCTTCTGACTTCTAGCTCCTGTCTCTTGCGCAATACGCACGCAACAGTGCTCTGCTGGCCTCACTCTAAAAACGTTCCTTAGCTCTTGGAGTCAACATGCAGCAAAACCTAGACTAGAAAGGCTTGCTGGACATGACTTTTTAGCATTTCTTATACCAATAAACTATTGAAAGAGGTACGCAAGCTCTTGTTTGCTGAATGTTAAATACAGCAGGGCATAGAACTCACGGGCAGTTTGAAAGATGAGCGAACACGCGATGGCGGTAGGCTATAGCAGTTATTTATTCAGACACATAATCATTACATCTTTGTGAGGAGAAGTGAAAGCCCTTTGCATCTAATTCTGGTCCTATATTATTCAAGGATACCGTTAGAATAATGAAGATAAGGACAACGAAACGTATTTGATTTAACTGTTGAAAGCGAGGAAGGAATGAAACAACAATAGACAGAAACGGAGGAGGTAGGCTAACATTAGAGGAAATATTATAAAAGGTAGGTCTATGTATGCATCATCCTACTTATTATACAAATAAGCCCTATTACATTTCAAAATGGAAATCAAATTCGCTAGCCAAACTTGTAACTTTGTAGGCTGCATGTGCTGCACGTGAATCGCATGTTTTCTGCCTGCTTTATAATGGTTTTAACGATGTGCGTAATTCCAGTCCATATAACACAGTATAGTACAATACAATCATTTACAGTAATACAGTTCACACTAAAAAAGATTAGCCTACTGGAGCTAGTTTCGTGTATTTACCCAAGATAGCATATAGCTAGCTACATCTAAGGTCTTTTTTTTGTCTTGGGTAATGTGCGGTAGCCTATATCACATATGTATTGGATAAAGGAACAGTCAATTGGGCTTTTTGGGGCTTGGGCTCATTAATGTCGTTCATGTCGGACTCATAAAATGTATTTAATATGACTCATCAGGCTCAGGTAGCATGAGTTTTAAATGTTCATGATGATCAAAGCTCTCATCAAATCCAGACATACAGTTGAAGTCGGAAGTTTACATACACCTTAACCAAATACATTGAAACTCAGTTTTTCACAATTCCTGACATTTAATCCCAGTAAAAATTCACTGTTTTAGGTCAGTTAGGATCACCACTTTATTTTAAGAATGTGAAATCTCAGAATAATAGTAGAGAGAATGATTTATTTCAGCTTTAATTTCTTTCCTCACATTCCCAGTGGGTCAGAAGTTTACATACACTCAATTAGTATTTGGTAGCATTTTCCTTTAAATTGTTTAACTTGGGTCAAACGTTTTGGGTAGCCTTTCACAAGCTTCCCACAATAAGTTGGGTGAATGTTTTTTTCTCCTCCTGGCAGAGCTGGTGTAACTGAGTCAGGTTTGTAGGCCTCCTTGCTCGCACATGATTTATTTCAGCTTTCATTTCTTTCCTCACATTCCCAGTGGGTCAAAAGTTTACATACACTCAATTAGTATTTGGTAGCATTTTCCTTTAAATTGTTTAACTTGGGTCAAACGTTTTGGGTAGCCTTTCACAAACTTCCCACAATAAGTTGGGTGAATGTTTTTTTCTCCTCCTGGCAGAGATGGTGTAACTGAGTCAGGTTTGTAGGCCTCCTTGCTCGCACATGCTTTTTCAGTTCTGCCCACAAATGTGCAATAGGATTGAGGTCAGGGCTTTGTGATGGCCACTCCAATACTTTGACTTTGTTGTCGTTAAGCCATTTTGCCACAACTTTGGAAGTATGCTTTGGGTCATTGTCCATTTGGAAGACCCATTTGCGACCAAGCTTAAGCTTCCTGACTGATGTCTTGAGATGTTGCTTCAATATATCCACATATTTTCCTTCCACATGAAACCATCTATTTTGTGAAGTGCACCAGGCCCTCCTGCAGCAAAGCACCCCCACATCATGATGCTGCCACCCCCGTGCTTCACAGTTGGGATGGTGTTCTTCGGCTTGCAAGCTTCCCCTTTTTCCTCCAAACATAACAATGGTCATTATGGCCAAACAGTTCTATTTCTGCTTCATCAGACCAGAGGACATTTCTCCAAAAAGTACAATCTTTGTCCCCATGCGCAGTTGCAAACCGTAGTCTGTATTTTTTATGGCAGTTTTTGAGCAGTGGCTTCTTCCTTGCTGAGCGGCCTTTCAGATTATGTCGATATAAGACTTGCTTTACTGTGGATATAGATACTTTTGTACCTGTTTTCTCCAGCATCTTCACAAGGTCCTTTGCTGTTGTTCTGGGATTGATTTGCACTTTTCGCACCAAAGTACATTCAATTCTAGGAGACAGAACTCATCTCCTTCCTGAGCTGTATGACGGCTTCATGGTCCCATGGTGTTTATAATTGCGTACTATTGTTTGTACACATGAATGTGGTACCTTCAGGTGTTTGGAAATTGCTTCCAACGACGAACCAGACTTGTGGAGGTCCACAATTTTTTTTCTGAGGTCTTGGCTGATTTCTTTTGATTTTCCCATGATGTCAAGCAAAGAGGCACTGAGTTTGAAGGTAGTCCTTGAAATACATCCACAGGTACACCTCAATTGACTCAAATGATGTCAATTAGCCTATCAGAAGCTACTAAAGACATTCCATAATTTTCAGGAATTTTCCAAGCTGTTTAAAGGCACAGTCAACTTAGTGCATGTAAACTTATGACCCACTGGAATTGTGATACAGTGAATAACAAGTGAAATAATCTGTCTGTGAACAATTGTTGGAAAAATACTTGTGTCATGCTCAAAGTAGATGTCCTAACCGACTTGCCAAAACTATAGTTTGTTAACAAGAAAATTGTGGAGTGGTTGAAAAATGAGTTTTAATGACTCCAACCTAAGTGTTTGTAAACTTCTGACTTCAACTGTATGTACAGTACCTTTCAAATGTTTGGAGTCACTTAGAAATGTCATTGTTTTTGAAAACCCTTTTGCAATTATGTTAGCACAGCTGAAAACTGTTGTTCTGTTTAAAGAAGAAATAAAACTGACCTTCTTTAGACTTGAGTATCTCGAGCATCAGCATTTGTGGGTTCGATTACAGGCTCAAAATGGCCAGAAATAAAGAACTTCTGAAACTCGTCAGTCTATTCTTGTTCTGAGAAATTAAGGCTATTCCATGTGAGAAATTGCCAAGATTCTGAAGATCTCATACTCCCTTCACAGAACAGCGCAAACTGGCTCTAACCAGCATAGAAAGAGGAGTGGGAGGCCCCGGTGCACAATAGAGCAAGTGGACAAGTACATTCATGTCTAGTTTGAGAAACTATCTGCCCGAATGGATAATGCCAACTTGGTGGAGGAGGAATAATGGTTTGGGGCTGTTTCTCATGGTTCGGACTTGGCCCCTTAGTTCCAGTGAAGGGAAATCTTAACTCTACAGCATAGGCGTTCCCTAACAGAAATATGCAAATACAGTGCCTTGCGAAAGTATTCGGCCCCCTTGAACTTTGCGACCTTTTGCCACATTTCAGGCTTCAAACATAAAGATATAAAACTGTATTTTTTTGTGAAGAATCAACAACAAGTGGGACACAATCATGAAGTGGAACGACATTTATTGGATATTTCAAACTTTTTTAACAAATCAAAAACTGAAAAATTGGGCGTGCAAAATTATTCAGCCCCCTTAAGTTAATACTTTGTAGCGCCACCTTTTGCTGCGATTACAGCTGTAAGTCGCTTGGGGTATGTCTCTATCAGTTTTGCACATCGAGAGACTGACATTTTTTCCCATTCCTCCTTGCAAAACAGCTCGAGCTCAGTGAGGTTGGATGGAGAGCATTTGTGAACAGCAGTTTTCAGTTCTTTCCACAGATGCTCGATTTGGTTCAGGTCTGGACTTTGACTTGGCCATTCTAACACCTGGATATGTTTATTTTTGAACCATTCCATTGTAGATTTTGCTTTATGTTTTTGATCATTGTCTTGTTGGAAGACAAATCTTCGTCCCAGTCTCAGGTCTTTTGCAGACTCCATCAGGTTTTCTTCCAGATTGGTCCTGTATTTGGCTCCATCCATCTTCCCATCAATTTTAACCATCTTCCCTGTCCCTGCTGAAGAAAAGCAGGCCCAAACCATGATGCTGCCACCACCATGTTTGACAGTGGGCATGGTGTGTTGAGGGTGATGAGCTGTGTTAATTTTTCGCCAAACATAACGTTTTGCATTGTTGCCAAAAAGTTCAATTTTGGTTTCATCTGACCAGAGCACCTTCTTCCACATGTTTGGTGTGTCTCCCAGGTGGCTTGTGGCAAACTGTAAACAACACTTTTTATGGATATCTTTAAGAAATGGCTTTCTTCTTGCCACTCTTCCATACAGGCCAGATTTGTGCAATATACGACTGATTGTTGTCCGATGGACAGAGTCTCCCACCTCAGCTGTAGATCTCTGCAGTTCATCCAGCGTGATCATGGGCCTCTTGGCTGCATGTCTGATCAGTCTTCTCCTTGTATGAGCTGAAAGTTTAGAGGGACGGCCAGGTCTTGGTAGATTTCCTTCCATTTCAATATTATCGCTTGCACAGTGCTCCTTGGGATGTTTAAAGCTTGGGAAATCTTTTTGTATCCAAATCCGGCTTTAAACTTCTTCACAGCAGTATCTCGGACCTGCCTGGTGTGTTCCTTGTTCTTCATGATGCTCTCTGCGCTTTTAACGGACCTCTGAGACTATCACAGTGCAGGTGCATTTATACGGAGACTTGATTACACACAGGTGAATTGTATTTATCATCATTAGTCATTTAGGTCAACATTGGATCATTCAGAGATCCTCACTGAACATTTGGAGAGAGTTTGCTGCACTGAAAGTAAAGGGGCTGAATAATTTTGCACGCCCAATTTTTCAGTTTTTGATTTGTTAAAAAAGTTTGAAATATCCAATAAATGTCGTTCCACTTCATGATTGTGTCCCACTTGTTGTTGATTATTCACAAAAAAATACAGTTTTATATCTTTATGTTTGAAGCCTGAAATGTGGCAAAAGGTCGCAAAGTTCAAGGGGGCCGAATACTTTCGCAAGGCACTGTACATGCTTTGACAAACCAATAGAATCTCGCTAGCTCATGCTTGGCTCTGGCCCCTCCTTGCTTGTGTCTCATCACTCTAATTTGTTCCCATTGGAAATGATAGGCTGTGGTCTATCTTGGGTTAGTTATAAAAGTCTTTGGTGTCAGATGTCTGGTTTAAACAGTTTCGACATCAGTTCAGTCGTCATAACTCATAAAATAGCCATAGTCCACATACACCTATAACACTGGTTCAGTCATATTGCTTATATACTAGCTAGGTAAGTAAATTCACATAGATGTTGTATGTATTGGTGCCAATTAATTGGTGAGAGACTATGTCAACGTTAGTCTTCCCTGGTTTACCTGAGCTCTGAGTGATTGCCGAATTTAGACGCTCCTACCTTAGCCTACGACCCAATCCCAAATCAAACATTAGGACCTTAACCCTGTGCACTAATCTGAGAGGACTACATACAATCTGATAAAAATTATATCAAGTCTTTCAGGGAAAGGCGGAGCATTTTCTGCATTGCCCATACCAACCTAATTATCTTGATTCTTCACAATTGCATAGGGTGTAGAGGCTAAGGGGGGGTTGGGACTGGTCTGCAGCGACTATCTTTCAGCACTACCGATTAGATCATATGTGTCAAACTCATTCCACGGATGGCCGAGTGTCTGCGGGTTTTCGCTCCTCCCATGTACTTGACTGATGAATGAAGGTAACTGATTAGTACGAAGTCCTCTCACCTGGTTGTCTAGGTCTTAGTTGAAAGGCAAAACCAAAAAAACAGTAGACACTAGGCCCTCCATGGAACGAGATTGACACCCCTTTATTAGATAAAGAGCATTCCATAGAGACATCTCCTATACCAATCTATTCATTATGAAAAAAGCACCTGAAAAAAAATGACATTGGATATGCTTTTGAGCATGGTGGAGTTATTAATTACACTTTGGATGGTGCATCAATGCACCATGTCGGCACAAAAATATAGGTGTTCTTTTTAACTCAGTTGCCGGAGAGGAAGGAAACCACTTGGGGATTTCACCATGAGGCCAATGGTGACTACAACCTCTTGGAACTCCCTCTCCCAGATCCGGGATAATTGTCATCAACTGACACTAATTAGCATAACGCAACAGACAAAAAATATTACTAGAAAATATTCATATTCATGAAATCACAAGTGAAATATATTGAAACACAGCTTAGCCGTTTGTTAATCACCCTATCATCTTAGATTTTGAAATTATGCTTTACAGCCAAAGCAAGACAAGCATTTGAGTAAATTTATTGATAGACTAGCATAGCATTATGCCTAGCTAGCAGCAGGAAACCTGGACACAAATCAGAAAAGCAATCAAATTAAATCGTTTACCTTTGATGAGCTTCGGATGTTTTCACTCACGAGACTCCCAGTTAGATAGCAAATGTTCCTTTTTTCCCCAAAATATTATTTTTGTAGCCTTAATAGCTCCGTTAGTTCTTCAAGTTTGGCTGAGAATTCGACTGGAAATTGCGGTCACGACAACGCCGAAAAATATTCCCAATTAGCTCCATAATATCAACAGAAACATGGCAAACGTTGTTTATAATCAATCCTCAAGGTGTTTTTCAAATATCTATTAGATAATATATCAACCGGGACAGCTGTATTTTCAGTAAGACCGGGAGGTAAAATAGCTACCTCTGTCTATTACGCAATAATTACTCAGCCGGACACTTACGCTATGTAGTCGTTTACGCTCATCCTTCAACATAAAGGCGTGAAACTACGTGAAAATGCTGTAGACACCTTGGGGAATACGTAGAAAGGGGAATCTGGTTGATAGCCCATTCACTGCTCAAGAGGGACGCATCGGAACGCAGAGCTTTCAAAACATGAGTCACTTCCTGATTGGATTTTTCTCAGGCTTTCGCCTGCAATATCAGTTCTGTTATACTCACTGACAAAAATGTTACAGTTTTGGAAACTTTTGAGTGTTTTCTATCCTAAGCTGTCAATTATATGCATATTCTAGCATCTTGTCCTGACAAAATAGCCTGTTTACTTTGGGAACGTTCTTTTTGCAAAAATGAAAATAGTGCCCCCTAGTTTCAAGAGGTTTTAAAACAGTTACAGAGTTTAATGGCTGTGATAGGAGAAAACTGAGGATGGATCAACAACATTGCACTTACTCCACAACACTAATACTAACCTAAGTGACAGAGTGAAAAGAAGGAAGCCTGTACAGAATAAAAATATTCAAAAACATATACCCTGTTTGCAACAAGGCACTAAAGTAATATTGCAAAACATGAGCAAAGCAATTCACTTTTTGTCCTAAATTAAAGTGTTATGTTTAGGACAAATCCAATACAACACATTACTGAGAACCACTCAAATTAAGTAAAATTGTATTTTTCACATACTTTGTAAACAACAGGTGTAGAACAACATTGAAACACTCAGCCAGGTCACCTTTTAAACAAATCAATATTTGACACCCATCCATGTCTGAGGACGTCAGGAGATTGCGGAAACCGGCCACCAGGGGCAACAGAGAGCGTTGTTACATTCAAGTAAGTTTCGATTTTACTAAGGTGTTGTGGTCGGGTATGATGGATGAGCGTAAGAATCTACCTCTTATTGCAAAGGTTGCAAGTTCAAATCCAGCAATAGAAATTTGTTTTAAACCAATCCCAAACCTTAACCCTTACATTAACCGTTCAGAGTTAATTCCTAACCTTAAGAATTTGGGGTTAATGCCTAAACTTAACCCTAACCTTACAAATTCAGAGTAAATGCCTAAACTTAACCTTAAGCAGTTCGAGATTTGAAGTTTGCAGCAACTTTGAAATATGATACTTGAGAAACGTGGATGAAAGTCTAATTCTGATGTGAGACTGTGAGAGATAGTTGGAAATGCTTACTTACGAGCACTTTCCAATGATGCAAAGAGGATTTTCTTTAAATCATATAAAAAAATAATAATTACAGCACAAAGAATAAATATACAATGAGTAACGATAACTTACACATACAGGGTAACAGTACAGAGTCGATGTGCAGGGGTACGAGGTAATTGAGGTAGATATGTACATATACAGTGCCTTTGTAAATTATTCAGACTCCTTGGCTTTTTACACATTTTGTTATGTTACAGCCAGTTTCAAACCACCAAGACTCTTCCTAGAGATGGCTGCCCGGCCAAACTGAGCAATTGGGGGAGAACGGTCTTGGTCAGGGAGGTGACCAAGAACCCGATGGTCTCTCTGACAGAGCTCTAGAGTTCCTTTGTAGAGATGGGAGAACCTTCTAGAAGGACAACCATCTCAGCAGCACTCCACCAATCAGGCCTTTATGGTAGTGTGGCCAGACAGAAGCCACTCCTCAGTAAAAGGCACATGACAGCCCGCTTGGTGTTTGCCATAAGGCACCTAAAGACTCTCAGACCATGAGAAACTAAATTCTCTGGTCTGATGAAACCAAGATTAAACTCTTTGGCCTGAATGCCAAGAGTCACGTCTGGAGGAAACCTGGCACCTCTCAAATCAATCCCAGAACAACAGCAAAGGACCTTGTGAAGATGCTGGAGGAAACAGGTACAAAAGTATCTATATCCATAGTAAAACGAGTCCTATATCGACCTAACCTGATTGGCTGCTCAACAAGGAAGAAGCCACGGCTCCAAAACTGTCATAAAAAAAGCCAGACTACGGTTTGCAACTGCACATGGGAACAAAGGTAATATTTTTTGGAGAAATGTCCTCTGGTTTGATGAAACAAGAATATAACTGTTTGGCCATAATGACCATTGTTATGTTTGGAGGAAAAAGGGTGAGGTTTGCAAGCCGAAGAACATCATCCAAACTGTGAAGCACGGGGGTGGCAGCATCATGTTGTGGGGGTGCTTTGCGGCAGGAGGGACTGGTGCACTTCACAAAATAGATGGCATCATGAGGACAAGGAACATATGTGGATATATTGAAGCAACATCTCAAGACATCAGTCAGAAAGTTGATGTTTGGTTGCAAATGGGTCTTCCAAATGGACAATGACCCCAAGCATACTTCCAAAGTTGTGGCAAAATAGCTTAAGGACAACAAAGTCAAGGTATTGGAGTGGCCATCACAAAGCCTTGACCTCATCCTATAGAACATTTGTGGGCAGAACTGAAAAAGTGTGTGCGAGCAAGGAGGCCTACAAACCTGACTCAGTTACACTAGCTCTGTCAGGAGGAATGGGTCAAAATTCACCTAACTTATTGTGGGAAGCTTGTGGAAGGTTACCCAAAACATTTGACCCAAGTTAAACAATTTAAAGGCAATGCTACCAAATACTAATTGAGTGTATGTAAACTTCTATCCCACTGGGAATGTGATGAAATAAATAAAAGCTGAAATAATGAATTGTCTTTACTATTATTCTGACATTTCACATTCTTAAAATAAGGTGTTGATCCGAACTGACCTAAGACCGTGCATTTTTACTAGGATTAAATGTCAGGAATTTTGAAAAACTGAGTTAAAATGCATTTGGCTAAGGTGTATGTAAACTTCCAACTTCAATTGTATATTTTTCTTCATTATAAATATCACTATTTTCTGAAATGAAGAACTTCCAACTAGTGTAATAATGATAATTTCACCCATAAATCATTGCATTTTAATATATTTTCATAATACAGAGCCCATTTTATAATATGAAACAATACTAAAATACTGTACATGTTTGATACATATATACAAATGTTGTAATTATATATATATATTTCGAACAACCTTGTCGGAGGAGAACTTGCACCCTCCACAATTGTAAAGCTATTCTCTTCTTACAAACTATTAATTGCAAACAATTGTCAAATTTGCGTCTATAAAAAAAAAACTATGATTGCAGCATCAAACGTTCAGACAGAGAGAGATGCAAAGACTGTCTTCAAACATCTTGTTTTTGTCCCACCATAATTATTAATTAACAGAAAACAACAGAAACTAGATAGACAATCAGCGCAAAACACTCTGTGATATTCTGATTTTAAGTTCAAAAAGCTTTTTTTCATGTAGTTAAAGAAAGTAAACTGCTCTTGTCTCCTTTTACTGTGATCAAACTGCAACAGGGTTAGAGTCAGGGATGAGAGATTTAGCTAGAAGACAAATAACATCTGTCCCAAAACAACAACCATAATCCCAAGGCTAATTCTGAGAGGACTGGATAGTGGAAGAAATGTGGCTACTACCATAATGATTAAACCTCTCCTTTTCTTTCAGATCTGCATGAAATGCCTAGGTGGTAGAAGTGGCTAGTGGTTGTTTCTGAACAGGGCCAAGCAGTCAAAAAACAAGCTTTAGGTCTTATAGGGTTTGTTTTTGGACCGGGCTAGAGAGGGTTGAGAAATGGAGGGAGGAAGAGAGGTTTAAACAAACGAAACAGAGCCCAGCCAGCCTCCCCTCTTTGAACAGCAATAGTTTAAATCCTGCTGGATGATTTCAAGCTTTCACAAGATCCTTGACGCTATTTTCAGACTGTGGGCCTCTCCATCTACCATCACTGGCCCACGTGAGCTATCGACTGTGTCTTTCTATCTAAAGATGAACAGAACAAAAATAGAGAGCAGGTGGTGTTGATGATGATGATGATGATGATGAAGGCATGAGAGTGAGTGAAGAACAGTTCTGCGGGGCTGTGGCGAGGTGTGGCTAGGCCATCCCATCCTTGCTGTCTGTATGTGTTCTGGTGGAGTTTGGTTTGACTTAACAGCACTAGGGCTATAGTACTGTACCACTAGGAGAGTTGGCCGGGTTTTAAAGATGACAGTAAAATGTTAATGTAATGTTATGTTTATACACTACCGGTCAAAAGTTTTAGAACACCTTAATTTTCTATTTTCTACTACTGTCTATTAGTGAAGACATCAAGACTATGAAATAACACATGTGTAGTCATGTAGAAACCAAACAAGTGTTACAAATATATTTTATATTTGAGATTCTTCAAATAGCCACCCTTTGCCTTGATGACAGCTTTGCACACTCTTGGCATTCTCTCCACCAGCTTCATCTGGAATGCTTTTCCAACAGTCTTGAAGGAGTTCCCATATACGCTGAGCACTTGTTGGCTGCATTTTCTTCACTCTGTGGGCTGACTCATCCCAAACCATCTCAATTTGGTTGAGGTTGGGGGATTGTGGAGGCCAAGTCATCTGATGCAGCGCTCCATCACTCTCCTTGATAAAATAGGTGTGTTGGGTCATTGTCCTGTTGAAAAACAAATGATAGTCCCACTAAATCCAAACCAGATGGGATGGTGTATCGCTGCAGATTGCTGTGGTAGCCATGCTGATTAAATGTAACCAGCAAAGTATTCCACACCATAACACCTCCTCCTCCATGATTTACGGTGGGAAATACACATACAGAGATCACCCATTTACCTACACACGGCAGTTGGAACCAAAAATCTCAGATTTGGACTGAGAAAGGACAAATTACCACCGGTCTAATGTCCATTGCTTATGTTTCTTGGCCCAAGTAAGTCTCTTCTTCATATTGGTGTCCTTTAGTAATGGTTTCTTTGCAGCAATTCGACCATGAAGGCCTGATTCACACAGTCTCCTCTGAACAGATGATGTTGAGATGTGTCGGTTACTTGAACTCTGTGAAGCATTTATTTGGGCTGATATTTCTGAGGCTGGTAACTCTAATGAACTTGTCCTCTGCAGTAGAGGTAACTCTGGGCCTTCCATTCCTGTGGCGGTCCTCATATCATCGCGCTTGATGGTTTTTGCAACTGCACTTCAAGAAACTTTCAAAGTTCTTGAAATGTTTCATATTGACTGACCATGTCTTAAATTAATGGTGGACTGTCGTTTCTCTTTGCTTATTTGAGCTGTTCTTGCAATAATATGTACTTGGTCTTTTAACCAAATAGGGCTATCTTCTGTATACATCTCCTTGTCCAAGTCTATAATCCCCATGTCTTCAGATGACTACCATTCTTTCTGTTCCCGAAGAACTCTATGGCTTCATGCCACAATGACTACCACTTTGTAGCAAACACATCTGTAATCATGTAGTGCTTAGAAAGGCTGGTTATGGCACACATAACATCCATTATCCCAGACACGCTAGACCCACTCCAATTTGCATACAAGCCAAACAGATCCATAGACGAAGCAATCTCAATTGCACTCTACCTATGTGAGATTGCTGTTCATTGACTACAGCTCAGTGTTCAATACCATTGTCCCATCCAAGCTAATGGAACACTGGCTTCCTGAGCAGGCAAATTGACGTTTACAGTAGCTGGCTAGACATTAAATTGGCTAACTGGTTAAAGGAATTACCTCTTCATACAATTAAGACAATTTGCATTGCATGCTGCGTATTTCAAGTGCACTCGATTTCAAGTGCACTCAATCTTATTTCAGTCTTTGGGAGCTAGTTACGGTATATGTTCTTCTTCATAACACACAAAGAGCAGCTCAAGTTTTCACTTGAGGCTGTGTTAACATCTTAGATAGAAGAAGGCCACTTGGCTTCCTTTATCACAAGGGGTATGTACAGGAGTTCTGATTGGTTCCAAGTTTAGCAGTTCAGCAAATTTCCCTGAGCAGACAGTGTTGAATTGGACTTTTTTGAGAAAATTTGCAAGAATTGAAGGTACCAACAAATTGTATAGTCATTGTAAGAACGTTTTACTGTCATATACAACAAATAATCTCCTCCTCAACGGGGATTGATCAACTTCATATTTTTAGGCTTCGGGCCACCACCTATATAGCTAGCAGATAATGACGTTTACTGTTTTGTCTATTGCCATGTTTTGACATTTTACATATGTACACTAAGTATACAAACATTAAGAACACCTGCTCTTTCCATGACTTAGACAGACCAGGTGAATCTAGGTGAAAGCTATGATCCCTTATTAATGTCACTTGTTAAGAGTTGAAGGGTTAAAGAAGGTTTTTTAAGCCTTGAGACAATTGAGACATGGATTGTGCATGTGTACCATTCTGAGGGTGAATGGGTAAGACAATGGGGTATGGTAGTAGGTGCCAGGCGCACCAGTTTGTTTCAAGAACTGCAACGCTGCTGGGTTTTTCACACTGAACAGTATTCTGTGTGTATCAAAAATGGTCAACAGTTTCCCGTGTGTATCTAGTGAACTTGACACAACTGTGGGAAGCATTGGATTCAACATGGGCCAGCAACCCTGTGGAATGCTTTCTACACTTTGTAGAGTCCATCCCGAACGAATTGAGGCTGTTCTGAGGGCAAAAGGTGTGTGTGGGGGGATATACCTAATGTTTGGTATACTCAGTGTATATCTAATAAGATCGACATGATTCTGTCTGGTTGAACATTAATTAGATTCAGTGCCAAACCCTGATCTGTTTCACCGGTCTTTGTGCTTGTCTCCACCCCCTCCAGGTGTTGATCATCTTCCCCATTATCCCCTGTGCATTTATACCTGCATTCTCTGTTTGTTTGTTGTCAGTTCGTCTTGTCTCATCAAACCTACCAGCGTGTTTTTTTTTTTTATTCCTGTTTCCTTGAGCCCATTTTCTAGTTTCCCCATTTTTTGATCATTCTGCCTTCCCTAAACCTGAGTCTGCCTGCAGTTCTGTACCATTTGCCACTGCCCTGTTTTACTGACCTCTGCCTGCCCCCGTCCCTGAGCCTGCCTGCCGCTCTGTACCTCAGGACTCTGCCCTGAACTACCGACCCCTGCCTGCACTTGACCTGTCCTTTGCCTGCCCCCTGTTTATATAATAAACATCCGTTAATCGAACTGTCTGTATCTGGGTCTTTTACTGAGCCGTGATATTCAGTCAGTTTGAAACTAAGAGAATGGATTTATTTAGACAGAGAGGAAAAGGCAAAGACCGTGCACTATACATGCGCAAGGGACAGGAAGTCAACACTGGATACTGGAACGAAGGAATCCATTGTGATGGCAAACTTTTGGTAAGAATTGTGTAATTGATTATCATCCATTGATTCATAGGTAGTTAGCAACTGTCTATCATTGTGATGGTATTGTGTGCATGATATAGAGACCATTTCAGAACCTTTGAGTTAACTGCATTAACCAGGATAGGTTGCCCTGATTGAGTTTGGGCAGTTCGCTGATACATATCCATTAGCTGACTACAAAGTTTGAGTGATGCGGATGGTCACCTTAAGGATGGTCACCTTTAGACTAAAGCGGTTGCAAGATGGCTGGTCCAGTTACCCTGGTAATTGTCTTTGGAGGAGACCATGACTACCGAAAACTAACCCTTGAGTCAGGAATTCTCAAGTGTGTGGATTAACTATGTTTGGAGATAAGGACAATTTCTTTACTCCGAGAGAAGTAAAGTACATAGATGTTGATTTGCCCAGTCATCAAGCTAGGTAAAAGATCATTATTACATATGTTTACGTGATTGATAAGACTGAACTAGATCAATTATAATTCAATAATCAATATTGTGTTGCACCTTTACCCAATAGCCTAACAAATGAACAACTCTTGCCAATAAAGAGCAAAGACTTTTGATTGTCTTTATTAAGACATCCTCCATGTCAAATTTCAGTCAGACCGCCCAGCCAGCCCGAGCCGCCTGCACGCCCAACTCCCACCAGTCTAGTCAATAACTCAACTCTCTCCCCAACCCAACTTCCTTTTTTTATGTCTTCAGTTGGAAAACTGAAGTTTTATAAAAACACACATACACTTACACCTACACATTAACACACAAACAGTACACCCGCCATATAATTCGTATCATAGGCCTAATAGTACTGTAGAGCTCTTTTTACTTGCACACAAAATACTGTAGCTAAGTCGACCCGTCCTGTATCTCCCCTGACATGAGCATGTTTTAAATAGACTCCTTTTATCGTACCATATAAGGCATCCATCCATACCTTATGAAAGTTGCACAGTATAACCTTAATCTTGTAATAAATTAAATCTAGTGATACAAAACTTTAAATTTCTTCCATCCATTGTGGGAGGATAACCAACCTTCCAATTATTGGCAATGCATTTCTAAACTGCTATAAATGCTAGGTTGCACAGTTTCTTCTGATAACAGTCTCCAGTATCAACATTTCAAAGCAAACTTGAACAGGGATAAGGGAGAATCTGTAGACATGCTGAGATAAAACAACATACTCTTTGCCAGAATTCAGCCACCCTTCACAAGACGATAACATATGCAAATATGTCCCCCTTTTGTGTTTTACACCTCCAGCAGAAAAATTACATTTCTGTGTGCATGATATTCAGTTTCACTGGCATATAGTACTTTCTATGGATGTTCTTAAACTGCAGTAATTTATGTCTGATTATATGAACATGACTGGGCATATCTGTATCATTCATCATCAATTGCGTCTCCCCGGTCTTCCTCACATTTTTGATTTACATGTTTTATGTGTGGTAATCCGTGAGGTGTTGGGTTGAGCATGCAGAGATTAACACAGAGACGGGAAGTTCTAATCAGCAAACACGACTTTATAATCACTTAGGTTTGGCTCGGTCCTTCTTCTCAGCTTCTGCTCTGTGTAGGTCTCTCTGTTCTTCCCCCGCGATGTGCCACAGTACTCCTTTTATGTGGCCTCCACGGCTGGTTGGCAATTACCCCTACTTGGAGCCATCCGTGTCGGGGTTCCCAGCCGGTGTACTCCCAACAGAGGGAGCCACCGGCGTGGCACGTACCTCCCCTCTATCACCAACCCCCGGGGTAGACCTCCCAGGATACCACCTCTCCCCCTTAGCCCTGACCGGGAGGGAGGCATGCTCAGAGCTAGATTTGCATGCCTCCTGGAGAGAGCGTCTGCATTGCCGTGCGAGGCCCCCGATCTGTGGATGACAGAAAGAGAATAACTGTGAGGAAAGGAACAGTGGGTGACACAGTCATTTGTGTCCTTACCTCTTGCTAGCCACACAAGGGGGGCATGGTCAGTGATCAGGGTGAACTTCCTCCCGAGGAGGTAATACTTGAGTGTCTAGTGCCCACTTCATGGTGAGGCACTCCTTCACGACAATCGAGTACTTCTTCTCCCTCAGGAGGAGCTTCCTGCTGACATACGTGATTGGGTGCTCCTCGCCTTTCTGCTCTTGGGACAAGACGGCCCCTACCCCTGTGTCAGACGTGTCTGTCTGGACCAGGAGGTGTTTTGAGTAGTCCGGCGTGACAAGTACCGGGTGTGAACATAGCTTGTCCTTCAGGGCCCGGAATGCCGCCTCGGTGTCCTCCATCCATTGCACCGTCTGGGGTAGTCGTGCCTTCGTTGAGTCTGTGAGGGGAGAAGCTATTAAGGCAAAGTTAGGTACCTTCGACTGTAGTAGCCTGCTATCCCCAGGAACGACTTCACCTGCCTTTTGGTTAGGGGGACCGACCATTCCCTAATGGCAGCGATTTATAAAAAATATAAGGCACAGGACGCGGTCCATGGGTCGCTGGGGCCCCGTGGAGCCCGAAAGGAAGAACCCGGTAGTGGTATAGCCCCCCTGGGTGGAGAAGGCCGTCTTCTCCCAGTAGGCCTCTGCCAGCGGCACCTGCCAGTACCCCTTCGTCAGGTCCAAGGTGTGGATGTATCTTGCCTTCCCATCTTGCCTTCCCTTCGATCAGTTCATCCACCCGGGGCATGAGGTAGGCATTGAATTTACTGACCTCGTTCAGGCCCCAGAAGTCATTGCAGAAGCAGACGGTTCCGCCCGGTTTCAGTACCAGCACTATAGGGCTAGACCACTTCGGGACTCCTCCAATACCTTCATATCTAGCATTGTCATCACTTCCCGCTGGACCTCCGCCTTCCGGGCTTCTGATATCTAGTAAGGCCGTTTATGCACTTTTTCTCCCGGACGCGTGGATATGATGTTCCACGAGATCTGTGTGCCCCGACAGAACACTGCCATATTCCACTGGACCAACTTTTCCGTACAGGAGCTCAAAGGGGGAGAACCCAGTGGATCCTTGGGGTATCTCCCACACCAATAACATTAGGTGGGGCAGCAGCTGGTCCCAGGTCCTCCCGTCTCTCCCGATGACCTTCTTCAGCATCTGCTTTAGGGTCTTATTGAAGGATGGATGGTACACACTGGTCCTCACCTGTTTAATTCGTAATAGATTGCAGACATCTTTCATTGCACAATACATGAATGTGGTGGCCTGGTCCATCAGGATTTCCCATGGAATAACCACCCGGCTGAATAAATGGAAGAGCTCCCATGCGATACCTTTTGCTGCCGTCGTGCATAACGGGTTCACCTCAGGATATCGGGTGGCGTAATCCACGATTACCAGGCTGTATTGGTGTCCCCTTGGGGTCTTCACCAATGGACCCACCAGATCCATCGCCACCCGCTCAAACCGAACTCTTATAATGGGCAAGGGAACCAAAGGGTTTCTGTAATGTGCCCGCGGACCAGTTGTGCATGGCGCGCGAGGCTGAATCTATAACGGCTCAGGATCTCACGCATGGCAAGTAATATACTCGGAAGCGGTGGGTGGTGTGCACACCTTCAAATTCTGACCAGGAGGCCGCTCCGTCTACCTCTTCTGCGGCGATGTTGTTTTGGGTCATCCTCTGGGATTAGATCCAATGTCCTGGGTGGTGGTCCGAACGAAGCATCCGCTTCGGGAAAGCCATATTCCTGGGCATATTGTTGATAAGTTTATGTTGCTCTTATATCCAATAGTTCTTCCCGGCTGTATGTAATAACTCTTAAATTAATCATTTTTTGTCAGGGCGCTGGAGGGGTTCCAACCAACTCAAAGCACCATAGTACACATGTCAATCAGGACCTCTGCCTGGGCAGACCCAGCAGTTGTCTTATATATGGCTATACACAGACAAGTTATATTTGCATGATTTAGCATAATTAATTATGCATTACCATTTTGTTTCATTCATGTGACTGACCAATACTGTTTCATAACATGTGACAGACCAACACCTCACAAGGCTTCTCTCTAAGCTGAGACTGAGATCTTTTGTTTGTTCTCAAAACATGGTCGGGCGTACTGCCAAATTGCAGCTACTGATAAGAGGAGGACTTGTTCAGTCAACCACAAAAGCTACTTCTGGTGGCTTGGATTAGATAGAAGCATTGAGGAGAAAAGGAAGAACATGTTCCTCATGCCAGAAAGTTCACAATGTACCTCAACTTGCACCTCGTGGGATTGGCCGGGGGAGGTGCGACAACGCATACACATCGACTTCGCAGGTCCATTCGAAAACATAATGTTTCTTGTGGTTGTGGATGCTCATAGCAAGCGGCCAGAGGTTGCCATCGTGAGGTCTACTACTACTGAGAAGACCATTGAAGCTTGGAGAAGTGTTTAGTAGGAGCACTCTTTTAAAAGAAATAGCCACGTTCCTGCAGGTGAATGGTGTACAGCACATCAGATCCGCCCTGTATAATCCATCAACAAAAGGAGATGTTTGTACAGACCATGAAACATGCCTACAAGTGTCTTGGTGTCAAGGGACACTGCAACAATGCTTGAACAGCTTCCTGCTATGCTACAGGAACTGCTATTCAACCACCAACGCTTCGCCTTCATCGCTTCTCACAGAGAGAGCTATGCACAAGCTTTGACCTACTTAAACCTGAGAACGTGAAGAGAGTGCATTCTCAGGTCAACAGGAGAGCCAAGTCAATCGTTGTGAACTGAGCGCAAAGCTTTCAATACTGGGTAACAACCTGACCCAGCAGTTGTCACCTAGGGGCTCACTGTAACCTTGACTGTTGTTCTTTAGGGGGACAATTTAAGTGAGAAATTGTATTGGGGTTGTGTTGCAGAGCATCATGGGAGTTGTGTATGTATAAAGATGATCACGTTCTATATAACGTGAACTAACTCACTTTTGTACATCGTGCTGGTATGTACAATTTACCTTATTTTAGCACCCAAAAAACGTTATACTTCCAGATCAACTGTAATATCAATACCATTGTAAAGCACAATTTCTCCCCTTTCTAACAAAATCAATGACTAGGCCTTCATGATGCACATCTCTGCATGTTTCAAGAAGGCAATGAGCTCCGTCGGGTCTTTTTAAAAATGGCGGGTGGGGAAGTGAAACCTATTGCGTGATAGTGAGAAGGAGAGTTGTCACTCGACCTGTCCAATTTATCACCTTATCGCCTCTAAAATGTAAATTAAACACTATGAAGGTTTGTGTCGGATTTGAAATCGGGTTTTTAGGGCGGTGCTAAAGTGATCTTCAGAAGTAAACAGTGGCTTTTGAGCGTCATGATAGCTTGCAGTGATGACGCAGAAAATGACTAGGTATCCCCCTTACCCTGTCCCTTGTTTTAAAACTGTGAGAGAAGTGCTACACCTGGTGGAGAGAGGCTGTAAGACAGTTACTTTATGTGTGCTGTACGTTACGCCATGACACGTCACGCTGTAACGTACAGCGTCGGAGGGGTCCGTTTTTTAAAACTTTTCTCCAATACAATCGGACCATTATCATGTCAATCAACGCTTGAAAAGAAACGTAGTTCACACCCCAGATTTTGATGTCAACACAGTCGCTACAGTCCCATACAGTCCCATTGCAGCCTCGTTTGAATGTCGCGGTTGTGCACATTTGTACGGAATGGGGTTAGTCACCATTAAATGGTTCAACAGAATTCATGTCTCCCATTTCATCATCATTGAATTGTTATAAAGATATGGTTATCTTTATGTGAAAGACTCCAGCCACCCTAGTCATAGACTGTTCTCTCTGCTACCGCACGACAAGCGGGATCAGAGTGCCAAGTCTATGTCCAAGAGGCTTCTCCAGACTATTTGCATTCCCCCCCCCCCCCCCCCCCCCCCCCTCTTTTACGCTGCTGCTACTCTCTGTTATTATCTATGCATAGTCACTTTAATAACTCTACCTACATGCACATTTTACCTCAATTATCTCGACTAACCGGTGCCCCCTGCACATTGACTCTTTACAGATACCCCCTGTACATAGCCTCACTATTGTTATTTCAAAGCTGCTCCTTAATGATGTATTACTTTTACTTGTATTTTCTTTAAGTATTTTTCTTATAACTGCATTGTTGGTTAAGGGCTTGTAAGTAAGCATTTCACCACAAGGTCTACTACACCTGTACATGTGACAAATACAATTTGATTTGATTTATGAAACCCACAAGATATAACAATATCAATACAGCATATTTATCTAAGAAATGGTCTGATGTCAAACTCTTGGTTAAGACCAAGCTCCATATGTCTGTCATCTTATGTCAGTTGGTTGTGAAGACGATAAATTAACTTTTACAACTCCGGTCAGAACTACAATTTTGAGATTCATCATATTCTCGTGACCCCCCCACAAGATATACAGCCCAGCCTTCCCTCGTGTCGGAGAATGTTCATTAGAACGTTAATCTCATTTGACGTTGGCCTCTTTCCCAGAGTTTGATTGTGCCTTTTATTATCGTAGAAAACATCTCCCCTAATTATCCACGAGAGCGTGTTTATCTTGGCGTGAGCATCACTCTCCTTGATACTCCAGATAATTTTCGGAATGAAAAATTAGTGGAGTTTTTTTCAACTTTTTTCACGGCATGATTCATTTATCCTTGTCCTTTCAATTAGTTGAACGTTAACTCTCTATCCACCCAAAACATAAACAGAGGCAACAGTTTTAAAGTAAACCTTTCTTCCCTAAAAATGGAAAGTAAGATATGAAACCTCATTATGTCAGTTGCTATGGTCATTACTCCGTTACAGCATTTAGTTTGGGGCAGAAACTCAAGAACTTAAATGGCTCCACTCTTCTAACAAAGTAACATATGCCAACTCTCAATTCTAAAGTTACAGTAGGCCTATCATCAACACAGTTTGAGGCTTAGCTCAGTTTCCGAATCATGACAAGTTGTTTTCTCTCAGGGGGAGGCGATTGGTTTGTATGTCCAGTAGGAAGCAGGCACCCGTCAGACTTGGCGGACAGTGTCGGGCGGGTAGCTCCGGGCAGCCTGGTGTGTAACTCATCAGAGCCCTGGTCAGCCATCAGGCCCTCCTGTCTCTGCCCCTGGCGCACTCTGCCACTCAGATGTTTAGGGGCTATTAGGCGCCAGGGAGTGGGACCACTGGCAGAACAGAGTCGGGGGTGCTAATAATGGAGTATAGCAGGAAGCATGGCAGGTGTGTTGCTCTGTTGCTGGGTCTTTTAGTTGTCACTGGACCGTATAGCTGGCTGATGGGGGTAAGAGACAGGTTGGATTTTGTGGATCTAGGTAAGTTTAAGGGTTTGTACAGACTCTCCCTCTCACCAACTATTCTCTCTACATCTAATATTAAAAAATGATGTTCTACCCTGGCTTCTCTTTCTCTCTCATCCTTCGGGACAGACTATTCAGATTGGCAGAATGTAGAAGTCAGACATACAAACTGTTCTGGGGCTGAATTTTTCATTCTTTCTCTACGTGTCTCTCATCCAGTTTCTCTTTATCTATGTACTTTTGTCCCTCCCACCAGATTTCTCACTCTCTTATGTTTTTCTGTTTCTCTCTCTCTTTCTGTATCTCTCTCTTGTTCTCTGTTTCTCCTTTTCTCGCTCTGTGTTCCTCTCTCTGTGGAGTGTCCTTGCGTTCCCACTCTGAAAGCATCTCTGGCAACCCAGGCCATCTGGCCCTGCTTGTCCAGCACTTAGTTCTCCTCCCCGCCACAGCACTCGCTGGTAATGACACAGCATCTCTCATTGTCACACCAACTGTCGTCAATGTGCCAACACCAGGGACCACAGGTGTGCCCCTACGTCCACTGTCTAAGCGCCAAGACAGGCAGGCAACATCACAGTGATGCGAAGAGCCACAGTCATTACTGCCCTATTGGAACAGCTATATTTATTCTCTAATGCAGTAAAAATATAGGGATTTCTAGACTAATTTGTTCTCTATTTTTGCTAATGAATGACCCTTATTCTGTTGCATTCAATGTTGAATAAAATCAAATGTTTTATTGTTTATGTGCATCCAACAGCAATATCTAAAAGTCCTTGCCAGACACAAAAGGGAATGTTGCCTTGTTTAAAGAGATTGAACAGGATTTTAAGCACTTACAAATTCATACAAATTGAAGGTTTATTTTTTTTGAGGGGGGGGGGGGGGGGGGGGGGGCTGAAATTATATAAAACCTCTGTGGCATTAATTTAATAACAACCTTCAATTTTAGTGTTGTCAAAACTCATAAACCCACATTGTCTATGTTATGATAATGTACTGTACAGCAAAAATAAGCAGATACTACTAATAACAAATTAATTGATCATGAAACAGAAATATCTAATTTACATAAGTATTCATACCACTGAGTCAATACTTTGTAGAAGTACCTTTGTCAGAGATTACAGCTGTGAGTCTTTCTGGGTAAGTCTCTAAGAGCTTTTCACACCTGGATTGTGCAACATTTGCCCATTATTCTTTTCAATGTTCTCCTAGCTCTGTCAAATTGGTTGTTGATAATTGCTAGACAACGATTTACAGGTCTTGTCATAGTTTTGAATTAAATTAACTACTTAAATCTAAGTCGGCCACTGTCTTCTTGGTAAAAAAAACCTCAAGTGTAGATTTTGCCTTGTGTTTTAGGTTATTGTCCTGCTGAATGGTGAATTCATCTCCCAGTGTCTGGTGGGAAGCAGATAACCAGGTTTTCCTCTAGGATTGTGCCTGTGTTTAGCTGCATTACGTTTATTTTTTATCCTGAAAAACTCCCCAGTCCGTAACAATTACAAGCATACCCATAACACGATGCAGCCACCATTATGCTTGAAAATATGGAGGGTGGTACTCCGTAATGTGTTGGATTGGATTTGCCACATAACACTTTGAAATTCAGGACAGAACGTTAATTGCTTTCAGCAGTCTTATGTTAGTGCCTTTTTGCAGATAGGATGCATGTTTTGGATTATTTTTATTTTCTACAGGCTTCCTTCTTTTCACTTTGTCAATTAGGTTTGTATTGTGGAGTAACTACAATGTTGTTGGTCCATCCTCCGTTTTCTCCTATCACAGCCATTAAACTATGTAACTATTTTAAAGTCACTATTGGCAACTGAGTTTGGAAGGATGGTTATATCCTTGTTGTGACTGAGTAAATTGATACACCATCCAAAGTGTACTTAATAACTTCAGCATGCTCAAAGGGATATTCAATGTCTGTTTTTCCCATCTACCAATAGGTGCCATTCTTTGCAGTTGAAATTCACTGCTTAACTGAGGGACCTTACAGATAATTGTATTGATGGGATACAAAGATGAGGTAGTCATTAAACAAGCATGTTAAACACCATTATTGCACACAGTATATATCCATGCAATATATTATGTGACTTGTTAGGCTTGCCATAACAAAGGGGTTGAATACTTATTGACTCAAGATACTTCAGCTTTTTATTTATGATTTTGTAAAAATCATTTGAGAAACATCATTCCACCTATACGTTATGTAGACCAGTGACCCAAACATTTTTAATTTGGATTTTATTTATTAGGATAGGTGGTGTACAAAGATGAAGTGAAACAATCGTGTTAAACACTATCATTGCACAAAGAGTGAGTCCAGGCAACTTATTATGTGTCTTGTTAAGCAAATGTTCACTTCTGAACTTATTTAGGCTTGCCATAACAAAGGGGTTGAATACTGACTCAAGACATTTCAGATTTTTTATTAATTTGTAAAAAGTTTATTCTTAATTTAAATATCTCCACTTTGACATTATGGAGGTATTGTGTGTAGGCCAGTGATAAATCAATCTCAATGTAATATATTTAAATGCAGGAGTTTAACACAAAATATGGAAAAAATCAAGGGGTGTGAATACTTTCTGTGATGTAGAATACACACTTGTGTGTGGTACTTTCAGAACAACTGGGTAAAAGGTATACAAAAGTACCAGCTAACATTTAAATGAATTAATTCCACAATTTAGGGCTTTTGTTTTAATTTAATTGTTTAATCAAGGCATATCAAGGTAATTCAAATGACTCTGGGGTATCGGGTTACATATCCACAGCCATTGGAGGCTCGGGAGTCCAACCTTCACGCTAATTAGCTGATTGAACTGTCCGTTAATTTGCGGCGCATCAGTTAGTGGTGTGCAGTGTACTCGGAAAACAGTCATTTTACAGCTGCCAGCACGCATCTCTCCTTCACTCAAACAGTGTGACGAGCAGTGTGCTCGAAATAACTATTTGCTAGTTCTTCTGTAAATAAAAGGCCAGGGTATCAGTTGAGCCTGCTGCAACGATTGGATTAGAACAAGCAGCTCTCTCTCTGCTCTCATTTACCCAGAAAAACACACACACAGCTCTGTTTCACTCACTCACAGTCACTGGTCTCAGTGCACAAGTTTCCTCTTCTCCAAACATTGTGTATGAATCAGAATCCGTAGCTAGTCATTGGTGTTCAATCTAGTTATTTCCTGTTGACTTTGCTGACACCATATCGTTGTTTTTGTCTGTCTACTCGGCATTGTTCAGGAGACCTACTTTGTATGTCTATCTGTTGGGGGGGGGGGGGGGTATTTTACCTCCTTTTCTCCCCAATTTCATCAGTCATAAACTCAGCAAAAAAAGAAACGTCCTCTCAGTGTCAACTGTGTTAATTTTCAGCAAACTTAACATCTGTAAAAATGTGTATGGACATAACAAGTTTCAACAACTGAGACAAACTGAACAAGTTCCGACCATAGACATGCCTCAGTGTAATGTTCATTCCTTCGATGATAAACGCGAATCCGAACATCAAAATCGCGACTTGTCAATAAAGAGCACTTTTTGGCAGTCTTGTCTGGTCCAGCGACACTGGGTTTGTGCCCATAGGCGACGTTGTTGCTGGTGATGTCTGGTGAGGACCTGTCTTACAACAGGCCTACAAGCCTATCGCGGAAAGTCTGAGATGAACGTACTTTAGTGTGAAAAGTGCAAATAAATCCCAGAACAGCAGCAAAGGACCTTGTGAAGATGCTGGAGGGAACAGGTACAAAAATATCTCTATCCACAGTAAAACGAGTCCTATATCGACATATCATGAAAGGCCGCTCAGCAAGGAAGAAGCCACTGCTCCAAAACCGCCATAAAAAATCAAGACTGTGGTTTTCAACTGCACATGGGGACAAAGATTGTACTTTTTGGAGAAATGTCCCCTGGTCTGATGAAACAAAAATAGAACTGTTTGGTAATAATGACCATCGTTATGTTTGGAGGAAAAATGGGGAGGCTTCCAAACAAAATGACACCATCCCAGCCGTGAAGAACGGGGGTGGCAGCATCATGTTGTGGGGGTCCTTTGCTGCAGAAGGGCCTGGTGCGCTTCACAAAATAGATGGCATCATGAGGCGGACAATTCTGTGGATATATTGAAGCAACATCTCAAGACATCAGTCAGGAAGTTAAAGCTTGGTCGCAAATGGGTCTTCCAAATGGACAATGACCCCAAGCGTACTTCCGAAGTTGTGGCAAAATGGCTTGAGGACAACAAAGTCAAGGTATTGGAGTGGCCATCACAAAACTCTAACCTCAATCTTATTGAAAATTTGTGGGCAGAACTGAAAAAGCGTGTGCGAGCAAGGAGGCCTACAAACCTGACTCAGTTACACGAGCTCTGCCAGGAGGAGAAAAAAACATTCACCCAACTTATTGTGGGAAGCTTGTGGAAGGCTACCCGAAATGTTTGACCCAAGTTAAACTATTTAAAGGCAATGCTACCAAATACTAATTGAGCGTATGTAAACTTCTGACCCACTGGGAATGTGATGAAAGAAATGAAAGCTGAAATAAATCATTCTCTCTACTATTATTCTGACATTTCACACTCTTAAAATAACGTGGTGATCCTAACTGACCTAATACAGTGAATTTTTACTTGGATTAAATGTCAGGAATTGTGAAAAACTGAGTTTAAATGTATTTGGCTAAGGTGAATGTAATCTTCAGACTTCAACTGTATATACATTACTGTTAAAATGTTTGTGGTCACTTAGAAATTTCCTTGTTTTTGAAATAAAAGCACATTTCTTTTGTCCATTAAAATAACATCAAATTGATCAGAAATACAATGTAGATATTGTTAATGTTGTAAATGACTATTGTTGCTGAAAACAGCAGATTTGTAATGGAATATCTACATTGGCGTACAGAGGCCCATTATCAGCAACCATCACTCCTGTGTACATTGTGTTAGCTAATCCAAGTTTATAATTTTAAAGGCTAATTGATCATTAGAAAACCATTTTGCAATTATCTTAGCACAGCTTTAAACTGTCGTCCTGATTAAAGAAGCAATATAACTGGCTTTCCTTAGACTGGTTGAGTATCTCGGGCATCAGCATTTGTGGGTTCGATTACAAGCTCAAAAGGGCCAGAAACAAATGACTTTCTTCTGAAACTCGTTAGTCTATTCTTGTTCTGAGAAATGAAGGCTAATCCATGCGAGAAATTGCCAAGAACCTGAAGATCTCGTAAAATGCCGTGTACTACTCCCTTCACAGAACAGTGCAAACTGGCCCTAACCAGAAAAGAAAGAGGAGTGGGAGGCCTCGGTGCACAACTGAGCACAAGTACATTAGAGTGTCTAGTTTGAGAAACAAGTCCTCAACTGGCAGCTTCAAAACACCGGTCTCAACGTCAACAGGGAAGAGGCGACTCCAGGATGCTGGCCTTCTATGGATAGAAAATGTGCTTTTCTTTCAAAAACAAGGAAATTACGAAGTGACCTCGAACTTTTGAACTGTATTGTATATTTTTTGATTGTACAAATGTTGTGCTATAAGTGTAGGGAGAGAAGTTTTGCTACTCTCGAAAGTGAAACAATATATGGGGCAAGCAAATTAGCCTACTTTAATCTAAATCTGTATCTGGAATAAATGCAGACATTACTAGCCTGCCATGCATTAGTGTATTTATTAGCCTATTTCATTGATAATTGAATAGGACAAAGTATATCCTGTGTTCTTTTCATCTGTCGGGGTCGGTTAACAATGTGTGTGAATGAGTGAAGGAACATTTCAATGTGCTCTGAGATGTACTCTGAGTAATGCACACTTGAGCTATAGGCTTTACCGGCATTTAAACCGCACTTCCGGTTTTTCGATCCCGAGTGTATCCGATTAGGAGTATCAGGTGTGATAAAACGGATACAAATACAAGTATGACGAGATCTGCAAACCCTTAGTAGCTGTACATCACAGGCATACAAGCTGCATAACGCTGCAAAGCAGAGAGTCTGCTGCAGTGACAGGAAGGTCCTATCGTTCTATACCAAACACACATTTAAATCAAATTTTACAATTAACATTGAACACAATGAAGATTTGAATCAAACACACTTTTCCCCAATTTTTGAAAAAAAGTGCAAACAAATCATAGATAAATAATATATATAAATAGCAAATTAGCAACTAAAAATCTGAGCTTTCTAACCGTATATGGCAGTACTAGTTACTGTTATTGGCCTTCTCACTAAGAAATGTTTTATATGGCCATCCACTTAAAATTCAACAGATTTACAGAATAGCCTGTAAGGGTTGGCTGAGAGTACAGTACGTGCTCTTTATGTTGTTAATTTGCACTAAACTGGCCAGAGTTGGAAATAATTTAATTTAGTCTCCTGAGAATTTATGAAGGGAATACGGTTCAAATATGTTTATTACATTTCATTCAAATTCATCTCATGAACTGGTTTGACTTCATTTATTTATGAATTGAATATGAAATCATTACCTGAACAGGCACTGGAATTAAAATGTTCCTGACCCCAGGTTAGCCACTGGCTGACTGTGTAAAGTGAACTCTGCTATCTCGGTATGGTGAGAGAGAGAGAGGAGACCGATAAGTATGCTGAGGGGTGGTAAATAGAGTTATCTTTCTCCTCTTTGCTTATAGCCCTGTCGTCTGTCGTCCCCCAGCAGATGTGTACAGTGACACAGCCTCAGGGCTGCATCTCAATCCAATCAAGCTGTCCCCTGAACTTCTTTCCTCCCATTCGTGGATCTGCGATGACTGGATATGGGAACTGAACAAACAGTCAACCTAGTTTCTTAAAATATAACTTTTATCTACCCAATCCTACTTTTCCTACCTTGAAAATATATTTTTGACCTTCTGATATCCACCTTTTGAATAAAATATTGAACACAACTATTAATTTGAATGACTATGATTAGTCTAAAGACGGTGTGACTGCATGGAGAAGTAAGCACATGGACCTTGTTGTTTGCAATGTGCTTGTTTCTTGTATTATGTCCTTGTATGGGGCAATTTAGCTCAAGGTTTGTGGTGTTCATCTGGGGTTTAGGACCATAACTCTATCTCTCCCTATCCAGGTCAACTTAGATCACTTTGGTCTGCAGAAGTAGTGCTGTTGAGTGGTTTTGAATGGCAGTCCTTATCAGGTTTAACAGTTGGGGAGTTGTGGCAATTTCCAAAGCTAATTAAAACACAATTAATTGGAAAAACAGTTGAAGTGATTACCTTGTCAATATCCACTTTATCAAGTTTCAGGTATGACCCAGATGTAGACAGTGTCGAAAGAAACAAAAGTGTATTTCTAATACAGGGGTAGGCAAACAACAGGTCAGGCAGGGGTCAATAATCCAAGGAGGGAGCAAAGGGTCCAGAATGGCAGGCAGTCTCAGGGTCAAGGTAGGCAGGGGTCAATTATCCATTGAGGTGGGGCAAAGTACAGAATGGTAGTCAGGGTCAGGGCAGGCAGAACAGTCAAAACTGGGAAGGACTAGAAAACAAGCACAAGAAACAGGCAGGAGCAGAGGAACACACCCTGGCAGGTTTCACAAGCAAAATTAACTGGCAACAGACAAACAGAGAACACAGGCATAAATACACAGGAGATAATGGGGAAGATGGGTGACACCTGGAGGGGGGTGGAGACAAGCATAAAGATAGGTGAAACAGATCTGGGTATGACATAAACAGAATGCTGCTCTTACAAAGTCCTACATCTTGGTCTGGAAGTTTACATGTTTGCCAATTACATTTCATTGTTTAAATTCCTATGCTGTCTATGCAGCTGTGAGCAGCCTTTACTTCCCTTAAAAAGACAAATCTATCACGGTGACGATGCTTTACCAGGCAGAGGCGTTTGTTTGTGAAATCCAATTCAGTCTGTTTTCTCTCTGTGTAACAGCCTGACACACTGCACCTCAGGCACAAACACACACCGCTATTATTGCTGTTATTCAGCTCTAAAAGCACCAGGACCGTAGCTACATACACAGAGGTCCAGACCTCTGTAACTTGTTTCTAATAAAATCAACTAACTAAAAAAACGATTATGGGGAACTCAGTCTAGGTCTCAACTTACTGTTGGGAGTTAGAATAGTAGAATACACTAGGTGGCATTTTGAAACCTGGTTGTGCATCAGCAGTCTTCCTCTTGTTATATGTCAGTCGCTGACAGTCACTCAATTGGCCCATATCAAATTGTTATATTAGTTGTCATAAAATTAGTCTAGCCAGCTACACTACATGACCAAAGATATGTGGACACCTGCTCATCGAACATGTAATTCCAAAATCGTGGGCATCAATATGGAGTGGGTCCCCCTTTTGCTGCCATAACAGCCTCCACTCTTCTGGGAAGGCTTTCCACTAGATGTCGGAAAATTGCCGTGGGGACTTGCTTCCATTCAGTCACAAGAGCAATGGGGAGGTTGGGCACTGATGTTTGGTGACCTCCCAACATCATCGGCTTTCCAATTCATCCCAAAAGTGTTTGATGGGGTTGAGGTCAGGGCTCGTTGCAGGCCAGTCAAGTTCTCCCACACCAATCTTGACAAACCATTTCTGTATGGACCTCGCTTTACACACGGGGGCATTGTCATGCTGAAACAGGAAAGGGCCATCCCCAAACTGTTGCCACAGAATTTAAACTGTAGGAAGCACAGAATCGTCTAGAATGACATTGTATGCTGTAAGCCGAACCATGAAAAACAGCCCCAGACCATTATTCCTCCTCCACAAAACTTTACAGTTGGCACTACGCGTTGGGCAGGTAGCATCCGCCAAACCCAGATTCGTCCATTGGACTGCCAAATTGTGAAGCGTGATTCATCACTCCAGAAAACGCGTTTCCACTGCTCCAGAGTCCAATGGCGGTGAGCTTTACACCACTCCAGCCGATGCTTGGCATTGCGCATGGTGATCTTAGGTTTGGGTGGGGCTGCTCAGCCATGGAAACCCCTTTCATGAAGCTCCCAATAAACAGTTATTGTGCTGACGTTGCTTCCAGAGGCAGTTTGTTGCAACCGAGAACAGACCATTTTTACGCATTACACGCTTTAGCATTCGGCTGTCCCATTCTGTGAGCTTGTGTGGCCTACCACTTCACGGCTGAGACGTTGTTGCTCCTAGACATTTCCACTTCACAATAACAGCACTTACAGTTGACCGGGGCAGCTCTAGCAGGGCAGAAATTTGATGAACTGACTTGTTGGAATGGTGGCATCCTATGACGGTACCATGTTGAAAGTCACTGAGCTCTTCAGTAAGGCCATTCTACTGCCAATGTTTGTCTATGGAGATTTTATGGCTGTGTGCTCCATTTTATATACCTGTCAGCAACGGGTGTGGCTGAAATAGCCGAATCCACTAATTTGATGGCGTGTCCACGTACCTTTGTATATATAGTGTATCTAAACTTGTAGTAATCATTGCCGAATTACTGACCAGGCATGCAGAGCAAGTGCCCAGGGGCCCTGACCTCCAGGGGGCCCCCATTGATTTTGTTAGTCACTCTCACTCAGATATCATATTAACATTACATAAGTCATGGCAAAATGTGTAGAATTGCATGAAAACACAAATAAGTTCTGTAAAGCAAACATATTTGTTTACCTTTTGTTAATTAAAATCATTTTTCTGCTGTATGTTTTCAATTATAAACATGATGTGTAGCGGCTAATTGTAGGCTATAGCTAATAGGCTTTCATGTGTTTGTAGATCAACTGAGGTGAATAAAGCTACAGCAACCAATGTGATAATGGCTGGGGAAATTTTAGCTGTATTTTGCTGTTCTCCAAATCGCATTTTAGAGTTTTAAATTGTATAAATGAGCTTCAACTTTGGAACTAAGCTTAATATCCAACACTACAGAGGCAGTGTACCCAGTGACGCAGGTCATGTAATACTGGACAACTTCCTCATACTTTGAACCTCTGTTGTGTAGCCATCACCTTGGAAACCTGGAATTGTGAAAATTCTCTTCAAAGTGAATCATGTTTTTCATGCCATTTTGTTGTCACGAGGAACCAATGGCTTAGAGCACACACTACATCCTATGACGTAACATGTCATCAAAAATATACACAGTATAATATTATCATGTCAACACAGAAACACTTGCACTGTTTCCTCTCCAATCATCAGAATGCAGCTCACACATCAAGTCAAGACATATACCACAATGACTTGCTCTCTGTTTCTGTGTTCACACAGGCAGCCCAATTCTGACATTTTTTTCACTAATTTGTCTTTTGACCAATGAGATCAGTTATTTTGCCCATAATTGGGCAAAAGATCAGAATTGGGCTATCCGTGTAAACACAGCCTTTGCTGCATCACTACAAACAATTTTTTTATGAGATCATCTTTCTGCAGACATGGTACATCTGGTCACAGATAATTACAGCTGTTTCCTGTTTGCTGTTTTCCCCCTCTGGCACTGCGTGGTTTGTACGATTATGGCCCAAGAATTTGAATGTCAATGTTAATTGGGCTCTTTTACCATGTCTGGCAGGGCCGTCAAGTGTCAGAAGTAGATCTTAGGGACCAGGGAGTAGAGGGCATGTGACAATGCCTCTCTTGTAGTCTCCATCCCCCTGGAGTCACAGTAACCACACACACACACATACACAAACAGCAGTCAGAGAAAGAAAGACCCATGCACACACACTCACATGACAACACCCAGAGGCAGACAGACAGACAGATGCAGACAGATGCAGCAAGCATTTCGCTACACCCACAATAACATATGCTAAATATGTGTATGTGACCAATACAATTTGATTTAATGTAGAAACACACACACACACTTACGTAACTGGCCTTTACACAACATAATTGGTGGTGCATTATACTTCTCTTTAAATGTAATGTTGCAGGGAAAGATGAAATCTATTTTCCCATAAACATTCATTACAGAAACATACAATCTTGTGCATAGGGCACAGAATGTACAAAGTCTCCTCTATTCTCCACTTCTGCCTACTCTTAAATTTTTTGAACTACAGTGCCCTCTACTGGTAAGGTTAAGTAAGATGCGGAACAGCTTCCTCCGATACGATCCAGTTCACAACAAGGAAATAGAAAATGCAGCTTGCTACATGCACATTTTCAATCAGTGTTACACTTTCTAATATGAATTTGCTAGTTATTATAAAGTTAGTTAATTGGGCATGGAAATCTATTATTAATATACTCTTAGCTATTCTCAAATAAACTATGCAAAAACAGAAACGTCCCCTTTTCAGTACACTGTCTTTCGAAGATAATTCGTAAAAATTTAAATAACATCACAGATCTTCATTGTAAAGGGTTTAAACACTGTTTCCCATGTTTGTTCAATGAACCATGAACAATTAATGAACATGCACCCGTGGAACGGTCGGTAAGACACTAACAGCTTACAGACGGAAGGCAATCAGTTATGAAAACTCAGGATACTAAAAGAGGCCTTTCTACTGACTCTGAAAAACACCAAAAGAAAGATGCCCAGGGTCCCTGCTCATCTGTGTGAACATGCCTTAGGCATGCTGCAAGGAGGCATGAGGACTGCAGATGTGGCCAGGGCAATAAAATGCCATGTCTGTACTGTGAGACGCCAAAGACAAATCAAATCAAATTGTATTTGTCACATACACATGGTAAGCAGATGTTTAATGCGAGTGTAGCGAAATGCTTGTGATTCTAGTTCCGACCATGCAGTAATATCTAACAAGTAATCTAACAATTTCACAACAACTACCTTTTACACACAAGTGTAAAGGAATGAATAGGAATATGACCATAAAAATATATGGATGAGCGATGGCCGAACAGCATAGGAAAAATGCAGTAGAGTGCAGCATATACAATGAGATGAGTAATGTAGGGTATGTAAACATTATATAAAGTGGCATTGTTTAAAGTGGCTAGTGATACATTTATTACAACAATTTTTTATTATTAAAGTGTCTAGAGATTTGAGTCAGTATGTTGGCAGCAGCCACTCAATGTTAGTGATGGCTGTTTAACAGTCCGGTGGCCTTGAGATAGAAGCTGTTTTTCAACAATGTCGCCTATGGGCACAAACCCACTGTCACTGGACCAGACGGGACGGGCAAAAAATGCTCTTCACTGACGAGTCGCGGTTTTGTCTCACCAGGGGTGATGGTCGGATTCGCGTTTATCATCGAAGGAATGAGCGTTACTCCGAGGCTTGTACTCTGGAGTGGGATCGATTTGGAGGTGGAGGGTCAGTCATGGTCTGGGGGCTGTGTGTCACAGCATCATCGGACTGAGCTTGTTGTCATTGCAGGCAATCTCAACGCTGTGCGTTACAGGGAAGACATCCTCCTCCCTCATGTGGTACCTTTCCTGCAGGCTCATCCTGACATGACCCTCCAGCATGACAATGCAACCAGCCATACTGCTCGTTCCGTGTGTGATTTCCTGCAAGACTGGAATGTCCGTGTTCTGGAATGTCCGTGTTCGAAGTGCCCAGATCTCAATCCCATTGAGAACGTTTGTGACCTGTTGGAGTACTTGCAGGTGCCTTGGTGGAAGAGTGGGGTAACATCTCACAGCAAGAACTGTCAAATCTGGTGCAGTCCATGAGGAGGAGATGCACTGCAGTACTTAATGCAGCTGGTGGCCACACCAGATACTGACTGTTACTTTTGATTTGGACCCCCCCTTTGTTCAGGGCGACATTATTCCATTTCTGTTAGTCGCATGTCTGTGGAACTTGTTCAGTTTATGTCTCAGTTGTTGCTTCTTGTTATGTTCATACAAATATTTACACATATCAAGTTTGCTGAAAATAAACGCAGTGACAGAGGACGTTTCTTTTTTTGCTGAGTTCATGTACTTTCGAGAAGTACAGAGCGGGCTGCGGCAGGTGTCATAAACTGAAGTTGCATGTATCGTGTGACCATAAAAACAAAAAAGTTATACTTCTCCTAGCAGCAGGATATTATGCTGGAAGCACGATTGTCCCCCTGCAAAGACAGACTAAACTTTGAGAATATTTTTCAGTCTTTTGTTTTTAATATTGTAATATTTACACTAGCATTTATTTTGAAAGTTTACACAAATACTGGTATGTTTAAAGCTATTGTGTAGGCTATTGTGTGTCCCAATGGCACCGGAGTGGATGGCCGGCCGTTTTACGGGCTCCTAACCAATTGTGCTATTCTGTGTATTTATTAACGTTTTGTAACTTTTTTGGACATAATGTTTCTTCTTCTGTCTCTTATATCGGAAAATAGCTTCTGGATATCAGAACAGCTTTTACTCACCTCAGACTCGAGAAAGACATTTTCTTGAATGAATTCGAGGCAAAACATTTCCGACCTTTCCCGGACCAGGTCCAAATCCCGTCATTCGCATGAAGAGGCGATGCTGATACAGAGGCCGCATATCCGGGTGCTTGTTGAGGATTCATATGCAGGTTGATAAGCAACCTTTTGTCACAGGTACTAGGAGTGGTGTGTAGGAGTCAGGCGCAGAGAGCAGAGGGTTCGGTGATTAGTATGATTTATTCTTCGGCACAAAGCTGTCTCGCCAAATTACAGGGCAAATAACACTGACCAGCCCAAACACAGGACAAACAGTCCGGAGAAAACAACAACGAGAACACATCCACAACCGACAGAGAACAAAATAATCCCTCACAAACCTAAGCGGGCATAACAGGCTTAAATAGACAAACATCAAGAAACACAAAAAGGAACAGGTGCAACTAATAAGACTAAACTAACAGAAAAGGAAAAAGGAATCGGTGGTGGCTAGTAGACCGGCGACGACGACCACCGAGCACCGCCCGAACAGGCAGGGGTGACACCTTTACCATTTGCCCTACTGGCGAAGGTGCAATCACTGTAGAATAAACTTGATGACACAATCTCTATGGCACTCCACACTGCCCTTTCCAACCTGGACAAAACTAACATCTATGTGAGAATGTTGTTCGTTGGCTATAGCTCAGCATTCAACACCATAGTGCCCTCAAAGCTAAGTACCCTGGGACTAAACACCTCCCTCTGCAACTGGATCCTAGACTTCCTGATGGGTGTCGTGGAATATTTTAATCAAGTGAGAGAGACTTTGTAATTTCTTCAAACAATCATCTTTATTCAATATTGATTCATTATTGCAATAATGAAACCGTTGACTCAACAGAGTGTGTGTTGCCGAGAACTTAACTGATAATTAAAAAAACAGAGATCTTATATAGGACCTAAAAATACTTAGTCTGGGCTGATTCCACCCCTCCCAAAAGCCACCATGGTCCATCTCCTGCACGGGGTGTTGTTTTAACCCCAACCTGGCTTAGTTTCTCAGATGCCAGGAAGATGAAACAATGAGGGATTGTTCTAAACTCTTCCAGGCTATCTCTATCTCAGGTCACACACACCACATCTTGTCTATGGAATGCTGACTTTAGGTTTTTATCACAAGTCATTGTCAGTTCAAGCTATCTCTAGCAGAACCCATGTACTTGACCATATACCCAGACTAACTGCAAGAAGCTAGAGTGGAAACCATCCCTTTACAGAAACACAGCGTTTAAAAAACAGAAATGTCTTACTATTTGTTAAGTATATAATCATTAACTATTAATATCAAACAAATCAGGTAAAAACATAATTGTTCTATCACACAGGCCACCACCAGGTGGTAAGGGTAGGCAAAAACACATTTGCCACACTGATACTCAACACTGGGGGCCCCTCAGGGGTGCATAGTTAGTCCCCTCCTGTACTCCCTGTTCATTCACGGCTGTGTGGCCACGCACTACTCCAACACCATCATTAAGTTTGTTGATGACACAACGGTGGTAGGCCTGATCACTGACAACGAGACAGCCTATAGGGCTGAGGTCAGAGTCTTAGCAGTGTGGTGCCAGGACAACAACCTCTCCCACATCATGAGCAAGACAAAAGAGCTGATCATGTACTAAAGGAAAAGGAGGACCGAGCACACCACCATTCACATTGACGGGTCTGTAGTGGAGCGGTTTAAGAGCTTCAAGTTCCTTGTTGTCCACATCACTAACAAACTATCATGGTCCAAACACACCAAGACAGTCACGAAGAGGGCACAACAATGCCTATTCCCCCGCAGGAGACTGAAAAGACTTGGCATGGGTTCTCAGATCCTCAGAAAGTTGTACAGCTGCATCATTGAGAGCATCCTTACTGGTTGCATCACCGCTTGGTATGGCAACTGCTCGGCATCTGACCGCAAGGCACTACAGATGGAGACTGTGTTGCACGGCCTGCTGCTGACTTTTCACTCTCTATAGACAAATACACAATGTGAACAACGATGGACAGGCATACCTGTTAACGACTTAGATCAGTGTTTCCCAAACTCGGTCCTCGGGACCCCAAGGGTGCATGCTTTGGATTTTGCCCTAGCACTACAAGGCTCATACAAATAATTAACTGATTATCAAGTTTGATTATTTTAATCAGCTGTGTAGTGGTAGGGCAAAACCCAAAACGTGCACCCCTTGGGTCCCCAGGACCAAGTTAGGTTAATCTAGGTCAGCGTATCCCAAATGGCAGTGGCATGTATACATTAATGCCAAGGGAAGCCAGGCTTCCCCAAAAAATATTAATATTTCGTCTCTCTGTGCTTCCTTTCTTTCTATTCGCTGAATCTCTCACAGGAGAAAGCATTAGAGTGAGCAAAACGGCGCCCCTCTGTCTCTCTACTTGTAGGAAATCTATCTGATGCTGTCAAACGAGTATGACATTGTTGCCCGTAGCATTGAAGGTAAGGGAAGCCAGCGAGCATTTGGCCTCCTTTGATACAAAAAAGTATAAACAATTTGCCAATCAGCATTGAGTAAAACTGAGCAAGCTCAACTGTGAATGGTCCTGGCACACCCCAGAAAAAGTGTCAAGGGAAGCCAGCTTGGATTTTGGCGTTACTCCTATCAAATCCCATTGAGAGCATGCGTCACTGACAGAAAAACTTGAAGTGTTGCATTTCCTTGTGTTGTTGTCCTCCGGTGGCTAGCTAGCTAGCTAAAATGGACCCTTTCCTAAATTAGCCATGGATGGAGATAGGGATTTGGACTTGTTTTTTTTCTTAATTCTCCGTACTGGCCAATGACTAACGGAAATTCTGATCCAAAAAATGAATTCATACATTGATGTGCCCCTGGCCTGAGAGGATAGACGTTCAATATGTAGCTAGATGTAGAAGGCTAATGTTAACTAGCTAAGGTTGCCCTTGAATGGAAGTTAGGCTAGCGAGCAAACAGGTAGCCTAAGACAACAAAAAATAAAAGTGTGTACTGTATTCCAGAGTGATAGATCGTTTCGTCAACATGAAGGAGAGGATGGCATTGGCGTTTTATCTACAAGTAGGGTGAATCAACATGTTTTTTCTACTTGCACAAACGAGCACGTACACACACACACACACAGAAATCAGAACCATGGACAACTACATCATATTTAGCTTACGTGTATTGGACTATACCTATAATTGTTTTTGGTATCTTTTAGTTGTCACTGTATTAGAGTAAGCAGGGGTGATTTGATGATGTTGAAATGGTGCTGGAAAAGTGGAGGCAACTCCTGTTTTCTTTGCGACTTGTGTTAACTTTCTATGGTTCTAAAACAATAGTTGTTAAGTAGTCCAAAAATTTCGGTAACAGCTATTGCCTAATGGTGAGGGTAATGGCTTCACCTTTACACATTTAAATCAGCCCAATGCCAGCCTTGACATGCCAAAAAAATGCATCAGGTCAATCACTTAGCCAGAGAAATCAAATATTTTCAAGGAAGTATCCTAGTGAAGTAATGTTGCTGTAGGTTTACACTACAGTGTAGTGCACAAACATTAGGAACACCTACTCTTTCCATGACATAGACTGACCAGGTGAATCCAGATGAAAACTATGATCCCTGGTTGATGTCACCTGCTAAATCCACTTCAATCAGTGTAGATGAAGGGGAGGATACAGGTTAAATAAGGATTTCAAGCCTTGAAACAATTGAAACATGGATTGTGTATGTGTGCCATTCAGAGGGTGAATGGGCAAGACTAAATATTGAAGTGCTTTTGAATGGGGTATGGTAGTAGGTGATTTGGAAATATTCATAGCCTGTTATACATTCAAAAGTATTAGTAAGTTCATAGTATGTGAGGATCTTAAAACATCTAAGGTTAAAAAGATGCATTCAGTATTAGTTGATAGAGATTGATAACATTCATATAATTGTGTTAAAGTTAAAATCTGTCAAAGGGTACGAATTGTGAGAGTAATGTGTAAACGTTATATTGATTACTTTATTTTGTGGTGCCTAAAAGTGTTAATCTGTGATCTACGAAATGCTCTTAATCTATGAGCCGGAGATCGATTGCTCTGGTCTCCACCCATATTCCTGGGGAAAATCAAGGTCTTTTCTCATTACACTAAGTTGAATTGAGAATACAACACCGTATCACACTCGTGATTATTTCTCCCCTGTTTTCAGGTACTTTATTGATGATAAAAATAGTAATTTAAATGTTATAACTCGCTAACATGTCAAGAGCGTTTAAGGTGTGTCTTAGTAACGTCTTGAGGAAGTTAGAGTTAAGTTTGAAGAGAGTAATATTAGCCCTGCTCGGTTGAAGTGAAGAATAGCATCATACTGAGAGTAGCTGCCATTTTATGTCGATTGTGAATGAACATGTACGTTGTTAATAAGATATTTTGCTGTGTTAGTTGTATAATGGGTTTTCTGTTGTTTTGTAATGTGTTACTTTTGTGAAATGATTACACTACGTTGAATTGAGAATACAACACCGTATCACACTCTGTTTTCAGGGGCGTAACACAGGCACACCATTTTGAGTGTGTCAAGAACTACAACGTTGCTCAACAGTTTCTCATGAGCATCAAGAATGGTCCACCACCCAAAGGACATCCAGCCAACTTGACACAACTGTGGGAAGCATTGGATCAGTATGCCTGTGGAACGCCTTCGACACCTTGTAGAGTCCATGCCCTGACAAGTTGAGGCTGTTCTGAGGGCAAAAAGGGATTCAACTCAATATTGGGAAGTGTATATCACCCCAATTCCGCATAGCCTTCCAATAATTTTCTTCAACCCACCTTGGTTGCAATCAAGCCAAAGGTTTGCCTCTTGGACTTGAGATTTGGACGAATTGTTGGATCATAGCCCATCTCTCCAAATTGTAATTTGTGAAAAATTACAAATGATTATCAATTGGCCTTTATCTTATTAGAAACGTCAACGTTTAGCATTTCACTTCAAAACATAAAATGTGCACTTGACATTCTTTTCAAGCAAATTATTACAAAGGGAGAAGTACCTCACACATGCAGTAAATGAGCAGCAGTAGACAAACAATTTGGAGCAGAACTCCAGATATACTTGTACTTAATGTTTCCAACATGTAACTATTTTCCAAATCATCTTGAGGGTAAAGCTTTCCTGTTTTGACATTTCTGAAAAAAACATCCGCTTTCAAAGAATGTCACAAAAGATTACTTAAAGCAAACGGCGTGACTCCAAATCAGCAATTTGGCAAAGTAATTTCACAGTTGGATGCAGTGAAAACAGGACAGACTACACAACCATTGTTTTAACAGAGACTTCAAAACAGCGATATGTGTGACGTAGACTCTCTTGTGGAGGAAATGCTACCTGCACATTTCTAAGCCAATGATCTCCTCCACATTTAAAGTGTATTCTCTCAAAATTGTAGTCAGTGCAAGAAAGCCATGTATAGCCAGGGTAAAAAAACAAATAGTTGAACCAAGTCATATTTCAGAAAGAGGCATCAAAGAATTCCTTTCACCACAAGCATCCCAAGAAAGGAAACATTTGTGTTGGTGGCCCCTGCATCTTTTGCTAGTCAGGAATTACAGAGTCTGTCATGACAAAGAGGTTATGCCAAATGTGCCTGGAACGGTGCACAATTGGTGGTATTTTGAGCATGTGATAGTGCCTGTGAACTTAAAGACAGTTATAGCCATAGAAATGCAACATATACTGTAGTTAGTAGCAGTAATTGCATTAAATTACATCTTAAAATTATGGATTTCTTGAGCCAGTATGAAAAAGAATGAAAGGATACATGATCTAGCAATGAATGGATTTGTGGTTGATGCGACACTGAACTGCATAATTTTCTCATCGGTGCCCCAATTTTAGAAAACAGACAGATGGTAGTAGTTGTGGTGTTCATGTGTGCTTAGTCTCTAAAGCAGTCTTATTAGATGGCAATGTGAATAAGGTTAGTCACAATGGCATGCGAGGATATGTTTTATGAGTTATCAGAGAAGATTACTACATAATACATTTAAAACTCTACAAAAATGCCTTTGCTGACCTTGATTGATAACCATCACGTCTCTGTGGTTCCATCTTGTCTCCGTTATTGGTTTTGAAAACTTGGTTAAGCTGTCTAGGACTCCCCGCAACAGCCAGTGAAAGTGCAGGGCGCCAAATTCAAAACTACAAAAATCTCATAATTAAAATTCCTCAAGCACACAAGTATTTTACACCATTTTAAAGATAACATTCCCATTAATCCAGCCACAGTGTCTGATTTCAAAAAGGATTTACAGCGAAAGCACCACAAACGATTATGTTAGGTCACCACCAAGCCACAGAAAAACACAGCCATTTTTCCAGCCAAAGAGAGGAGTCACAAAAAGCAGAAAGAGATAAAATTAATCACTAACCTTTGATGATCTTCATCAGATGACACTCATAGGACTTCATGTTACACAATACATGTATGTTTTGTTTGATAAAGTTAATATTTATATAAAAAAATCTGAGTTTACATTGGCGCTTTACATTCAAAAGTTCTAAAACATACGGTGATTTTGCAGAGAGCCACATCAATTTACAGAAATACTCATAATAAACATTGATAAAGATACGACTATTATACATGGACCTTTAGATAAACTTCTCCTTAATGCAACCGCTGTGTCAGATTTCAAAAACCTTTACGGAGAAAGCAAACCATGTAATAATCTGAGTACAGCCTTTAGACAACAAAGCAGCCAAAAAGATACCCGCCATATTGAGTAGTCAACATTACTCAGAAATAGCATTTTAAATATTCAGTTACCTTTGATTATTTTCATCAGAATGCACTCCCAGGAATCCCAGTTCCACAATAAATGTTTGATTTGTTCGATAATGTCCATCAGTTATGTCCAAATATCTTCTTTTGGTAGGGCGTTTAGTAAACAAATCCAAAAGCTTGTTCAGGTCTCGCCGAACGTCGGACGAAAAGTTTAAAAAGTTCCGTTACAGCCCGTAGAAACATGCCAAACTAAGTATGGAATCAATCTTTAGGATGTTTTTAACATAAAACTTCATTAATGTTCCAACCGGACAATTCCTTTGTCTGTACAAATGAAGTGGAACGTAGCTACCTTTCACGTGAGCGCGCCAGACCGAGGCTGTAGCCCTCTGCCAGACCACTCACTCAAAGAGCTCTTATGAGCCCCTCCTTTAGAGTAGAATCCTCAAAATAGGTTCTAAATACTGTTGACATCTAGTGGAAGCCTTGGAAAGTGAAACATAACTAATATCCCACTGTATCTTCAATGGGGGCTGAGTTGAAAAACTACAAACCTCAGATTTCCCACTTCCTGGTTGGATTTTCTCTCAGGTTTTTGCCTGACATATGAGTTATGTTATACTCACAGACATCATTCAAACAGTTTTAGATACTTCAGTGTTTTCTATCCAAATTTACTAATTATATGCATATTCTAGCTTTTACGGCTGAGTAGCAGGCAGCTTAATTTGGGCACGTTTTTCATCCAAGCTACCCAATACTGCCCCCTACCCCAAAGAAGTTAATAGGCCTTTACGGAACAAAGTGCTGCTGGATAATTAAGATACAGTCCCCCTCCAAAACGAACCATATTTGGTTATTAGAGGGCCTACTGAGTATTTTCCACCCCACTTGGTAGAAATGACTGGTAGAAATGTTCTCTCTCTAAAGCCCAATATTCTCAACATACCAGTCTCAACATTTCATTTTTTCATAAATTACTTATTGCATTTTCTTGTTGACACAATAACAGTGGCCATTGACAACAACAAAAAATATATAATTTGAATAAGTTATCCAAAATAAGCAATGTTTTGAAATGCAGGCTTTTATTTTTGAAGGTTTCCTCATTACCACACTATAGTGATGTAATCGTTTCTACTGCTGGCAGAATACTAGTAAGGACATTCACGGATTTTCTTTGTGATGTGGCTACTTGCTAGCTAACGTTATTGTGAATAATGTTTTGGATTATCTATTACAAAACATTTACGGCATCGTTTTCATAAAATGGATATCATTGTCTCGCTGTGTTTTTTATAACATTAGACCATCAGACTGGGGCTCCCAATTTGCGCAGCAGTCTAAGGCTCTGCATCTCAGTGCTGGAGGTGTCACTACAGACCCTGGTTTCGTTTCCAGGCTGTATCCCAACAGGCCGTGATTGGGAGTCCTATAGGGCAGCACACAATTGGCCCAGCGTCTTCCGGGTTAGGGTTTGGCCAGTGTAGGCAGCCATTGTAAATCATAATTTGTTCTTAACTGACTTGCCTAGTTAAATAAAGGTTAACTAAACAAATGTTAAAAAGACTCATGCATGCCGGCAGCTGGTTCGCTGGCTAGATGCTAACTAAATGTCTAACTTGAGAAGTTGACAGCAATATGGAGGATGTAATTTCGCTCAGGTCGGGGAGTGGAGAGGACTCGGATGTTGAAGTTGTAGGTGTTTACAGTAACACCGAGAACCGAGGCAAGACCATTTATCAGTGGAGGATAGGTCAATCATGCTGCTTACACACAGGTAAAAGTGTTCCCCGTGAAGTTGCAATGGCTACCCGGTGACTATGGCAGTGTAACAGTATAACTTTAGACCGTCCCCTCGCCCATACCCGGGCGCGAACCAGGGACCCTCTGCACACATCAACAACAGTCACCCACAAAGCATCGTTACCCATCGCTCCACAAAAGCTGCGCCCCTTGCAGGGCAAGGGGAACCACTACTTCAAGGTCTCAGAACAAGTGACGTCATCGATTGAAACGCTATTTAGCGCGCACCACCGCTAACCGTTTCACATCCGTTACACTCAACCCCCTTTTGACCTCCTCCTTTTCCTCAGCAACCAGTGATCCGGGTCAAGAGCATCAATGTAACAGTATAACTTTAGACCGTCCCCTCGCCCATACCCGGGCGTGAGCCAGGGACCCTCTGCACACATCAACAACAGTCACCCACGAAGCATTGTTACTCAAGCCGCAGCCTTTGCAGAGCAAGGGGAACCACTACTTCAGGGTCTCAGAGCAAGTGAGTCACCGATTGAAACGCTATTTAGCGCGCACCACCGCTAACTAGCTAGCCGTTTCACATCCGTTACACTAGCACAGAGGCATGTTTGACACACTCATTGCATGTGTGGCATGTGTGAAAACACAGTAGAACAAGAAATGTAGTGAGTAATTATTTTTGAAAAAAATATATTTACACTGTACAGCAAATTAGTTATGGCTAGTTAATGGATGAGTTGGGGTTGCCAAACCAGCTGGGGGCGTGGCACATGCCACAACTGTCACACGTCACTCACTAGGTCCCACCCCCTCATCTGGTAAAGCTTGGGATTTTCTTATTCAATTAGCTAGCTAGATAAAACTATAGGTAAAGTTATAGCTAGTATGTATTTGTGGAAGATGTTCAATGTAGTGTAGCCACTGGACCACTTGATTTACAAGCTTGACAGTAGGCTAAATCGGTGTAAGTTAGTTTGCTAGCTAGCTAACCGATAGCTAACATAGGCTAGATTCCTAGCTAGCTAGCTATCTGGCTAAAAACATATAGGTAATGAATATATTGTTCTATGATAGTAAGTTAGCTTGCTAAATAATAGTGTCTGCAGTCTACGGCATCCATATTCACCACCCACAGATCACAGCCCAATGCAAATGTATGAAAACACTTCAATGTAATATACTTTATGTTGATCTTCACCTCAAAGTAAATATAATCTCATTCTAGTTCTTCTGTGGTTGACCTGTCTCTCAGTTTGTGATTGACATTACGGGTCAGAGGTGGGCTCTCCCACCACCAAGGAGGCGCAGGAGGAGGAACCTAGGTGGGCCTGTAGAAGTGGTGGACTTGAGTGACAACACCACTCAGATCACTCAGATCCAGGGCAGGTGAATCCACTACCCTAGGGAGATAAAAAGTCTAATGGAATCTCAAAACATGAAGGACCACACACCAGAAGTCAAGGTTCTCTGTCCCGCTCCCCAACTTAACAAGATTTGAATAAGAACAAAGCAGTTTTAAAAGCAGAAGAAAGGGACATTATTGAATCCAATTCTCTCAGGGATTCTTCTTCGACTGGACCATCAAATGACAAGAAAGCCGTGAAAAGCTCAGACAGACATTCCAATATGTCCAATAAAATCACCAAGTGTGCCTAAATCTGAACAGCCTGCAGTGGCAGGAGCCTCAGGGTCTTCCACTAACCAGATAACTGGGAAGTCACAACAATACTCAGGTAAACCTTCTGAACCATTGTTTGAAGGAAAAGAAGAGCCAGAATGCTTAAAGTCTGAGACCTCGACCTCTATAACCATTCCAAATGAAGCTCAGACGAGCTGCACTGGAGAAGTAGAAAATTGTGTATTGGAAGAGCAATAAACAACCAGGGTCCGCACAATCACTACTAGACAACTCTCTCCCTCACCCCCTAAAGCCTACAGTGCAAGAGTCAGCTCTCAAAAACAAGAAAAAAAAGCAATACAATTAGGGAAATATTACTTAAAATAAGCTAAATTATCTGCCAACAGAACAGGAAAATTTTACTTGACAAGACTTTTTAAACAAGTAAAAATATATAGTCTCAAAGAACTTACAGATATCTTAAACAGTGCATTCAGACTAAAAACAAGTCATTTGTCTGGATACAAAGAAAAGATTTAAGAATAATTCTCAATATGTAGGAAAATGTGCTTAAATTTAGCAAATGCTAGTGCCATCATCTTGAAATAAGGCTATATGTTTAGTAAATATATCTAAAACCAGTACAGCTACACTAAAAACAAGTACATTTGTCTGGATACAAAGAAAAGATTTAAGAATCATTTTGAGATATGTAGGAAAATGTGCTTAAATTTAGAATCCAATGCTATTGCAATCAACTTGAAATAAGGCAATATTCCCAGGAATTTACAGAGAAATTGTGCTTAAAATAAGTCATCCTGACTAAGATAAATGCACTTGTACTACTACTAGAAATGAGATTGGCTTGCTTAAAGAAAGAATTAATCTAATTTCTTTTCACTTCTTCATTGAGGACTCAGTATATCGAGAGGCTATGGGCAGAACAGGATGCAAAAACAACAACAAAGGCCATTGGTGGTCAAGGTGAAAATGGAAGACCAATGGGAACATAACAAACAACAGTGCTTTAAACCTTCTTATAATAAACAACAAAAGCCCTGCCTATTTATTAAAGGTTCTCGGATCAGTTCTCGGATGGGGCAATACACACAGTTTTGTTATAGGGACCAGAAAAAACAAGAAAATGGTATTGTGCAACCCTAGTCAGTAATGAACTTTTTTCACACGGCCATAGCCTTTTTTATACGAAGAAGTCACGTCCCGGTCGTGGATGGCGTCCGAGAGGACTTCTGTCTGCAGCACAGAGAGGAGTGTCGCAATGCACTTGGGATATGTGAGGTGAAAGGCGTAATAACATGCCATGAGATACGTCACGCTGGCATAGATGTCCTCTTTTGGGAAGGTCACCACAGAAGTGGTTCTAATGGCCTGTATGCAGTTGGTTTCGCAGACAATCAGGACAGGGCTGAAGAGTGGTCTCGCCTGAAGAAAGGTGTTGGGGTCTTCTGCAGACTGACACAAACACAAAGAGACAAACAAATATGACCACAAAGACAATTCAAACTCTTTGTATGTTATGGTTAAGTAATGAAAATGCTAATACATGCACACATTTCTTACCTCAAGGATGTGAAGCATAGCCTCACTTGCATGTCCTAACTTCTTCGGTGGAGCCACAGGTGATGGCAACATATCTGGTAAAGCCTTCATCATGGCGATTGAGTGCTTCACTGTTAAAAACGAAAATGGTTTCATTTGATTTACTGCAGCCAGTTATTTAAACAAAAATGTATCCATTCATGGGATTCTCCATTGTCAACAGAGCCAGTAAATACCTTCGTCCAGCTTCATGACCTTTTTGAACAGTCCATAAAATTGTGCCTTGTTGTAAAGGGTCCCCCAGCGGGTCTTCAGTTCAGCTATGAAGCGGGAGTTGCCTCGATCAAGGATCCGCCGGAGTTCATCCATAACCTCAGACAGACAGTGTAAGACTCTGTCTATTTATCTAGCTGGAGGCGTAGGAAGCATTAGCCTGCTTACTATCAGACCGAATTCTTGCGAGCTCACTGTTTTACATTTGCCCAAAGTAGTTTACCCCCGTCCCTGCTATGGCTTCTCACGCTGCTCAGTTCCCACACTGTATCTTATTTGAGATTCTGTGTTAACCAAGCTAAAGAAGTATAGGCCTACTTAAAATGAATACATTTCCTTACATGATCCAGTTCTCTGAAGCTTGAAGTATCTTGGTAGGCATGTCTTGCTCCTTAGTAGCATCAGAGTCGATGAAGGCCCGTCTTGCTTAGAATGCAAGGTCCAGGAGCTGGGAAACATCCTTCTGGTTGGGTCTGGCCTTGGTTTTGTACATCTCCTGTAGAGTTTTATAATGTCTCGCCTAGTTCTTTAGGCTCTGAGTAGTTTCTGATGCCAGAAAACATAACAAACCCGACCAATTAACATTTAAAAATGTAGACTGAAATTAAGACCAGTGATTCCGCTGCTACTACCCCCCAAACCTCTCATTCCACAGGAAACACTGAAGTCTAAATAGTCACTTTGTTTCTAGTTCCTCATTTAGAGTAGTAGTAGAAGTTGCATTTACATGGAAACACTACCCACTATTTCAATTTGTGTACTTAAAACCCAACTGTTCAACCTCTGGGGTGCTGCATCTAGATTGTGGGGATCTCTCCAAGATCAGGGTTGAGGAGGTGGATTCGTCCTTCTCATCAGTGGACATCTCCTGGCTGCTCTGAAATCTAAGGCTTCGGGGCCCTCTTTCTTGAAGGGGTCGCTCCCTGCTTCTTTTTGGGGGTTGTCACATTCTGAATCCTTTTCAAAAGATGCTTCTTCACAGATTCCTAACAAACAACAAATTGTTTGTGTTATAAATCACATTAAACTTAACCAAATCCAAACATTAAATGATACAAGCAGACACATGTTGCCCTGATTGATCTGGACGAAGCACATCCCTCCTATTTTGATTGTCAGATGTTTACACTTTGGCTGCCAGGTTCCAACAGTGCTGCGTTTGGAAATGTGTTGAATACCTCAGTAGTGACTTACCCACTCAGCTCCACTAGTTGTAAATCTGTCCCGCAGCATTGGGTAGTACTCTATGAGACGCTTCGCCATTACAGTGAGTTCACGGCTGTATGGATACTGGAAGTCATCCCCTGCTGCTCTCTTCATGGAAATCATGCTTGTTACTGTATTCCTGATTAATCGACAGCGAAGATCTTTGGAAAGGATATAGTCTCCTTGTCCAACACGCTGTTTTTCAAAAAAGGTGCTTCTTGATTGCTCCAACTCTGTGTCTGTGTATAAGACATACTGTGGGCTGACACAGTATGACTACCAGTATATCATTAACGTTGACGTCAATTACTTAAAACCGAAAGATAGTGCAAGCTAATGAAACTAACGTTGACATTAAATTGTCTCCCATATTGAAAATGTTAGTTAGTTAATCTTTGCTTGCCTAGCTAAGATTGTAGACATTGACTGACACCATCAGTAATTTAGCTTCGCCGTCTTTGGTGCCCTTTCTATTTATTTTCTATTGTCAATAGAAAGGGTGTCAAAGACGGCGAGCTAAATAATCGACGGTGTCATTTACACCTCGTTAACACTTTCACTGGCAATAAAGCACGCTCAATCTAACCAAAGTGCAAGCCTTTTCAACGAATGGCCGTTCGTACAGTTATTAACTGTTAACAGTCAATGTAACCTAGTTAAAATTAGCATGCTAACTTGGTTTGCCAACTTTCCAATTCAAATGAACGTTAGTTAACGTTAGCTTGCTAAGGAGAAAGGTAGATGGTATAAACAAATGAACATGACCTTTTAATACTGCGGTTGATATATGATCCATGCCTGGATACGTGTCATCTATTCCATCTTCATTCATGGTGTTGTTAGATGACTAAAAGATTTGGACCGTCTTTGACTTTTTAGTTATAGGCCTCCCTTATGTAGCTAGAGAATGTGATGAACTTACGTCCGTTAAGCAAGATCGCACGGCTGTTATTCGGTCGTAGGTATGAGTATAACAGCACGACCTCGAGTGTGATATTGCTTTTATACCACAGTTCTACAAGCGCAATTTATTAGTTAACAGTAATAAGCGAAAACAAATTCTGATTTGTTTATTCATTTATTTGACACCGCCAACACACATAGTTCCCCAACTGGTCTGGGACTGGACTGTTGCCAAGCACCACATATACATTTTCCTACACACTAGCTTGATACTGCTACTTTGTGTAGGTCTACACGTTACCGTCCTCTCCTGACGACCATTCATAATTTAACTCAAATGTTATTTGTGGAAATATGTTGATATTTGCGGTACGAAGTTGGTTACAATTTAAGATAGATAACGACCGTTCATGAAACTAACGGTTATTAGAACACCTGTAAAGCGGAGTGATAGATGTATAGTTAAAAGTCCCAGTGCTGTTTTACTCTACTCCAATCAAATCACTTGGTCGTATTATAAATACTTGTGAACATCAGTTCATTCCGCCCTTTTCATTGAAAGCAGTGGGAACGTTTTACTTGCGTTTGCGTTCGCGTTTAGTAACGTTCAAGATGCTTTGGCGGTGCGTTATCTGCTGCGTTTTTATTACTTTTTCATTGAAACTGTTATTGAGCCATATCAATAGATTTGATGATGATTTCTGGTTACTCTGTGGTATTGACTGATGCACTGAGGAATATAGAGGGTACCATTCCTTCTATCATCATGTAAAGAGAAACCACCTTCAACATCTACTTGATTGCACCCTGACAGGTGAACAGCCATCGGAGGAAAGCCAAGTACCACCGGAACAAGTAAGTATCTAGCAAGCATTTTATTTTTGTTCTCTGGATTTAAAACAATAATTTAATGAACGATACACAGACCAAAGTCATACTGGTCATAGGCTATTCGATCATTTTAGCTATAATGACTCTTATGGCTAAAGCTGGGTTAATGTGAAAATAATCAATGATAAATTGGAACAAAACACTTAAATAGCTCTATTGGTGAAACTAGATACAATTTCAAATAATCTGTTTCTTTGATGTGTGGTACACAGGACAACATTCAACCCGATCAGCTTCTAGCTAACTCCAGCATCACTGATCAGCAACTCCATACATCTGACTCAGATGAAGGGCAAAGGGGCATTGACCAACATGGAGCTGTCACAGTGCAACAAGTAAGTTATTCGGTTGGTGGCAATCTACTGAAATTGACCATACTTTTTTAAGTACTTAGATTTACTAATAGCATTCATAGTCAGTCTTCGCAACCACTTCTCCTGTCACAAACATTATACTTGTCATGAACTAGAAATGTCCAGCCTCAGGATACTACATTCAATGTCAAAAAAAATTTAGGATCTGAGAACACATGCCACTGCATTTGTGATAAATGCCAGAGCCAAGCATCGTCTCTCACAGGTAAGATGCTTTTTTCATGCCCAGAGCACAGAATTTGGTTTGTTACATTATGCAGAGAATCTTGTGGTTCAGTGACGGTTGAGTTCATTCTCAGTGCTAGGTTGTCCACCTTACTATTGTTGATCCCTTATGTCCTTATGTTAATGAATATTGTCATAAGCAAATCTGAATATCATAGGTATACATGATGGTGTGTTCCAACCTCCATGATGGATGGATGGATGGATGGATGGATGGATGGATGTCTGGATGTCTGTCTGTCTGTCTGTCTGTCTGTCTGTCTGTCTGTCTGTCTGTCTGTCTGTCTGTCTGTCTGGTTTAGATGCAGAGGAAATTCCAATTGCTCGAACCATATGCAGGATGAAATGTTGAGGATCAAAATACATTTTCATCAAAGACAAATTATTTGATTATGTACCATTTGTCAAAAGTCTAGAACAGTTCTTATCACACCCAATGAGTTTGTCTATGGTTGAAAAGGGACCCCAGATGTGTAGGGACGTTTTTTTTCATGACATTGTTGATGGTGCTCTTCTAAAATCACATCCCTTATTTTCAGATAAACCAAAGGCATTGCAGATTGTTCTGTACATGGATGAAAGACATTTGTAATCCACTAGGATCCTTTGCATCAAAAAACAAGTTGTTAATGGTGTACTACACCCTAGGAAATATAAATCCAAAATACAGGTCTAAACTGGCAGCTATCAGGCTACTTGCCATGGCTAGATAGCAGACCGTCAATCTGGTGTAGATGTAATATTGAATAGAATCAAGGAAGACATGGATGCATTGTACAGTGGGGTTAAAATGCTAACTATTAACGGAGAGAAAACGATACATGGTGCCATGGTCTCTCTCTGTGGAGACACCCTGGCACAACATGAACCAGCAGGGTTCAAAGAGGGTGTGGGCTTTGCCTACAGTAAGTGCAGACACTGTGAGTGTTCTTTTGAGGACATGCAGTCACACTTCAATGAGGATGCATATACTAAAAGGGCATTGGAGAAGCATGTCAGACAGTGTGATGAAATAGAAAAGGCACAGACGGACTTGCTACGCAACAGCCTGAGAACAACATATGGGATCAATAGAAAGAGCAAGTTGAATTCCCAGCCTTTGATATCATACAAACGCCACAAGACATTATGCATTTAATTCTGGAGGGCATAGACCCATTTGAAATCAAATGTGTTTTGTATCATCTTGTGTCAGGACAGATTGATCTGGACTCAGTGAATTCTGCTATTCTTGGTTTCCCTTATTCCGCTCTAGATGTTAGAGATCGGCCATCCCCAATTTCTGTTAGTACATTAACGTCAAGTAAACTAAAACAGTCATCTGGGCAAATGCTTGTCCTGCTAAGGATATTGCCATTTGTTTTGGAGAGTTTGGAAGTCGATGCATATATACGACTGATAATTGAGCTAATAGAGATTGTACAGATAGTATTTGCACCTGTTCTTTCCATTGTGACTGTGTCTAGGTTGAAGTTACTCATTGAGTAAGATTTACATTTTTACAGTGTAGACAGCCCCTACGTCCCAGATGATATAGACCCGGTCCCTCTCAGGTTCTGAGGATTGGGGGGGGCACATGAATCTCAGCACAACGACGCCTGTTATTCCCCTACACACATCCCCTTTGGGATATCTCTCTCTCCAGCTCCACATGAGGATCTAACACCATGTCTCAACCAGTCACTCAGCGAACTACCCCACCTCCCCCACCAGTACACACAGTCTCAAACAGGATCCAGTCTACCCCCATACCTCCCCTAGCAGTGGGACTAAATTAGGGCTGTTGGAGGCCTGAATCCAGTTCCTGCCCTCCCTCCATAGAGCCAAACCAGCTTGCTCCCCAACGGGCTCCCCAGGATTCCCCCTCCAGCTAACCACTAGCTCCACATCCCCATACTGCTTGCATGGGATGAATTTATAGCGATAATAAAAGCCAGCCCAGTCAGACCTCCAGCCCTACGTCCACAGTCATCCAAGCTGGGGAGACCCCAGACTGGCCTGTGGAGGAGACTGAGGCGGACCTGGCTATGGATATCCCCTCAACTGGTTAAATGTGTAGCAGTATCCCCAGTGACCCTCCAATGTTACTGCGGTTCGAGGAGATGGATGTGGAGGCAGAGCCCAGATCTCCTGGAGATTGTCAGGATGGTTTGGGCGCTGAGAGCCTGATGACTACTGCATGGAGGGATGGTAGTGATGGAGAGGAGATGGGTGGAGAGAGGGGAAGTGGTGAGGATCACTCTGAGCCAGAGGTCAGTAGACGAGACAGGAACTAATTGTGTCCAATCCAGCTCAGTAAACTGAGGCAGTTGACGGCTGGACCTGCTCAAGACCTGGTAATTAGGAGTAATGTTTCCCTCTTCTCTGTTGTTTCTCTCTGTCTCTGTGACCCAGGTTAAAGATGTCCAGGTTAGGACAATGTAAGCATTCCATGCATAATAATTTATCGCGGGAAGCTTTCGAAAAGAAACAAATTCATGGGACCAGCGCCGTTGCTAAAGATTCTACAGGATTAGCATTGAAAATGTGACCAGTAGTCAGGAAATCAAGTAATAAAGTAGCTGTAGATAATTAGAAAAACGTTTAACCCCAGAGTGGATTTCTGCAGCTCTGTGGAAAGCTAATTAGCATGATTTAGAAGATCCCATAAAAATCTGTCAGTTTCAGCTCGAGATATCGATCCACCGCATCTGTCATCGATGGTGAAAGGTGACAGAGCTAGAGCGGTGTTTGTCAGACCGTGAGACATCCCGAAAAAGGGCACCTATTGGTTTATGGGTAAAAATATAAAATATATACATTGAATATCCCTTTGAGCATGGTGATGTAACAGATCTCGCCCTCCTCTTCGAGAAGGATCGGAGGACCAATGCGCGCGGTAAGTGTCCATCATGTTTAATCACAACAGAACACTGGAACAAAACAATAAACGTGACTAAACAAAACAGTCCCGTGTGGCAACAAGCACTGACACAGAAGACAAACACCCACAACTCAAAAAGTGAAACCAGGCTACCTAAGTATGATTCTCAATCAGGGACAACGATTGACAGCTGCCTCTGATTGAGAACCATACTAGGCCGAACACAGAAATCCCAAATTATAAAAAAATGAACATAGACAACCCACCCAACTCATGCCCTGACCATACCATACTAAAACAAAGACATAACGAAGGAACTAAGGTCAGAACGTGACATGTGAAGTTATTAATTACTCTTTGCATGTGTAAAAGGGTCGGTTATTTTCCCCCTTGACACTGCAGAAACGTGTTCAATGTTTATGTATTCCAATTGGGTTGGTTGAATTTACATATCAATAATGTACTATGCCATTGGTCATGCTTGCGAAATAGGGGGATATCGCGAACGTACACTATAAATTCTTCCCAGTCTCCCTGTCATCCCTGTCTGTACCGGACATTGTTAAAAACATGGGCATCTGGGTCATGCAGGCAGCCTGGCTGGCATGGTGCTGTCTGTGGAGAAGCATGAGGCTATAAGGCAGGCAACAATTGGACAGCGCACAAACCCTGACTCATACTGCTCCTCCTGTCAGTACCTGTTTTCAGGGAAGCCAATGGTCCCAAAATATTCCACATACAGTAGTTCATAATAACACACACTAGGCTCCCGGAATAGGTTATATTACATACAAGTTGTGCACAAAGCAGCCAACTTCATCGTGGGCACAGTGGGACTTTATATCTGTGTTCAAATGATTTCTTATCCCCTATGTCTTATTTGCTGAAGGCCCTAGTCATCTCTGCCTTTACCTGACATTGCTGAAAAACAAGTGAACAATGAATAAAGATCATACACAAACAATAGGCTCCCGGAGAAGGTTATTTTACATTGAAGTTTTACTGAAAGCAGCCAACTAAAGTAATGTAGTTAACGTAAGTTCAATCACAAACGCTTGTCTGAGTGCCTCTCTTCAGTTTCATTCAGCAGTAAAACACAATTCACATTGATTTTATCATGGGCACTGTGAGAATTTATTGTGTTTAACACAATATTGTATCATATTTGATGACTTACTGACCTGTCGGTCCACAGGCTCGATGTGCTGTAGTCTCCACATCTGGACGCTTTTGCTCCGATCACACTGGCACAGGATGTCCATGAACCGGATGGTCTGAGGGATGCACTCCTGTTGGACTGGAAAGCAAAGAGACATTTGGTCAGTGTATTTTTCCATGATTTATCACCGTCTTTATCTGGACAGAAAACATATTGTTTATTATAACACTAACCCACCTTGGGCAACGTGGCAAGTGGTCCCTTAACACCCAATCCTTATTGTTTGTTCTTGTTTCCCAATCAACAGTCTGGATCTTCCTCTTCTGCCATGGTGGATGAGCTATCTTTTCTGGTAAACACAGGGCCATTTCTCTTTCTCACTGGAAAATGGCAGCTGCAGACCGCGGTGTTGTCACTGGGTTTCTGGTCCGCCCATCTGAAAGACAAACAAAAAAGTTTAATTGACTTGCTAGCTAGGTGTATTACTAAAACGGTAACACCTATATTAAAATACCATAACCCAAAGACTTGACTATAGTAACGGTAAAATAGACTGGGCTTTGGTCTATCTGCACATCTAAAATCCTACTATGTGGATTGTACATTTCTGTTGGGATGGAGGAATTATCTGGAATGCTCAACTAGATGATCAGGACAATCTACTGTACTATTTGTGATAGGGGACCAACAGTGATAGGGGACCAACAGTGATAGGGGACCAACGGTGATAGGGGACCAACAGTGATAGGGGACCAACAGTGATAGGGGACCAACAGTGATAGGGGACCAACAGTGATAGGGGGATCGTCTGAAAGGGACTGACACGCAGGGATGAAACATAAGAATTTTTGGCACTGGCCAGCAGACTATGATTTCTAGACCATGTGATGTTTGTTAAGGCAAAATGTTGCTGCTGTGTGAGGCTTATTTGTCTACTAGCCCAGTCTAAAAAGTACTAAACATGGGCTAGCTTCATTTCCATCCCGGATGACATGTATAACTGACCTCACAGGTAATTTGATTAGACATGTACAGTACAACAGATGCACTCGTGGAGCAAAACCGATTGTGTTTTGTATGGGAAAATATTGAGCTCACAAGTCCTTTGTGAGCTGGCTATCCAGCTAGTAAACGTTAGCTCACCATTCGTGTAGTCTAGTGGCGACCTGTCATTCAGGGCAGGTGGGGCAGAGCCAAGAGTGTGCAAAGCTGTCATCAAGGCAAAGGGTGGCTACTTTGAAGAATTTCAAATATAAAATATACTTTGATTTGTTTAACACTTTTTTGGTTACTACATGATTCCATATGTGTTATTTCATAGTATTGATGTCTTCACTATTATTCTACAATGTAGAAAATAGTACACATTTTGACTGGTACTGTATATAACATTAACAAACGGGTAGCCTATACAATTCTCACAACAACACAATAAATGCGCACAATTTTTCTGGAGACATGCCTTCATTGCGTCTTTGCCACACACCCATTCCCTCCTTCTTGTCAGATTAAAAAATAATAATAATAATTATACTCAATACACACAGCCTAATTTTTACAACATTAACAAACAGAGTGCTCGGTTCTAGGCCCTCTCCTCTTCTCTCTATACACCAAGTCACTTGGCTCCGTCCTATCCTCACATGGTCTCTCCTATTATGCGGATGACACTCAACTACTTTTCTCCTTCCCCCTTCTGACACCCAGGTGGTGACACGCATCTCTGCATGCCTTGCTGGTATGAAAATGGCGCTGATAGAGAGGGCTGCTGAATCGGAATCCACGCTTCAAGATTGAGGGCTGACTATTCAACACTGGTCTGACGAATCGGAATCCACGCTTCAAGATTGAGGGCTGACTATTCAACACTGGTCTGATGAATCGGAATCCACGCTTCAAGATCACGCGGATTGGGATATGTTCCCGGGTAGTCTCCGATAATAACATTGAGGAATATACTGATACGGTAACTGGGTTTATCAGGAAGTGTACAATAGTTGTTGTACCCACTGTGACTGTTAAAACCTACCCTAACCAGAAACCGTGGATAGATGGCAGCATTGGCGCAAAACCACCGCATTTAACCATGGCAAGGTGACTGGGAATATGGCAGACTACAAACAGTGTAGTTATTCCCTCCGCAATGCAATCAAACAGGCAAAATGTCAGTATAGAGACAAAGTGGAGTCACAATGCAATGGCTCAGACACAAGCCATATGTGGCAGGGTCTACAGATAATCACGGACTACAAAAGGAAAATCAACCATGACGCGGACACCGACGTCTTGCTTCCGGACAAGCTAAACACATTCTTTGCCCGCTTTGAGGATAACACAGTGCCAAAATAACTGAGCTAAATTACTATCACCCCGTAGCACTCACTTCTGTCATCATGAAGTGCTTTTAGAGACTAGTCAAGGATCATATCACCTCTACCTTACCTGTCACCCTAGACCACTTCAATTTGCTTACTGCCCCAATAGATCCAAAAACAATGCAATCGCCATCGCACTGCACGCTGCTCTATCCCATCTGGACAAGAGGAATACCTATGTAAAAATGCTGTTCATTGACCATAGCTCAGCATTCCACCATAGTACCCTCCAAGCTCATCATTAAGCTTGAGGCCCTGGGTCTGAACACCGCCCTGTGCAACTGGGTCCTGGACTTCCTGACTGGCCACCACCAGGTGGTGAAGGTAGGAAACAACACCTCCACTTCGCTGATCCTCAACACTGGGGCCCCACAAGGGTGTGTGCTCAGCCCCCTCCAGGACTCCCTGTTCCCCCATGACTGCATGGCCACTCACGCCTCAAACTCAGCCATCAAGTTTGCAGACGACACAACAGTAGTAGGCTTGACTACCAACAATGACAAGACAGCCTACAGGGAGGTGAGGACTTTGGGAGTGTGATGCCAGGAAAATAACCTCTAACTCAACATCAACAAAACAAAGAAGATGATCGTGGACTTCAGGAAACAGCAGAGGGAACACTCCTTTATCCACATCGGCAGGACCGCAGTGGAGAAGGTGGAAAACTTCAACTTCCTTGACGTACACATCTTTGACAAGCTGAAATGGTCCACCCACACAGACAGTGTGGTTAAGAAGGAGCAACAGTGCCTCTTCAACCTCAGGACGCTGAAGAAATTTGGCTTGGCACCTAAATCCCTCACAAACTTTTACAGATGAACAGTTGAGAGCATCTTGTCGGGCTGCATCACTGCCTGGTACAGAACTGCACCGCCCGCATCCACAGGGCTCTCCAGAGATCTGGAGAGCATCTTGTCGGTCTGCCCAACACCGGGGGCAAACTACCTTCCCTCCAGGACACCTACAGCACCCAATGTCACAGGAAGGCCAAAAAGATAATCAAGGACAACAACCAACCGAGCCACTGCCTGTTCACCCTGCTATCATCCAGATTTGTATTTTATTTTACTAGGCAAGTCAATTAAGGACAAACTATTTTTTCAATGACGGCCTAGGAACAGTGGGTTCAGGGGAAGAACGACAGATTTGTACCTTGTCAGCTCGGGGGTTTGAACTTGAAACCTTCGGGTTACTAGTCCAACGCTCTAACCACTAGGCTACCCTGCCGCCCGATGGTGATGGTGAGGGCTCAGTACAGGTGCATCAAAGCTGGGACCGAGAGACTGAAAAACAGCTTCTATCTCAAAGCCATCAATCAGACTGTTAAATAACCATCAAAAGCACATTAGAGGCAGCTGCCTATATACACTGCTCAAAAAAATAAAGGGAACACTTAAACAACACAATGTAACTCCAAGTCAATCACACTTCTGTGAAATAAAACTGTCCACCTAGGAAGCAACACTAATTGACAATAAATTGCACATGCTGTTGTGCAAATGGCATAGACAACAGGTGGAAATTATAGGCAATTAGCAAGACACCCCAAATGAAGGAGTGGTTCTGCAGGTGGTGACCACAGACCACTTCTCAGTTCCTATGCTTCCTGGCTGATGTTTTGGTCACTTTTGAATGCTGGCGGTGCTTTCACTCTAGTGGTAGCATGAGACGGAGTCTACAACCCACACAAGTGGCTCAGGTAGTGCAGCTCATCCAGGATGGCACATCAATGCTAGCTGTGGCAAGAAGGTTTGCTGTGTCTGTCAGCGTAGTGTCCAGTGCATGGAGGCGCTACCAGAAGACAGGCCAGTACATCAGGAGACGTGGAGGAGGCCGTAGGAGGGCAACAACCCAGCAGCAGGACCGCTACCTCCGCCTTTGTGCAAGGAGGAGCACTGCCAGAGCCCTGCAAAATGACCTCCAGCAGGCCACAAATGTGCATGTGTCTGCTCAAACGGTCAGAAACAGACTCCATGAGGGTGGTATGAGGGCCCGACGTCCACAGGTGGGGTTTGTGCTTACAGCCCAATACCGTGCAGGACGTTTGGCATTTGCCAGAGAACACCAAGATTGGCAATTTCGCCACTGGCGCCCTGTGCTCTTCACAGATGAAAGCAGGTTCACACTTAGCACATGTGACAGACGTGACAGAGTCTGGAGACGCCGTGGAGAACGTTCTGCTGCCTGCAACATCCTCCAGCATGACCTGTTTGGCAGTTGGTCAGTCATGGTGTGGGGTGGCATTTCTTTGGGGGGCCGCACAGCCCTCCATGTGCTCGCCAGAGGTAGCTTGTCTGCCATTAGGTACCGAGATGAGATCCTCAGACCCCTTGTGAGACCATATGCTGGTGCGGTTGGCCCTGGGTTCCTCCTAATGCAAGACAATGCTAGACCTCATGTGGCTGGAGTGTGTCAGCAGTTCCTGCAAGAGGAAGGCATTGATGCTATGGACTGGCCCGCCCGTTCCCCAGACCTGAATCCAATTGAGCACATCTGGGACATCATGTCTCGCTCCATCCACCAACGCCACGTTGCACCACAGACTGTCCAGGAGTTGGCGGATGCTTTAGTCCAGGGCTGGGAGGAGATCCCTCAGGAGACCATCCGCCACCTCATCAGGAGCATGCCCAGGCGTTGTAGGGAGGTCATACAGGTACGTGTAGGCCACACACACTACTGAGCCTCATTTTGACTTGTTTTAAGGACATTACATCAAAGTTGGATCAGCCTGTAGTGTGATTTTCCACTTTAATTTTGAGTGTGACTCCAAATCTAGACCTCCACGAGTTGATACATTTGATTTCCATTGATCATTTTTGTGTGATTTTGTTGTCAGCACATTCAACTATGTAAAGAAAAAAGTATTTAATAAGAATATTTCATTCATTCAGATCTAGGATGTGTTATTTTAGTGTTCCCTTTATTTTTTTGAGCAGTGTACATAGACTTGAAATCACTGGCCACTTTAAAAATGGAATACATTTAAATGTTTACATATTTTGCATTACTCATCTCATATGTACAGTTGAAGTCGGACGTTTACATATTCTTAGGTTGGAGTCATTAAAACTAGGTTTTCAAGCACTCCACAAATTTCTTGTTAGCAAACTATAGTTTTGGCTTGTCGGTTAGGACATCTACTTTGTGCATGACAATTAATTTTTCCAACAATTGTTTACAGACAGATTATTTCACTTATATTTCACTGTATCACAATTCCAGTGGGTTAGAAGTTTACATACACTAAGTTGACTAATTTTAAACAGCTTAGAAAATTATGTCATGGCTTTATACGTTTCTAAATGACATAATTTGAGTCAATTGGAGGTGTACCTGTGAATGTATTTCAAACTCAGTGCCTCTTTGCTTGGCATCATGGGAAAATCAAAAGAAATCAGCCAAGACTGCAGAAAAAAATGATAGACCTCCACAAGTCTGGTTCATCCTTGGGAGCAATTTCCAAGTGCCTGAAGGTACCACGTTCATCTGTACAAACAACAGTACGTAGGTATAAACACCATGGGACCACGCAGCCGCCATACCGCTCAGGAAGGAGATGCGTGTTGACTCTTAGAGATGAACGTACTTTGGTGCGAAAAGTGCAAATCAATCACAGAACAACAGCAAAGGACCTTGTGAAGATGCTGGAGGAAACAGGTACAAAAGCATCTATATCCACAGTAAAAACAAGTCTTATATTGACATAACCTGAAAGGCCGCTCAGCAAGAAAGAAGCCACTGCTCCAAAACCGCCATAAAAAAGCCAGACTACAATTTGCAACTGCACATGGGGACAAAGAGCGTACTTTTTGGAGAAATGTCCTCTGGTCCGATGAAACAAAAATAGAACTGTTTGGCCATAATGATCATCGTTATGTTTGGAGGAAAAAGGGGGAGGCTTGCAAGCCGAAGAACACCATCCCAACCGTTAAGATTGGGGGTGGCAGCATCATGTTGTGGGGATGCTTTGCTGCAGGAGGGACTGGTGCACTTCACAAATAGATGACATCATCAGTTAGGAAAATGATTTGGAAATTTGATGCAACATCTCAAGACATCAGTCAGGAAGTTAAAACTTGGTCTCAAATGTGTCTTCCAAATGGTCAATGACTCCAAGCATATTTCCAGTTGTGGCAAAATAACATTTTTATTTTATTATTATTTTTATTTCACCTTTATTTAACCAGGTAAGCCAGTTGAGAACAAGTTCTCATTTACAACTGCGACCTGGCCAAGATAAAGCAAAGCAGTGCGAGAAAAACAACAACACAGAGTTACACACGTGATAAACAAACGTATAGTCAATATCACAATAGAAAAATCTGTATACAGTGTGTAAAATGAAGTAAGGAGGAAAGGCAATAAATAGGCCAATCTTGGTGACGTAATTACAATTTAGCAATTTATACTGGAGTCAAAAATGTGCAGATGAGGATGTGTAAGTAGAAATAATGGTGTACAAAAGAGCAGAAAAACAAAAACAAATATGGGGATGAGGTAGGTAGTTGGTTGGATGAGCTATTTACTGATGGGCTGTGTACAGCTGCAGCGATCAGTAAGCTGCTCTGACAGCTGACACTTAAAGTTAGTGAGGGAGATATGTCTCCAACGTTGTTGCAATTCATTACAGTCATTGGCAGCAGAGAACTGGAAGGAAAAGCGGCCACATGAGGTGTTAGCTTTGGGGGTGACCAAATATACCTGCTGGAGTGCGTGCTACGGGTGGGTGTTGCTATGGTGACCAGTGAGCTGAGATAAGGTGGAGCTATACCTAGCGAAGACTTATAGATGACCTGGAGCCATTTCGCTTGGCAACGAATATGTAGCGAGGACCAGCCAACGAGAGCATACAGGTCGCAGTGGTGGATAGTATATGGGGCTTTGGTAACAACACAGTGTCCCAAAAAGGGCCAGATGTATACAGAATGGTGTCGTCTTCGTAGAGGTGGATCAAAGAGTCAGAGCGACATCATTGATATATACAGCGAAAAGAGTCGTCCCGAGAATTGAACCATGTGGCACCCCCATAGAGACTGCCAGAGGTCCGGACAACACCCCTCTGATTTGACACACTGAACTCTCTGAGAAGTAGTTAGTGAACCAGGTGAGGCAGTCATTAGAGAAATCAAGCCTGTTGAGTCTGCTGATAAGAATACGGTGATTGACAGAGTCGAAAGCCTTGGCCAAGTCGCTGAAGATGGCTGCACAGTACTGTCTTGGGGGTTATGATAACGTTTAGAACCTTGAGCGTGGCTGAGGTGCACCCGTGACCAGCTCAGAAACCAGATTGCATAGTGGAGAAGGTACGGTGGGATTCGAAATGGTCAGTGATCTGTTTGTTCACTTGGATTTCGAAGACTTTAGAAAGGCAGGGCAGGATGGATATAGGTCTATAACAGTTTGGATCTAGAGTGTCTCCCCCTTTCAAGGGGGGATGACCGCGGCTGCTTTCCAATCTTTAGTAATCTCAGACGATACGAAAGAGAGGTTGAACAGACTAGTAATAGTGGTTGCAACAATGGCGGCGGATAATTTTAGGAACAGAGGGTCCAGATTGTCTAGCCCAGCTGAATTGTAGGGATCCAGATTTTGCAGCTCTTTCAGAACATCAGCTGTCTGGATTTGGGTGAAGGAGAAGCGGGGGAGGGGGGCTTGGGCCAGTTGCTCCGGGGGGTGCAGAGCTGTGTGCCGGTGTTGGGGTAGCCAGGTGGAAAGCATGGCCAGCCGTAGAGAAATGCTCATTGATATTCTCGATTTCTTACAAAGTTTGGCAAAATGGCTTAAGGACAACAAAGTCAAGGTATTGGAGTGGCCATCACAAAGCCCTGACCTCAATCCTCAAGAAAATGTGGGCAGAACTGAAAAAGCGTGTGCGAGCAAGGAGGCCTGCAAACCTGACTCAGTTACACCATCTCTGTCAGGAGGAATGGGCCAAAATTCACCCAATTTATTGTGGGAAGCTTGTGGAAGGCTATCCGAAACGTTTGAGCCAAGTTAAACTATTTAAAGGCAATGCTACCAAATACTTATTGAGTGTATGTAAACTTCTGACCCACTGGGAATGTGAGGAAAGAAATAAAAGCTGAAATAAATCATTCTCTTTACTATTATTCTGACATTTCACATTCTTAAAATAAAATGGTAATCCTAACTGACCTAAAATTGTAACTTGGATTAAATGTCAGGAATTGTGAAAAATTGAGTTTAAATGTATTTGGTGTATATAAACTTCTGACTTCAACTGTATATCTCAGCTTGGATGTCGGCCCACCACCTCAAGGTCAACCCGAAAAAATGGAACTGCTCTTCCTCCCGGGGAAGGCCTCTTGCTCAAAGACCTTTCATCACCTCTCATCAAGGTTGACAACTCCACAGTTTACCCTCCCAGAGTGCAAAGAACCTTGGCGTGACACTGCAAACATCAAAGCAATCACTCACTCCTGCAGATTCATGCTCTACAACATCCGTAGGGTACAACCCTACATCACACAGGAAGAGGTGAAGGTTCTAATCCTGGTACTTGTCATCTCCCATCTGGACTACTGCATCTCTCTGTTGGCTGGGCTATCCGCTTGTACCATCAAACTCCTGCAACTCCTTTTAAGAACGCTGCAGCCCATCTGGATTTCAACCTTCCCAAATTCACCTATGTCACCCCACTCCTCCGCACACTTCACTAGCTTCCAGTCGAAGCGCACATCCATAAAAGACCATGGCGCTTGCCTACGAATCAGCAAGAGGAACTGCCCCTCGCTACCTTCAAGCTATGCTCAAACCCTACACACGAACCCGAGCAATCTGTTCTGCCACCTCTGGTCTCTTGGCCCTCCAACCCCTATAGGAGGTAGCTCCCGCTCAGCCCAGTCCAAGCACTTATCTGTCCTGGTAGCACAATGGTGGAACCAGCTTCCCCCTGAAGCTAGAAGAGCAGAGTCCCTGCCCATCTTCCGAAAGCACCTGAAACCCTACCTCTTCAAAGAGCATCTTAAATAAATACCCCGCCTCACCTACGTGTAATCCCCCTCCTCACATGACGTGTACATGTCACGTGACGTGAACAAGTCAGCAGTTTTGATGCCTTACAAAAAAATTGGCTGCATTGACAGTCAATGTTAATTCATAGCAGTATCCTATGGCGCTATGAAGACGTTAGGTGACTTGGTGAGAGGTATCAGTAGCTTCACTAGGTTTAATTTTGGCATGAATCACTCTCCATACGAGATAGCCAAACAGCGCCCATCTGTCTTAATATATGTAGTACAATGTATCTGATCCTGTCTGGCCAGAAATACAGACATTTTTTTAATGCAACATGTAACAATTTCTACGATTTTACTGGGTTACAGTTCATATTAGGAAATCAATCAATGAAAATAAAGTCATTAGGCCCTAATCTATACATTTCACATGGCAGGGAATACAAATATCCATCTGTTGGCCACAGACACCTTTAACAAAAAAGTAGGGGCGTAGATCAGAAAACCAGTCATTATCTGGTGTGACCACCATTTGCAGCATGACACATCTCCTTCACATAGGGTTGATCAGGCTGTTGATTGTGGCCTGTGGAATGATGTCTCACTTCTCTTCAATGGATGTGCGAAGTTACTGGATATTTGCGGGAAGTGGAAAATGCGTTGTACACGTCAATCCAGAGCATCCCAAACCTGCTCAATGGTTGTCATATCTGGTGAGTATGCAGGCCATGAAATAATTGGGACATTTTCAGCTTCCAGGAATTGTGTACAGATCCTTGCGACATGGTGCCGTGCATCATCATGCTGAGACATGAGGTGATGGCGGCGGATGAATGGCATGACAATGTGCCACAGAATCTCATCATGGTATATCTGTGCATTCAAATTGCCATCGATAAAATGCAATTGTGTTCGTTGTCCGTAGCTTATCCCATACCCTAACCCCACCGCCACCATGGAGCACTGTTCACAACGTTGACATCAGCAAAATGCTTGCCCACACAACGCCTTACACGGTTCTCCGGCAACAGCTCTAGTGGACATTCCTGCAGTCAGCATGCCAATTCAAATTCAAATCACATTTTATTGGTCACATAAACATGTTTAGCAGATGTTATACAATAAAGCATGCTCTCTAAACTTGAGACATCTGTGTCATTGTGTTGTGACAACTGCACATTTTAGAGGGACCTTTTATTGCCCCCAGCACAAGGTGCACCTGTGCAATGATCATGCTGTTTAATCAGCTTCTTGATATGCCACACCTGTCAGGTGGATGGATTATCTTGGCATAAGAGAAATGCTCACTAACAGAAATGTAAACAAATATGGAACCTTAACCTTATGTATGGAACATTTTGGGGAACTTTTATTTCAGCACATGGGACCAACACTTAACATGTTGCGTTTATATATTTGTTCAGTGTAGTATGACATGCCATACTGTTTTTGTCCAGACAGCATGAGATACATTGTCTACACACACTGACACAGTGGGGCGCTGTTTCGCTTGATCGGATGCTGTATCTGAGATTGATGCGCCTTTCTGTCAGCGCGTCTTGGTCAAATACAGTATTAATATTTCTGTATTTCATATGGATGGGCAAGGAGGTATGGTAGGGCAGGCCAGGCCCCCTAAGGCCTGCCCTGCACTTTGCCATTATTGGGTATTGTGTGTATATGACCGAAGAAAATAATATATTTAATCCATTTTGAATTCAGACTGTACCGCAACAAAATGTGAAATAAGTCAAGGTGTATGAATACTTTCTGAAGGCCCTGTACAACTCTTCCATAAAATACGGTATATGTTTTAACTTGTTTTCTTTTGGAAGGCAGATAAAGTGTTTTTATCAAAAGCAATCATGTGAAAACACAGACTCCTACTTATTACTCCAGGTGTTTAACCTACGTCACTTCTGTTTTGAGCCGACTTTTTGCCAGAACCAGGCACCAGGCTCACCCCTGGGTGGCAGCCCAGTTCCAAATAGAATGTCATCAACGCTCACCCGACTCAATCCCATCAATATCAACACAGGAAGTACACCAGTAATTCAAGCCCAATATGCTGCTGATATGTTGCATGGTCTCAAATCAAGCAAATAACCTAGTGTATAGTGTACTGTATAGTTCAGCCCACCCCCTCATTATGAGTAGGATTAGTGTTCATTATTTGCTCATTATAAAGAACAATGAATGGTACAGCCAAGAGTAATTAAAGTTGAAACATGAATCCTGTGACGTCATATGATTCTTGAACACACCCCTGAAGTTTCACATAAACATTAAACCAAAGCCAGAGAGGTGTATAACTAAACCAAGATAAACCACACCCTGTCGTTTCCAATGGCAACAAATTAGTCATAGTGGGCAGAACAGGCAAGGAGGTGGGAAGAGCCAAGCACCTTAGCGAGATCCTATTTGCCTGTTCTAGCAAACATTTGCATATTTCAGTTAGGGAACGCCTACTCTGTGAAGTGCGCGTCTGCATTAACTCAATTCGCCTTTGCACTCCTTGTAAACAACGCACTTTTAAAAAACTTTGGCAAAGGAAAAGTCTACAAAACCTAGTCCACTCTGTTCAAAACAGATTGTAGTGTTGGTAACATAAAACTATATTGAGATCAAATGTTTCATCGATGAAAAAATGTGCAGAATGTCGGCCAAAATCCATCTCTTTTCATCTTCTCCCACTACTGGCCACTGGGCTTCCTCTCACTACCAAATTTGGTAGTGTGTGGAAACGCCAAGCGGAGGCTTCACATTTATATATCCGGTGAAATATCTGTCACATTGTTTCATCTGCGCCAAAGCCTTCCTGATTCAACCGCAGATGGTGCGGTCCATCCGAGAGCTAACCAATAGCACCAAGCGTTGTTATCACACAGAGAGAAAAAAACCTGACAGTCGCCATGATGCTTGTTTGTTCCTTGTGATACAGCAACGGAAACGAGAAAGTAGAAACAAAAGAGAGCACACACTCGTCCTCGCGATACAGATTGGTATGCGTTTGCAGGTAAAATCAACACAAGCGACGAGTTGCTTTGGGTGAAACAGATCCACAACTCAATTGTTTTCAATTATTGCTGCATATGTGTTTCATAAAGTGCTACTTATGCATATATGAAGTCGGACAGGTTCGGAAAATGTAGATACCTAGCTTAGCTAGCCAACATTAGCTTTCAGCGGTGATTTCCATTAGGAATAGCCAGCATAGGTACGCTAGCTAGTTAGCCATAAGTGAACTAGTTAGTTGCTACTCTGTCAGCCTAGCGTGTAATGGTCAGTTACATCTAGAATAATATGCAACCGTTAATATCTTCTCAAGTCATTGGTTAGGTAACTATATCAGCTAACTATAATTCTCAAGAAGTTATTGTGTAGTGGACGGCCGTTCGTTGGCTAATTTGCTAGTTAGCCCCTAACAGTAGCTAAAATTCTCAGCTATCGAGCTAAGTCCATTTTTCCTGACCCGATGCGGGGCTCAACGAGACACCCAATTGTCTAAATAGCCGGCCAGTTTGTGTTCTCAAACTATTTAGTGGTGGTCAGTGCTCTGTGTGGCCTGTTGTGTAGAACTAACGTTAGTTGGCTGGCTAACTAGATTACCGAGCTGTTGCAATGAGTATTATAAGTTCAACTTTATTTATTTCCCTCGCTGCTAAGTTGTAAAGCAATGCGTTCTCGTTGAACCGGATTTATTTCTGCAATTAGTATCAGCAGCCAGCCAATAATATGGCCACATCTTTGAGCCTCATTTCCAGAAGTTGTCAGAATCAAGCGAAGCCCTCTTGAAAAGTTACGTTCCTCTTTGCATGTTTGTAAAGTACCTAGAAAGCTGCTAGTGAACAGTCACTTTCAAAATGTCCGTTTTGTGCAATGGATATCTAATTGCGTTTGACATGCATGTTATCAGTGGATAGATATAATGTTCAATTACTAAAAAAGTTTTTCCCCAGTGTTACAGCAGGAATGCCCAAGGAAAAATATGAACCGCCAGACCCCAGGCGGATGTACACTATCATGTCAACTGAGGAGGCAGCCAATGGAAAGAAGTCTTACTGGGCTGAGCTGGAAATCACAGGTGAGCATTGCAGGGGGGTGGCCCAGAAGCTGTGGAGGGGTGCTGTTCTCATATTAGGACTCAGCAAGTGAGGGTGCTTTAGTCTAGGCCAGTTTATCAACCATTTTTTTTTCAGTGACCAGCATTCTAGCGCTTAGAGGATAAGGTCCTCTGTTTTATAAGCATGTATATTGGTTTGACCGGCAAGTCTAGCATGATTGTTTACTCAGGTTTGTTTCTATCCAATACATATCTGCTTTGCATGAAAAGCCACCACAGAGACATGACTCAACTGTGTGTTTATCTACCCCTCCACATCTCTCTCTCTCCAGGTAATGTCAGGAGCCTGAGCCCATCTCTGTGGACTCTGACCCACCTCACTGCCCTACATATCGCTGACAACTGTCTGTCACGCATCCCACCTGACATTGCCAAACTACACAACCTGTTGTACCTGGATCTGTCGTCCAATAAGATCAGGAGCCTGCCGGCAGAGCTCGGCCACATGGTCTCTCTCAGGTGAGCCGCTGGGAACCGCACTTCCCAGTATTCACTTTGTTCTAAACTTGACACTAGTTGGTGCCTGAGAATAACTGTTGCCTGTTGGGCTCACAGAGCATTTACTTTTGCCTGTATAGATCACTGGTCAATGTGTTAATTGTTTATGGGAAAGTTGAGGAAGGAGCTGTATTGTCACAGAGGCTTGTCTCTGACACTTTTCCCTGTGTCCGTCCTCAACAGGGAGCTGCTTTTAAATAACAACCAATTGCGGGTTCTGCCATTCGAATTGGGGAAACTGTTTCAGTTACAAACACTGGGGTTGAAAGGTGAGTGTGGCTTATCGTCTTGGTAACCATTCCATCCTGGAGACCCCATTGTAGATCCCATTGCATTTTAAAAAATGTAATTCAACGTTGTCTTCGTTCCTGCTCCTATCAGGAAATCCACTTGCACAAGAAATCATGAGCCTGTACCAGGAGCATGATGGCACGAGGAAACTGCTGAACTACCTGTTGGACAATCTGGCAGGTTCAATCAAATGCAGTAAGTCACCCTCTGTCTCTCACATAACGTTTTAGCAAAAATTACTAATGGTTAATGTGGACAACTCCTCCTGTCCCCAGCCCCCACAGAGCAGCCCCCGTCCCGGTCGTGGATCGCACTCCAGGAGCCGGACCAGACGAGACCTTCTGGTGAGAGACCAGCAGACAGTCCCTGTACACACGTGCACGCACACACACACGGGATGTTTTCCTAAAGAAGTTAAATCCGCTTAGTGTTTTGTTTCCTTGCCACAATACTAATGAGTATCGCGGTACTGTTGTATTCCCTGGCCTAAAATAAGAATACACTGAATAAGGTTCTATATCCTACGTCTCTCCCTCCCTGTCCTCCCTCTCAGCGTTGTTTTCAGTGATGTGCTACAATGTGCTGTGTGATAAGTACGCCACGCGCCAGCTCTATGGCTACTGCCCTTCCTGGGCCCTCAACTGGGAGTACAGGAAGAAGTCCATCATGCAGGAGATCATGAACTGCAACGCTGATATCATCAACCTACAGGTATGTGGGTAAACCTCGACCCAGTGTTAAACAACTCCTGTTGCAGTCATTTTGGTTTCTCTCTGGCAAGTCATTGATCAATGAACCTGATTTCCCTGGTACATTAAGTCATCTGTCCACTTTAATGTATGGATTTTGATTTATTTTCTACAGGAAGTGGAGACGGAGCAGTACTACCAGTATTTCCTGCCAGAGCTGAAGGAGCAGGGCTACGAGGGCTTCTTCAGCCCAAAGTCTCGAGCCAGAACCATGCATGAGTCAGACCGCAAACATGTGGACGGGTGCGCAGTTTTCTACAGGACAGAAAAGTGAGTGCACCAGAGGAGCACTGTCAATGCTTTCTTTTCTTCTCCACACAATGCTCAATGACACACTAGCTAAGTTCCCATCCAAATGGTGACAGATGTTCAAGTAAATATTCTAAAATGTGCATAAAACCAATATGCACAATTTCCCACCAGTGGTGTTTCCATCAAAAGGCTGTGCACGATGACGTAAAAAACAATTTTGCAGTTAAGTTCCCACGTACCGAGAACAAAAAAAAAACAGATTACATTTATCTCTACTGGTGGTTTTTGTAACAAACTGTTGTGGTGATATAAATATAGCAAACTTGACCAATCTGGTTTTGGCGCATGATCTCTCGACAACAGTTTGCTGATAAAGTGGATAGCTTACGTGGATGAGCAAGATCATTTTATTTGATAATTGGCAGCCAATTACCGATCATGTCACCAGCGTTCAAATAGCCTACCCTAGATATTTAGCCTATTGGAGATTTGCATGATCACTGTGCACTTAAACGCCATGTGAAGTTTATCCTAATTGATTTAATCTGCCTAATAAACTTAATGCTTTTCAGCTTTCTGGTGGTAGGTGTTTCCGCCACCATATCTCACATAATGAATTTGAATAACACAAAGATCCCACCATGTCAAACGAACAAATTGTCAGTTGACAATTCTAAAATTGTACTGACGTTTCCTGTTTCCATCAGCCCTTTTTTTAATGCGTCAGGTAATTTATCCGCATGAAATGGTTGGATGGAAACTTGGTTACTTATCACATCTTGCTTCATTTGTTTCCCTGCCCATCTATCTTCCCCCTTGCCTTCTTCCCTCAGGTTCGGTGTGGTGCAGAAACACACGGTAGAGTTTAACCAGCTGGCCATGGCTAACTCTGAAGGCTCTGAGGCCATGCTCAACAGGGTTATGACCAAGGACAACATCGGAGTGGCTGTACTGCTGGAGGTCCGCAAGGAAATGATGGAGGAATCCTGTGAGTGTTATGTTCCTTTTCCAACTATAGACCCTACACCTAGTTATGGCCCTCTCCATTTTCTCACCCTAGACCAGTGATGGGCAACTTTTGATGGGGGTGTGGGCCGCAAATAAATCTGAAGTCATCATGAGGGGCCGCAGTGACAAGCGGGACTTCGTACCCACATCATACCCATACATGCAGTCAGAGCCAGCCCTAGCCTTTTGGGTCCCTTAAGTTAACTTTTGTTGTGTGGGGGGGGGGACCCACCTTGCTAGCAAAACATTTTAGTGGCCCCTGTCCCGACAGCGGAGGACAAACGTTTTGGAGTTCATTTCGAGCAGTTCTACACATTTTGTCATGGGGTGGAGAGAAATGTTTGCAGTGATATGAGTGACTTAACTAAATCAATGTGGGCCCCCTGGTCAGTAATTTGACCATGATTACAAGTTTAGATGGCTGCCTAAACTAATTTACCAATCTAAAAAAAAAAAATAATCTGACATGGGCTAATTGAGTGACTGACATAACAAGAGGATCTGCTGCTGCACAACTAAATTTCAAAATTGCACCTTGTTTTCTACTATTCTAACTCCCAACATTAGGTTGAGACCCCGACTGAGTTCCAAAAAATGGAGATATATACATGCATACAGTATCAGTTAAAAGTTTGGAAACCTACTCATTCAAGGGTTTTTATTTGTACTATTTTCTACATTGTAGAATAATAGTGACGACAACACTTTGACACATGGAATCATGTAGTAAACATGGAATCATGTAGTAACCAAAAAAGTGTCAAAATATATTTTACATTTGAGGTTCTTCAAAGTAGCCACCCTTTGCCTTGATGACAGCTTTGCACACCGTTGGCATTCTCTCAACCAGCTTCACGAGGAATGCTTTTCCAACAGACTTGAAGGAATTCCCGCATATGCTGAGTACTTGTTGGCTGCTTTTCCTTCACTCTGCGGTACAACTCATCCCAAACCATCTCAATTGGGTTGAGGTCGGGTGATTGTGGGGGTTGTGCCAGGTCAAATAGTAAAAATAAAGAAACCCTTGAATCAGTAGGTGTGTGTAATATAATCACAACCATTTTGATTAAAGTTCATATAAGGAAATCATTCAACTGAAATAAATAGCAGAGTATGTGAGCGAGGAGCGGAGCGTGCCCGATTTTGACTGGAGTGAGATTTCCTGAAGGCTCGAGCGTCGACCTTCTTGCCCACTCCAGTAACGCTCACTTCACGAGCAAGAGGCATGCCCCCCCCTGCATGCGTTTGTAGTCTACTTGTGCTCCTAATAGCCCATTGCTTTAGCTACTGTCATGGAGTTGGCTAAATATTTTCATAAAGAAACTGACAAAACGCTAAATCAAGGTGAGGAGGGAGAGCGGTGATGTAGTGTCCACTTATGTGTAAGGCTTGGATGACACCTGCTGGTATGGTACTAAACTGTTAAGTCACAGACCGGATAACATTGTTCTACATGCGGGATATGGAAGTTATTACACACTGGCTACATGAAACATCCACAACTAAAGAATCATTGTGGAATATGAAAAGACACTTATCCCAAAAGTTTGATGGTGTACTTACTATGTGCACATGCTAAAATAAAGGAGGTGGGTAGATAAATGTCATTGTATCAAAGTATTTATAATAAGAAAATCAGATCTCAAACTTTTTGTTACATTATCAATACAATGGGCCATAATTCGATTTTTGCCCAATAGGCCTGGCATATTCCCACGTTCAAGGAGCTTTCTGTTTTGATGAAGTTATTTGGCCTAAAAACCTTTTGGGTCTACCTAATAGAAAAATACAAAAACTGCCCAGCCTGGCAAGAGTGGCCAAAAGGGTGTTTAGCATCCACAGTGGCTCTAAGTGTGGAGAGGATATGCTGCTGGCCGGCTCTCGCATGAGCCTGAAGCCACAGGCTGGCCAAGCTCGTGATTCTAAAATTTAATTCAAAGGCACTAATAAGTCATTTAATTTAATTTGTATTTAATTCTAAAGTAAGTCGAAGCCTATATGCGATTTTACAGACCTATGACTTCATACAATTTTTAAAAAAAATGCTGTGTGGTTTATGTCCCTACCATAATTGAAATTATATAGCCTAAATTAATTTTAATTCCTCCTTAGGCTCCCTTTCTGGCTCCTGACCTTTTTAAAGTTTATATACTGTTTAATGACATGTATCCTTTTTGAAATTGTTAGTGTCTTATGTTCACCTTTTCATGGATATTCTTACTGTTCATTCAAATCTATATGTTTTAGTTTCAATACATTAAACAGTTGGTAGGTCCAGGTAGTCATACAAATATATTGGTTTTGGTCAAATCCTTATTTTAATGAAGGGTGTGAATTTGGCAGCAGGATATTTTTTTTCTGGGGGCCTGGAGCGTTTTTTAGCAAAGTGTAGGAAAGGACATGGAGCGCCTTGAGCGGCCAACTGCTGAACTTGACTCACATAATCTGCTGGGCAGGGGTGCAAGTATGGGGATGTCCTGGGAAGGCATAGACCCACCCACTTTGAAGTCAGGCCCAGCTAATCAGCATGTTTTTCCCCACAGAAGGGCTTTAATACATACAGAAATATTATTGAGCACCCCTTCCCCTTTAGATGATCCCGCAGGTGAAGAAGCTAGATGTGGAGGTCCTGGGCTTGAATGATTACACGTGGTCTGCGGTTTTGAGGCTGGTTGGACATTCCTGCAGTCAGCATGCCAATTCCACGCTCCCTGAACTTGAGACATGTGGCATTGTGACAAACGGTTTATTTTAGTGGCCTTTTATTGTCCCCCGCACAAGGTGCAACTGTGTAATGATCATGCCGTTTAATCTGCTTCTTGACATACCACACCTGTCAGGTGGCTGGTTTATCTTGGTAAAGGAGAACTGCTCACTAACAGGAATGTGAACAGATTTGTTCAAAACATTTTGAGAGAAAAAGCTTTGTATTGAACATTTCTGCTGTCTTTTATTTTAGCCCATGAAACATGGGACCAACAAGTTTCTATTTTTATTTTTTAAATGTATGGGCCTACAAAAGGGGGTTGCCCGTCGCTGCTGTAAATCCTAGACCTTGCTATGACACTATCCCATTCAGGCTCAACATATATTTTATTGGGATCCTAATTAGCTGTTGCGAAAGCAGCAGCTACACTTCCTAGGGTCAACATAAAACATGGCATGATGCATAACAATAATAACAATGTATGTAGCTCACAGACAGAGCTACATACATTTTAAAAGCAGCGCACACAGTCTATATATCGATACATACACACTAAATATCTAGATATCTATGTTAAAGTAAACACGTTTTGGAAATGCATAACGCCATCTAACCAGTTATCAAATAATGTTACCGGTATAAGCAGTTCTTAGCCAGCCAGCTAAACTTGGTTATTTTAGCCTGCTTGCTAGCCAACCACCACAGTCAACATATATCTAAGTAGTAAGCTAGAGAACAACTAGTCTAGCTTTGGCAGGAACCTGCCAGTGAATCGATCTCTCCTGCTGAAGGCCCTTAACTTTGGTGGCCAACTCAGCAGTCAATTGGTAAGTCTCTGCTCTCTCTACATTATATCTGCTGGCTTTTTGTTGGGAGTCCGCTTTTCCAATAGTGATATAGTGAGGTAAATCCACATTGAATTTACCCAGTTTATCGCCATCGCTGCTGATACTTGCGATGTTACCTGTAGGTTTGTAGAAAATGGCGGTTGAAGGCTTCAGTCACGCTCTGCACAGTACCTGGTTTGTCAGTCTCACTCCGAATTCTACCTTCCACTGGTTATACTAAGCCATCAAAGTCATACAGTAGATGTGTGCATGGTTCCCATACTCCAATCTGCTTGCTTCAACCAGACAAACCGGTCCCACTTCAAATGAGTAGTAACCCCATCCTTGTGGGTTTTAGTGTACTGGCTACGGACAGCAGAAGACCACTACAATGCTCACTCGCTCGACTACCACTTCGAAATGCACAGGAAATGAGGAGATGCAGTTTTTTTGCATTAATTTATGTTTTTTACTTTGTGGGGATGTACATAGAAGCTCACCAGCGCCAACACTTGGTTTGGAGTGTAATTGCATGTTACCTGCTAGCCATGCTAACGTTAGCCAGTTGGAACTACCTAGGTAGCACTGGTTCTCCATATGATGTTGATAAATAGTGCCTTGTGTGTAGTTCCGAACATAAGTTAATAAATATGTAAAAATGCTAAAACATAACTGTGTAGTTAGTTACGATATGGTTACCTATAGTTAAGACTGACCACAGTTTGAGTAAAAACTCATGCTTCCTACCATCTTCAAAGTTTTTATGTTACGGTCCCCACAACAACACAAAATACTTAAATACATGTCATTTTGTGGCTTCAAAGCCTCTCATTGGCCAATGTATAGCGTCAGCCATCCAGAGTGTATATACATACTCTTCCGGTCAAAAGTTTGGTCACATAGAAATGTCCTTGTTTTTGAAAGAAATTGTAAGGACAGTTGAAAACTTGTGCTGATTTAAAGAAGCAATAAAACTGTCCTTCTTTAGACTAGTTAAGCATCTGGAGCATTATCATTTGTGGGTTCGATTTACAGGATAAAAACCTTTCTTCTGAAACTCGTCAGTCTACTCTTTTTCTAGGAAATGAAGGCTATTCCATGCGAGAAATGACCAAGAAACTGAAGATCTCGTACAACGCTGTGCACTACTCCCTTCACAGAACAGAGCAAACTGGCCATAACCAGAATAGAAAGAGGAGTGGGAGGCCGCGGTGCACACCTGAGCAAGACGACAAGTACATTAGTGTCTAGTTTGAGAAACACACGCCTCACAAGACCTCAACTGACAGCTTCATTAAATAGTACCTGCAAAACACCAGTCTCAACGTGAAGAGGCGACTCCAGGATGCTGGCCTTCTAGGCAGAGTTGCAAAGAAAAAGCCATATCCCAGACTGGCCAATAAAAAGAAAAGATTAAGTTGGGCAAAAGAACAGACACTGGACAGAGTAACTCTGCCTAGAAGGCCAGCATCCCTGTGTTGCCTCTTCAATGCTGACGCTCCAGATACTGGACAAATTTTATTTAAAAAAACAAGGACATTTCTAAGTGACTCCAAATTTTGAATGGTAGTGTAATTCATTTCAATTTATGATACAGCATTTACTGGTAGATACTAAGGCAATAGTGAGTATGAAGTCCTGGTTAAGTCTTTGAACAATTAAATCATGTTCTGAGAGAATACCATTTTTCTAAAGACTTTCCCAAAACACTTTCCCAATTTTAAATGTTGACTGCAAAGTAGATCTAACTGGCAGAATTGTATCATGATGATTTGTGTCTATTAGGTCAGCATTTGTTTTGCAGACTCTGCCATCACATACATGTTGCTGTTCATTGTGTAGTAAGCTACAGAAAGCCAAACAGCGATCTCTCAGTAGGTGGCAATTGAATTAAAGGGCAACTACACCCTCCCCAAAGGTCTCCCGATGTGGTTTAAGCATTGTTGTGGACATCCATTTGGAAAATGTTTCTTAAGTTTTATATATATTTTTATAAAAACTAGGGGAACCTGGAAAATCAAACTGTGGAAAACAGTATTTAGTAAAAGATTAAACTGATTTCATAGGGCCCTACAACTGTAGACTGACTGCTTAAAATCGTAAAAAAAAACAACACTTTTTTGAGGTTGTTGGACAACATTTACGCAATCAATGTAAATACATTGTCAAGTTAAAATGTTATTGTGTATGCTAGTGATGTACCGATATTACATTTTTGGCCGATATCATATATTTTCCTTGCCCCAAGAAAACTGATACCGAAAACAGATATTTACCATTTTTGCAGCCTTTTTAAGCATTTTAGTACCGTTAAATAGTTAGACCGCTGCGTCTGTGTGTGTTAAGGCACTGCATCGCCGTGCAAGAGGCCTGGTTCGAATCCAGGCTATATCACATTCGGCCGTGATTGGGAGTCCCATAGGGCGGTGCGCAATTGGCCCAGAGTTGTCATTGTTTGGCCGAGGTGGGCCGTCATTGTAATTAAGTTTGTTCTTAACTGACTTGCCTAGTTAAAGGTTACGCACACACACACACACTGACCAATAAGTTATTTTGTTGGCATTTACAGTTTTATTTAAAAAAAATGTATTTCACCTTTACTTAACCAGGTAAGCCAGTTGAGAACAAGTTCTCATTTACAACTGTGACCTGGCCAAGATAGAGGAAACCAGTGCGATTTAAAAACAACAGTTACACATAAACAAACGTACAGTCAATAACACAAAATAATTGTAAAATCTTGTAGGCAAATAGATCAGAGGTGAAAATAATTCAAATTTAGCACTAATACTGGAGTGACAGATGTGCAGATGTGCAAGTAGAGATACTGGGGTGCAAGAGGGTAAGTAATAATATGGGGATGAGGTAGTCGGGTGTGCTATTTACAGATTGGCTGTGTACAGTGATCGGTAATGCTCAGACAGCTGATGCTTCAAGTTAGTGAGGGAGATATTTCTCTAGTTTCTGTGATTTTTGCAATTCGTTCAAGTCATTTGGCAGCAGAGAACTGGAAAGAAAGGCGGCCAGAGGGAGTGTTGGCTTTCGTTACTGACTGTGTATATTGGTATATAAGTTGTGGGGGCTATTCGATGCTAATGCAGAACACCACAGGGTGTCTTTGTGCTGGTCAAGGGAAGTCAAGTCTGTGGTGAACCAAGGGCTATATCTGTCCTTAGTTCTACATTTTTTGAATGGATCATGCTTATTTAAGATGGGAGAGGAAAGCACTTGTATAGCGCAACCAGGCTTCCTCTACTGACGGGATGAGGTGAGTGTCCTTCCAGGATACCCGGGCCAGGTTGATTAGAAAGGCCTGCTCGCTGAAGTGTTTTAGGGAGCGTTTGACAGTTAGGAGGGGTGGTCGTTTGACCGCAGGCAATGAGGCAGTGATTGCTGAGATCCTGGTTGAAGACAGCAGAGGGGTATTTAGAGGGCAGGTTGGTCAGGATGATATCTAAGAGTATGCCCATGGTTACGGAATTAGGTTTGTGTCTCGTAGGTTAGAGAGAGGGCCGTTGATCAATTCATATATGGTGTCCAGGGCACAACTGGGGGTCTATAACAAGCAGCAGCGGTGAGAGACTTGCTTCTGGAAAGGGAGATTTTTAAAAGTAGAAGCTCAAATTGTTTGGGCACAGACCTGGATAGTATGACAGAACTCTGCAGGCTATCTCTGCAGTATATTGCAACTCCGCCCCCTTTGGTAGTTCCACCTTGTCAGGAAATGTAGTTGTTAGGGATGGACATTTCAGGATTTTTGGTGGCCTTCCTAAGCCTGGATTCAGACACGGCTAGGACATCCAGGTTGGCGGAGTGTGCTAAAGCAGTGAATAAAACAAACTTTTAGGGAGGAGGCTTTTAATGTTAACATGCATGATACCAATGCTTTTACGGTTACAGAAGTCAACAAATGAGAGCACCTGAGGAATGGGAGTGATGCCGGGGGCTGGAGTGCCTGGGTTAACATATGCCCCCATTACCAGTAAAACATAATCAAAACTGATTTATTTCACTTACTTGCTGTGCTGTTTGTTCAGTCGTTTCATTCTCAACCAGGATTTCATAATGTCAAGCAGTGAAGTTTCAGCTCTGTCTGTGGCCTCTCTTCCTCGGTGCGCACTGTCACTGTCAGTTTCCATCTTGTCTAGCTGTGTGTGTAACATTTCATGTAACCCTGTTTGTCTGCATCAAAGTAGCAGTCCTTGTACATAGCATCGAGCATGGTGACGACACAGTAAAGTGCCACGAATCGCTTTGTTGAGCAGGCGTTTCAATGCCATGACAGAGGGTGTCTCGTGTGCTGCAGGAGCAGTTGATGAGCTTATTTCTCGAGTCAGTTGTTTGAATGGAGCTTAGCTAGTGTGTTCATGTTTCAAACATGTTCTCAAATGCCATTGAAATGGCAGCAGCGGTATAACAACCAGCACATTCATGAGCCTGCAATACAACTTTCCTCAGTACGAAATCCTAGACCTACTGTGCTGTCAGACTCCGCATGCCCATGGGGCTGATATCGCTGGTCCAAATGTCAGTTGTGAAGCTAATAGCAATGCTTTAAAAAAAAATTTTTTAAAGCAGTGGCGCTGTTAATGTGTAACTCCGGTAGGGCAACATCTGAAAAGTAGCGTACTTGATAGTGTGTACTGGTGCTCAACCAGTAGGCGAAAGCCAACGTCACCCACGACAGAGAACGGTTAATTGTCAAGGGCAATGAATTCCATTATCTTGGCATTAATGGGGTTGGCCTTCGAGTTGTCTCACTGAAATTCTTACTTTCAAATGCTTGACTTAACTGCTCGATCCACACAGCAGACATTGGGCTAGGTTAGGAATGCGGTGTTGCACGAGTAGCGCAAAATTTTACGTGGCGTCATTACGTCATGTACCTACCTACGTTATATAGGTATGCACGTCAGCTTTGACATCGGTTTTGCACATTGGCGTTAAACTAGACATTGGGCCGATGTTGGCATTTTTAGCAAATAGCGGCCGATTCTGATAAGTTCACCGATTTATATTGTGCATCCCTAGTATGGAGGGTAGGTTATTATAGGCTACTTGATCATCCTGCAAAATTGAGAAAATCACCTGATATTGAAATTATGAGCATATCATGTGCTTTTTTTGTGAGATCTTGTCCTGGCCCAGTATTTTCTTAATTTGTGCCAGTAGCTTTCAGTTGCCACTGGCCCGATTTTGCCACTGGCAAATTTAACTGAATGTCAAGCCCTGACATTTGTCACCCTAGCCCCTGCACCTGGCTCTTCGTCTGGTTCTTACTCATTTGGTATTCGTAGAACTGAAAGGACTGAACAAGTTTTGTAATATGGTGGGTGAATTATTTGGCGGATATCCACATGGCTTAGAAATGGTCTCTCCCAGTCTGTTTTCAAGGGTGTACCACAGGGGCGTATCTTCATCTCACTTTAAATGTAGAACTTCAAAAGGGGAGAGGCTGTTGATGCACTATTCTGGCTTGTGTCCCATGGCTGTGCTCTGCCTTTTTAAAGGGCCATTAGCAGTTGCTACATCAATTTTTGGACTTATAAAGGAATTATATATTCCTCAAGAATCAATGGGTACATGAGCTTAGTTCAACTGTTGTACCCCATCAGAAGCCAAAGTAAAAAACACCATGTGAAGTGTTGGTCCCATGTTTAATGAGCTGAAATAAAAAATCCCAGAGGTTTTTCATACTCTCAAAAAGCTTATTTCTCAAATGTTGTGCACACATCTGTTTACATCTCTGTTATTGAGGATTTCTCCTTTGCCAAGATAATCCATCCACCTGACAGATGTGGCATAGAATCTGATTAAACAGCATGATCATTACACATTGCAGCATGATCATTGCACATTGTACTGGGAACAATAAAAGGCCTCTCTAATGTGCAGTTTGGTCACACAACACAATGCCACATATGTCTAAAGATTGGAGGGAGCATGCAATTGGCATGCAGAATGCAGTAGTATCTCCCAGAGCTGTTGTCAGAAAATGTAATGTTTTTATCTACCATAAGCCGCACCAAACGTTGTTTTAGATTTTGGCAGCATGTCCAACCGGCCTCCCAACCGCCGACCCATGTGTATGGCGTCGTGTGGGCGAGTGGTTTTCTGATATCAAAGTTGGGAACAGAGTGCCCAGTGGTGGTGGGTTTATGGTATGGGCAAGCATAAGCTACGGACAATGAACACACTTGCATTTTGTCGATGGCAATTTGAAATGCACAGAGATACCGTGACGAGATCCTGAGGCCCATTGTTGTGCCGTTCATCCACTCATCGCCTCCTGTTTCACCATTATAATGCACGGCCCCATGTCGCAAGGATCTGTACACAATTCCTGGAAGCTGAAAATTTCCCAGTTCTTCCATGGCCTGCATACTCAACAGATGTATCACACATTGAGCATGTTTGGGGTGCTCTGGGTCAAGGTGTACAACAGTTTCCACCAATATCCAGCAACTTTGCACATCCATTGAAGAGTGGGATAACATTCCACAGGCCACAATCAACAGCCTGATCAAATTGATGCGAAGATGTCGCACTGCATGTTGCATTTTTTTACATTTTTGTTCAATGTATTGTCAACAAAGTAGATATTATACGGAAAACTATAGCCTCAACATGGTTAAACTATAATATTGATATCATGGATGGCAGTTTTGCATCCATGGCTCTGTTTTATGATTTTGAAGACATGTTCCGTTTATCCATCTTTTTTACAAAACCGTGTTGGTGACGTTTTTTGTTTCTACTGCTTATTGACCATTTTAAAGTAACCCCAACACATGTATTTTTCTCTCTCTTCTCTCCAGCGGGGAAATCTCTGCACGGCATGGAGAAACAGCTCCTCTTGGTGGCTAACGCCCACATGCACTGGGACCCGGAGTACTCCGACGTCAAGCTGGTCCAGACCATGATGTTCCTGTCTGAGGTGAAGAACATTGTGGACAAGGCCACTCGCAGCCTCAAACTCTCCTCTGTCTCTGGGGAGACCAATGGCATCCCTCTTGTTCTCTGTGCCGACCTCAACTCTCTACCAGACTCTGGTGAGTAGCTGGGTTAGAAGATGTTAGGTTCTAATTCTGAGTAAAAACTCACAGGAAACTGTGAAAGCTCAAACCAAGTTTATTCTTCCCATTGAGTCAATACAGCTGCATTAGACAAAGACATGTTTACAATAGTTGTGATATAGCAACCCCACTTTGGGTGGAGTCTCCTCCTTCTTGCTAAACATCGTATCTGTATTGCTAGGCAGGAAACTAAGTGATACGGGCAATGAACTTCTTTCTCCCTTAACCTGACCTGACTTCGACCTTCTTCATCACTAATCCGTGGCTCTCTCCCCCTATCAATGCTGCCACGATATTGTTTTCCCTGCACTCAGCCCATTTCAAGCTTAATTGCGTACACCTTCCTCTTACAGATAACCATTAACTTCTGATGTAGACCCTCTAAACCTAAGCACTCTATTTCAATAGGATACCTAATAATTAACCCTATCCCAAGTTTAGGACTTAGTACCCAGAATCCATCAAAGGGAAAGGTATAATCGATAAATATAGTGATGGGCCTGCTTGGCTTGGTGATGGTTACTTTGAATGAAGGAATTAACAGACACTTATGGGTTGTTCCATAGGGAAAACATTTTGCAATGGAAAAGTAACTGGACAAGTTTAGGTAGTATATTCCCCTTTACTGAACAGGACTCATGTAAACCCCTACCGTTCCCCCTCTCTCCAGGCGTGGTGGAGTACCTGAGTCAGGGTGGAGTGGACTGCACCCACAAGGACTTCAAGGAGCTTCGCTACCTTGATAGCCTCACCAACTTCAACTGCAATGGCAAGAACGGCAACTCCACGTCCAACTCCAGGATCACCCACGGCTTCAAGCTGAAGAGCGCCTACGAGGACAGCCTGATGCCTTACACCAACTACACCTTTGACTTCAAGGTGAGGGAGCCACACAAACACAGGCAGACCTGAAGCAATGTCTCTGACACCGCCTTTTGACAGTGCTACAGATTGCTTTTTGTTCTTGTCCTGATTTATCAGGAAATCCTATTTTTCCCGACATTGAAATTGACCCATGGTCTTTTCTGCAGCATTACACCTGCTTTGCAAAGGTTTCATGTACTCTGATGTTTTGTCCACTGTGTCTAATTGTTAGGCATGTTCTCTTCCTCAGTCATCAGCTTTTCCATTAGCCGGAAATTTTACTTTTGTACTGATTTTAAAATAAATGTCTCTAAATTACATTTAGCAATGCACGGAAGTTGGTTCAGGTTGTTTGTCTTTCAAATGCATCATCTCTCTACACTTCCTGTCTGCAGACTTGCAGTATTTTATCAACTAATACTGGCCCACAAAGTTTCTCGCACCAGTGAGTCTGCGACTGACTGTTTGCATGCAGGGGAGAAGTATTCAGTTATTGATCAATATTTTTGCTAATTTATAGAAATATCATACAGGTCCACCAAGGTGGTTGAGTAGTTGGCTTAGAAATGCTAAAACATTTGCAAAGCTAGCTAGATAGCTACTGTACAAAGGAATGGATCTCAGATAAGTGCAAAAAGACATTGACACTAAAATGGAGGATATTGCCAACCAGATGACAAAGGAAGATGTGCCTTGTGCAAGGAGCCAACGCTCACTTTGTAGGGTATCATTCCTGCTTGTTTAGCTCAATCATTGCAGTCAATTTGGCAGTCGGCACTGGGCATTCCTTAAAAAGCAGTATCCTGCTGTAACAACATTCAAACCGGTTTTTATTTGATGGCCGGTTTGCCCTCCTAATTAAAATCTGTTTTGTAAACGCTGTCACTCATCCCCCTCCTCTCTCTCTGTCTCGCTCTCTCCTCAGGGTGTGATTGACTACATCTTCTACTCTAAGCCTCAGATCAATGTGCTCGGCATCCTGGGTCCCCTGGACTCCAACTGGCTCCATGAGAACAATATCAGCGGCTGCCCGCACCCCCACATCCCCTCTGACCACTTCTCCCTGTTCGCCCAGCTGGAGCTGCTGCTGCCCAGCACTCTGCCCCAGGGCCAGGCCAACAACCAGGTCAACGGCATCCACCTGCCTGGAGGACGCAGGTAGTGGTGAGACAACCCCACTCCAGGGGCGCTGTATGCTATAGCAGTGTGCAGCCTCTAGCCCTCCAGCTCTTCTCTCGTTGTCACTTGGAGGAAAGAAGATGAGACGGAATACACAACCAACCTGTAACATAAGAATCAGCCGTACAGTGAGGTCTGGCCAACAGGGATTTCTGTTATATATTTTTTTATTTTCCTCATTGTCGTTTTCCATTTTGTTTTCATTTAGAAAATGTCAATCCTGTCTGTTATGTTTTGGATCCCCCCCGGTCATTCATTTGATTATATCACCATATCCCCTCTGGCCCCCGTATAGATATTTAGATCTTTAGCAATATCACCTGACTCTTGTTGTCTTTACATGACCTGTGCAGTCTTGAACAATGGCACAAGAAATACCTTGTATCACTCTATCTGTGGACACCCTTTACAAGGCAAGGAGAGAAAGGACACCACTTCTAAAGCTTGCAGCTGATAGTCTGTCCTATACCAATCTCAAACCAGCAAAAATGGCAGAAACAGACATGTCTAATGTCTCAGCCAAGGCTAAGAGTGGGCCTTGTCTTTTCTCTCCCCACTGAGATCAATGTGATGGTATATCTATCTACCATATAGGGCATAACATGGTGTGCCACTCCTCCTTTCTGTGCTATAGGGCCAATCTCTCTGTGGGTCCAAAATTGTGGTGCTCACCGGGTGCTTTGTGGTGCTCACCAGTCCACTACTATTGAGTAATAGAACCTAGTCAGTTGTCTCCCTCTCCAAGTGGTGCAATAGGAACTAACCCCACTGGTGCATGTAGACTGATGTCACTGCTGAGAGGCAATTCCATGGTAACTGTGACACTGACTCCGATTTGTAACTTTAAAATGTATGTCAAACAAAAACAAATGATTGCAAAGTTAAACAAACATACAACTCTATGCACAAGGACTACTTTTTAACAATTTCTACTGAATTTGACAAAAACACATTTTAATTGGATCAGTGCAGGTGCAACGTTTGGTAACAGAATGACAGTTTGAGCCATCGTTCTGTTACCAACTTTTTATCTGCACTGTTCATCAAGTAAATGTTTTTGTTCAGTCTTCTGTGGGAATTGTTGAAAGTAGTCCTTGTGCATAGAGAGGGTTTGTTTGACATACGTTTTTAAAGTGAAAAATCTGGGTCTCTTTTCCTGTGGAATTGCCTCGCGGTGTTTTAGATGTTGATGATTATTATCCTTTTAGGAAAGGATGACCGCAACCACCAAATACACTTGTCTGGACCTGTTGTATGGAAGCAAGTAAGCTCTAGTTGGCGAAGGCTTGTTGGCATGCCGGTCAGGCATAGTGCTAAAATAATGTATCTGTTTCCTCTGGATTGGAACAGATTTGAATGATTTTAAGTAGTTGAATAACATGTAATTAGTGGCCAGCTACCATCCCTTTTTGCACACTGTTTTTCCTCTGCATGTGTACGTGACAGAGTCATTGTTAATATGACTTAATTTGGACCAGGGATGTGCAACTACAGTCCTTGGGTGCTGGAGTGGTGTCTCACTTTTTCACCAGCTCTAGCCAACACAGCTGATTTTAAACGAATTGGGTTTTAAACTATCACGACTAGTTGATTATAGGAGTTGGGTGCGTTAGCTGGGGCAAAATTGTGACTGCAATCAGGCCCCCCGAGGACTGGAGTTGCCCATTCCTGATTTGGACCATATACCACCTTTTGTAATGGGGTAGGGGATTTTGGCTGAGGGGCAATGCAACGGAGGAAATTCTCAACTAAACATTTTTCAGATTTGTTACTTTTTAAAGAGGGAGGGCAATAGCTGATGTACAGGAGTTTAAACCAGCAATCCTCTCACTGTCACACACGTGGACATACGCAGAGATCTTGTAGCACTGTCTCTTGAGGCCAGTAGTGATTTTTTTCCCTCAGCCATAAATTCCGTACTCTACAGCAGTGGGGGTTTTTTCACAAGTGTTTGTACAGAATATAAATCTAGATTGTCTTTACACGATTGTATATGAGTCACAAAAGACCTGTTTTCTGGCAGGGTTTTTTTTGTACTATGAGTAAATTATGATCCAATTTGAAGAAGAAAAAAAAGACAGGATTGTATTGTAAACTATGGCAATTTTTTTTTTTATCCAGTAAATGTTAAGATGAAATTGAAATGACCAGCTTGTACAAAAGACGTAAGGGGTTGTTCCAGGCGTTCGCTGCCACTACTTTGCACTCCTGCCCTAGGTTAACTGTTTCTATGCGTCTGTATTGCTTGTTTTCCTGTTATGATTTGAGAACATGTTTCTCAGATCATAAATAGATCTACTGACTAAATGATGATGCATCTTCAAATCCATTCTATTAACAAGCCATTGGTCCATACTGCTGCCTGCCACCAACCGACCCATTCATCCACTCACAGTTCAGACAAAAGTAAGGTTAGGTCTCCAATAACACCCTATTCACTATAGTGCACTAATTTTGGTCAGTCCTGTGTATGTCTGTTCAAAAGTGCACTATATAGGAAATAGGTTGTCATTTCAGATTGACCCTAAGAGTGATTTTTTTGCATCACGCACATCCAGTATCCCACAATTGGCGTTGTACAACCGGAACGTTGTGCCTCACCGTAGCCGTTTTGTTGTCTTGCACTACTTCTAATCGGCCAACTCCGGAACAACCTCTTCTCCCATTTTATTTTTTAAATACTGTCCAGACATTTGATGTCCTTTGGGGTTTTTGTTCTCGTTTTGTATTTTCTTTCTTTTTTTTGTATGAGCTGTGACAATGTTATGTGTATATACTCCTTGTTGAGCGATCTAGTAATCCGGTATGGAATATTTGTCAAGCTTTAGTTTTTTTTCACCGGGGCAACGTGAAGACCTCTTCTGGAACCCCCTTACTTCCAGAATGTTTTGCACCCTCCGTGTACTTTAGCTCAGCTCTTAGAACCCCTTGATAGTCCCTTGTCACCATAGTCACCATAGTCACCTAGCCTGTCTTGCCCCTCCACCGCTGAATTCTGGATCTAGAAAAGCATGTTCCCTTATACCTAGCCCTATGTCCAACCCCCTAGACACTTAACAGTCAAGTGTATTACTTTAGTCCTTTTAACCCTGCTACTGAAGCCCCTGTGCGGTTCCATCTCCTCTGCCGTACCATCTGTGAGGAACTGACCCGTCTCCCCATCTGTCAGGTGGCCCAGACAGACGCTCTCTCTCTCTGTTTTGTTACCATCGGGACTGAAATATGTCTGCGACTGACTATATATTGCAACTGTCACATTTTAAACAGGAAATGGAATGATCACGCTCCCCCCCCCCCCTCCTTTCCCACACTTATTATTGAATAAATTAAAGTCACCTTTTTAAAGTAAATATGATTCTTTCGCCACTGTGCTAAAGTTAGAATTTTATGAATTTTTACAGAGGGGAAAGGTTGAAATGGGAAATATAAATTTAGTCCTAGTTCAAAAGCTTTTTTTCTGTCCTTACTCCCCCCCCTCCCCCCTTGATATATTTTATTTGTTTTGAACAGAAGCAAATGTCCAGTTTGATACCCCTGAATTGCTGGTAGTATTGTAGTAGATTTAAAGACTTAGCTTTTTTTGTAAAGTTTGAATAAAAGATGTATCTCTTGTTTCCTTCCTAAAACTTTGAATTGTGTTGTGTATATCCTATGATTGCTACAATTTCATTTTTACCCATTGCTTTTCCATACCCCACCTTTCCATCAACCAAATTATTATCTTTTTTTGGTAGAAATGATAGTCATCATTAAAACATTAACTTGGTCAACTTTGGGTCGCTGTAAAAAATGGACGCAGAATCCTTTTATCAACTCAAGATTCCTTAAGCGGAGTAGTTTAACTCCAAACGTGAATATTTACACTTTCTGTATTTGGGATGTCACTTAGGCTAGCAGATGTATACTATTGTCTTAGGCCAGGATAGCCTTGTCTTATTAGCCGATTCAGTTCTAGACAGCACTATTGTTGACTGGTGTGAAACCAACATGAATGTAAAATGAAGCAAAAACATATTTATACTACAAAGCAGGATCAATGAGTTAGCCAGTTAACTTTGATTAACAACCAGAAATAACTAGATTTTCTGGTTCATTTAAAGATGCAATCAAACTTTGGTGTAATTTCACCAAGTAGTTTTGAGTGGTTCTCACGATCCAAAAGTGGCCCCAGTTTTGTGTACTTAAGTCATCCATTTTCATATGTTGCAGTTCGTGTGGTATGTAACGAATCCAGTTCATACTATGTTATGAATTTGTGCTTAAGATCCTGGCGTGCCATCTTTTTTTAAGGAGACAACTTAGACATTTGTTTTTGGTTGAGTCAATGAGACCATGCCCATTTCAAGCCTATCGGTCTTAAAAAAAATGTTTAGTTCAGAAAATGTAGGTTAGCTGGCTAACTCATTGATGCTGAGAGGTATACTACAAAAGATTAGCTTGAAATGAGAAGGACCTACTTGACTCAACAACCAAAAATACAAGTTAATTCTTAATGAACCAGAACATGTGTGGTTATTTCTGGTTGATCATCAAAGTTAGCCAGCTAACTCATTAACTCTGCTTTGTAGTATACCCCTCTGCTTTGTAGTCTGGTCCTGTGGTGATTTGAGTACTATTTGGTCCTTGCCACTGTTCTTGTGCTTCATAGTGGCTAAACGGAGTAGTTACTCTGGTCCCCTCCTGGCCTTCACTTTGAACCCCCCCCAATCTATGATTGGATCAAGGAGGGAGAATGGCACTGCTTGACGTGTCACCATTCACTTCAGTTAGTTAGTGATCACTGTTGAACTCGGTTTACTTTTTCACTTTTGCATTGTGCTTCTGTTTTCTCCGTTGTATAGGACTTGCTCTGACTGCGCTCCCTGTCAAGGTGCACACTGAAGCTGCTTTCTGTGTCCAAGTGTAGAGCACCCTCTAACCTTAACGCGTGTCAAACTCATTCTGACTGCTGGTTTTTGCTCTTCCCTTGTAATTGATTAAATTAAGGTCCCTAAAATGGTAGGGATCTCTCCTCACCTGCTTGTCTAGGTCTTAATGGAAAGGGAAAAAACAGCAAAAACTAGGCCCTTCGTGGAATGATTTTGACGCCCCTGTTCTATACAGTACATACACATCCCATCCAAAGACCACTGTCATGACTTGGCTCTTTGCCTTTTCCAACAGCCTTTATAACCATAACAGTAATTTGTCTGTCAAAAAGGATTTTGGCTTGCAACAGTGCATCTTATTTCAGACCGGTCATTTCCATTCCCCAGAAACTTGGCAGTATTACCCTCAGTCATTAAGAAAATGTTTTTGAATTATCCACTACCTTTTTTTTTCCGGCCACCCATTTTTCCGCTGCTTTTCCCCTAAGACCGAGTGTAATTACAGCAGATTCCACCTCCACTAACAATCACCCCATTCACTCATCTCTCTCTCCTGCCTCCATGTCTCCATCTTGTATAGGCCTCACCCTCCTCCCTGCTGATAGTGATAGACAATCCTGATCATCAAACGATCTGTAGCCAGCTGAGTACATGCTATATTGATGTGTCATTGTATTGTACATACACAGGACCAACTGCTTGTTTACCATTCACGGAATACCAGCAAAAACACTTGCACAACATTCAAAGAATGTTCATCAACAGAGAATAAAATGAAGGCAGCTGTTTTTAAAATTATACAAACTGTTAAACTGAATGGTAAACAAGGCTTTTTCAGTTTTCTTCTTAAGCCGTCTTCGTGGTTTGTCTTTGGACTAGTTTTCTGTTTATAACACCCTTTGGCTTGTTTTCTTTAGTCCTACTTATCTATTTTCCTACTTCTGTTTGAAAATAAATTCTATATCTGTTTCAATCGGTCTTCTCTGATTCTTTGCAGCGGAACTTGAATAATATGGTTGTCAATACATGCTAAATGTGTTCCCTGTGTCCTGCCTCCTTTTCACAGTATTTGGAGTATGTTTAATGTAATCACAAACATGTTTGTGTTTAAATAAATACAAAATCTAGCCTTGCGAAGCTGAGGTTCATTGGAAGTAATCAGTGAGATTTGGTCGGTTATTCAAATCTATCTACCTGTATTTTATTAGTTATTTATTACTTTACAGGTATAAGACAGACTCCGTGGCAGACGGTTATTGCAGCCTGATGTCCCAGCATGGATTGAAGACCACTAAGTAGGTAAGTATTATCATTTTTATGACCACAAGGTGGCACTATAAGATCAAAACACCGTTGTGCGTAGCAAGTAACAAAGTGTCCTGTGTTTTTTGATCACTGTCTGACACCTGTGGAACATTTATATGTTATAGGGGTGTTCATTGAACAAATACACTGTACAAAACATTAGGAACACCTGCTCGTTCCATGACCTCAACCAGGGGTTGTCACTCATTTGACGGAGGGCTGAGTGTGTGCAGTTTTTAGTTTTTTCCCTTTCATTTAAGACCTAGGCAACCAGGGGAGGGAGATCCTTACTAATTAGTGAGTTAATTCATCAATTGAGTACAAGGGTGGAGCGAAAACTCAGCCTTCCGTGGATTGAGTTTGACACGTGACCTAGACTGACCAGTTGAATCCAGGTGAAAGCTATGATCCCTTATTGATGTCACCTGTTAAATCCACTTCCGACAGTCTAGATAAAGGGGAGGAAACATGTTTAAGAAGGATTTTTAAGCCTTGAGACATGGATTGTGTATGTGTGCTGTTCTTAGGGTGAATGGGCAAGACAAAAAATGTAAGTGCCTTTGAATGGGGTATGATAATAGGTGCAAGGCACACCGGCTTGAGTGTGTCAAGAACTGCAACACTGCTGAGTTTTTCACGCTCAACAGTTCCTCGTGTGGATCAAGAATGGTCCACCACCCAAAGGACATCCAGCTAACTTGACACAACTGTGAGAAGCATTGGCGTCAACATGTGCCAGCGTCCCTATGGAACGCTTTCGAACACCTTGTAGAGTCCATGCCCTGGCAAATTGAGGCTGTTCTGAGGGCATAAGGGTGTGCAACTTAATATTAGAAAGGTGTTCCTAATTTTTTGTACACTCAGTGTATAATATTTGTAGTGCAGTAAAATCAAACCATCTGAGGGTGTTGAGCATATTACTTAGTCACAGTGTGGCTGCTGGGCGAAAAAGGGACATTTATGGCTGAGGTAGGGCAGGTGTGTGCTTATTAAATTAGACTTGGTTAGGGTCAAACGACCGCAGACACCTTAGAATCAAAAACAGACTGAGTAGAGCTCGCCTCACATCCAGAACAAACCCTGAAGAGGTGGTTATTGATGTGGTGGTTATTGATGAGGTGCTTAAAAACCTCTTAAGGATCTAACCCAAGGCCAACCGCACCAGCATCTGTTCTCACAAGGGGTCTGAGGATCTCATCTCGGTACCTGATGGCAGTCAGGCTACCTCTGGCGAGCACATGGAGGGCTGTGCGGCCCCCCAAAGAAATGCCACCCCACACCATGACTGACCCACCGCCAAACCGGTCATGCTGGAGGATGTTGCAGGCAGCAGAACGTTCTCCACGGCGTCTCCAGACTCTGTCACGTCTGTCACGTGCTCAGTGTGAACCTGCTTACATCTGTGAAGAGCACAGGGCGCCAGTGGCGAATTTGCCAATCTTGGTGTTCTCTGGCAAATGCCAAACGTCCTGCACGGTGTTGGGCTGTAAGCACAAACCCCACCTGTGGACGTCGGGCCCTCATACCACCCTCATGGAGTCTGTTTCTGACCGTTTGAGCAGACACATGCACATTTGTGGCCTGCTGGAGGTCATTTTGCAGGGCTCTGGCAGTGCCCCTCCTGCTCCTCCTTGCACAAAGGCGGAGGTAGCAGTCCTGCTGCTGGGTTGTTGCCCTCCTATGGCCTCCTCCACGTCTCCTGATGTACTGGCCTGTCTCCTGGTAGCGCCTCCATGCTCTGGACACTATGCTGACAGACACAGCAAACCTTCTTGCCACAGCTCGCATTGATGTGCCATCCTGGATGAGCTGCACTACCTGAGCCACTTGTGTGGGTTGTAGACTCCGTTTCATGCTACCACTAGTGTGAAAGCACCGCCAGCATTCAAAAGTGACCAAAACATCAGCCAGGAAGCATAGGAACTGAGAAGTGGTCTGTGGTCACCACCTGCAGAACCACTCCTTTATTGGGGGTGTCTTGCTAATTGCCTATAATTTCCACCTGTTGTCTATTCCATTTGCACAACAGCATGTGAAATTTATTGTCAATCAGTGTTGCTTCCTAAGTGGACAGTTTGATTTCACAGAAGTATGATTGACTTGGAGTTACATTGTGTTGTTTAAGTGTTCCCTTTATTTTTTTTGAGCAGTGTGTATATATATTTTGTACCATATTTGAAATGCAAGAGAGGCCAAAATGTATTATTCTAGCCCAGGCACAATTTAGAGTTTGGCCACTAGATGGCAGCAGTGTATGTGCAAAGTTTTAGACTGATCCAATGAACCATTGCATATATGTTCAGAATGTTGTATCAATACTGCCCAAATGTGCTTAATTGGATTATTAATACATTTTCAAGTTCATAATTGTGCACTCTGCTTAAACAATAGCATAATATTATTTCAGTGTAATAGCTACTATAAATTGGCCAGTGCAGTTAGATTAACAAGAATGTAAGCTTTCTGCCCATATAAGATATGTCTATGTCCTGGGAAATGTTTTGGTTACTTACAACCTCATGCTAATCACATTAGCCTACTTTAGCTCAACCGTCCCGCGGGGGACACACCGATCCCGTAGAGGAGTAACTGTCCAGTGAAAATCAAACTTTTTAAATGCTTATCCGTTGACTCATACCCAAATAATGTTGTTGACCCGTCCTATACTGGCTGAGCTAGCCAATCAGCTGTTTACTTGTCATTCATATTTTTATTGACTGGTATACCCCCACACCATTCTGTTGTTGGGATATGCCCACATATAAGATGATATAAGATGTCGCTGCAGTGGATAGCAGCCGTCTTAGGGGCTCCTGACCAATTCTGCTATTTTGTGTTGTTTTATGCTATCTTAACTTTTTTGGTACATAATGTCTCTGCCATCATTTCCTATGACCAAAAACCGCTTCTGGACATATGAACAGCGACCACTAACCTCGATTTGGATGAAAATGTCTACTTCAATGAGTCGGCCGCTCTAGACATTCTGCTTACTCCGGACCAGGCCCTGATCCCGAGACACGAAAGAGGAAGCTGCGGCGAAAGAGATGCATGGGAGGTGGCATCCTGATGAAACTACACCGGCAAGCAAATAGGGTGTCATTTCCCTCCATTCTCTTGGCGAAGGTGCAGTCATTGGATAACAAACTGGATGAGCTCCATTCAAGACTATTTTATCAACAGGACCTGTTTCTTGGAGTTGTGGCTGAACAAGGACATGTATAATAAACATCTCGCAGATTTTTCTATGCATCGTCAAGACCGGACAACAGACTCGGGTAAGAAGATGGGAAGAGGTGTGTACCACTGGGCACAGATGTCAATTCAACATTTATTCCATGTTGGTTCAACGTAATTTCACCCCAGAGGGGTGTCTCTTTGTTAACAACATCTGGTGCGAGATCCCAAGTTTTTGCTCACCCGAGTTAGAATACCTCATGATAAGCTGCAGACCATACTATTTACCAAGAGAGTTTTCATCTATATTTTTCATAGCTGTCTTATTTACCACCACAAACCGATGCTGGCAGTAAGAACGCACTCAACGAGTTGTATAGGGCATAAAAAATTAAATGCGTATTCAGAGGCATTGTTTTTCGTGGCCTTTGATTTTAATGCAGGAAATCAGAAATATTTTTTACCCCTTTTTTTTTAAACCAACTTGTCACCTGTGCAACCATAGGCGATAACTCTAGATTAGGATTTCCCAAACTCGATCCTGGTGCCCTCCCGGTGCATGTTTTGGTTTTTGCCCTAGAATTACACAGCTGATTCAAATAATCAAAGCTTAATGATCAGTTGGCTATTTGAATAATGTAGTCCTAGGGCAAAAAACGAAACTTGTACCCAGAGGGGCCCCAGGACTGAGTTATGGGAAACCCTGCTCTGGATCACCTTTACTCCACACACAGAAACAGATATCAGGCTCACAAATCGGAGCATAACTCTATCCTCCTGCTTCCTGCTTAGATGCAAAAACTCAAACAGGAATTCCTAGTGATGTGCTCAATACGGGAGTAATGAACAGAACAAAAATGTAAACGTAACATCCAGTTTCAAAGAAACTCTTACAGTTCATATAAGGAAATCAGTCAATTGAAATTAATTTATTAGGCCCTAATCTACAGATTTCACATGACTGGGACTACACATATGCTTCTGTTGGTCCAAGATCCTTTTTAAAAAAAGTATCGACGAGGATTAGAAAACCAGTCAGAATCTGGTGGGACCATTATTTGCCTCATGCAGCGCGTTCTCGTAGAGTTGATCAGGCTGTTGATTGTGTCCAGTGTAATGTTGTGCCCCTCTTCAATGGCTGTGCAGAGTTTCTGGATATTGGTGGGAACTGGAACATGCTGTCGTAAACTTCCATCCAGAGCATCCTAAACATGCTCAATGGGTGAGATGTCTGTGAGTATGCAGGCCATGAAAGAACTGGGACATTTTCAGCTTCCAGGAATTGTGAACAGAACCTTGTGACATGGGGCCGTGCATTATCATGCTGAGACATGAGATGATGATGGCGGATGAATGGCATGACAATGGGCCTCATGATCTCGTCACGGTGTCTCTGTGCATTCAAATTGCCATCGATAAAATGCAACTGTGTTTGTTGTTCATAGCTTATGCCTGCCCATACCATAACCCCACTGTCACCATGGAGCACTCTGTTCACATTGTTGACATCAGCAAACCCCTCGTCCACACGATGCCATACATGTGGCTGGTCGGCTTATGGTAGAGAAATTAACATTCAATTCTCTGGCAACAGCTCTGGTGTACATTCCTGCGATCAGCCTGCCAATTGCACACTTCCTCAAAACTTGCACATTTTAGTTGACTTTTATTGTCCCCAGCACAAGTTGCACCTGTGTAATGATTATGCTGTTAAATCAGCTTCTTGATATGCACACCTGTCAGGTGGATGGATTATCTTGGCAAAGGATAAATGCTCACTAAATTTGTCCACAAAATTTGAAAGAAATAAGCTTTTTATGCATATAAAATGGGTTTGTTTTATGGGGATGTTTTATTTTAGCTCATGAAACATGGGACCAACACTTTACATATTGTGTTTATATTTTGGTTCAGTGTAAGTGCATCGGCGACGTCATCCCCACAGTGATCATACGTTCATACCCCAACCAGGAGCCATGGATAACAGACAGCATCCGCACTGAGCTAAAGGCTAGAGCTGCCGATTTCAAGGAGTGGGACACTAATCCAGACCCTTATAAGAAATTCCGCTACGTCCTCAGACGAGCCATCAAAGAGTCAAATTGTCAAATCCTACTACGCCGGCTCTAATGCTCGACGGATGTGGCAGGGCTTGCAAACTATTGTGGATTACAAAGGGGAACGCAGCAGGACAGCTGCGTGATCTCCGTAGCCAATGTGAGGAAAACCTTTAAACAGGTTAACATTGGCAAGGCCTCAGGGCCAGACGGAATAACGGGACATGTACTCAGAGCAGACATTTCAGTCTAACCCTGACCCGGTCTGTAAAACCAACTTGTTTCAAGCAGACGACCATAGTCCCCGTTCCCAAGAACGCCAAGGTAACCTGCCTAAATGACTATCGCCACGTAGTACTCACATCTATAGCCATGAAATGTTTTGAAAGGCTGGTCATGCCTAACATCAACACCATCATCCCAGACACCCTGGACCCACTCCAATTCACATACCACCCCAACAGATCCACAGATGGCACAATCTCTATTGCACTCCACACTGCCCTTTCCCACCTGGACATAAGGAATACCCATGTACGAATGCTGTTCAGTGACTACAGCTCAGCATTCAACACCATAGCTCTTCACCAAGCTCAGTATCCTGTGACTGAACACCTCCCTCTGCAACTGGATCCTTGACTTCCTGACAGGCCATCCCCCAGGCAGTGAGGGTAGGCAACAACACACCGGCCACGCAGACCATCAACACGGGGGCCCCTCTAGGGTGTGCTCCACAACATCAATGGCACTGTAGTGGAGCGGTTTGAGAGTTTCAAGTTCCTCGGTGTCCACATCACTAAGGAATTAACATGGTCCACTCACACCCACGCAGTCGTGAAGAGGGCACGGCAGCGCCTCTTCCCCCTCAGGCGGCTGAAAAGATTTGGTATGAGCCCTCAGATCCTCAACGTTATACAGCTGCACCGTTGAGAGCATCTTGACTGGCTGCGTCACCGCTTGATACGACAACTGCAAGGCACCCGACCGCAGGGCGCTATAGAGGGTGGTTAGTATGTCTCAGTACATCACTGGGGCCGAGCTCCCTGCCATCCAGGGCCTCTATACCAGGTGGTATACGCACACAACATACACACATGCATACTGACATCACCCACACCATTTCACACTCATCACAAACGCTGCTGCTGGTTTCTATTATCTATCCTGTTGCCTAGTCATTTTACTCTTACCTATAAGTACATAGCTAATTTCCTCTTGTCACTGCACTTCGACTCGGTACTGGTACTCCCTGTATATAGGCATGTTATTGTTACTCGTTACTCATTATTCGCTGTGTATTTATTCCTCCTGTCACAATGTTCTTCCCTAACTCTATATTGTTGGAAAAGGACCCATGATTAAGCGTTTTACTGTTAGTCTACATCTTTTGTTTATGAAGCATGTGACAAACTATTTTAAGGAAAACTACAGTATTTCACTCATATTGTAATTCATCACATACGATATTTAATAGAAATCTGGAAACACTGGACACCTACTTTAAAAAGGCATTTAGAGCAACACACACTCAAACTATGGCCCCCATGATTTTAAGTTTTGAAACACACTGCTCTTTTAGCCAAAGAGCCTATCTACATGGCACCTTAGGAAGGTGTTAAAACATAGTGGAAATTAGGGGGGAAATGCATTCGGTAACATCACAGGTACAATATATCGTTTTTTACTCAATACCGCACATCTGGTAAAAATGGTAACTCCTCTCAAGTTGGATCACACTGAATCATTCTTATATTTGAGCAGTTCATTGGGCTCTGGTGTATTTATTAAGCTCCAGCTTACATAGCTGTGAGGTTATTCTCACTTTGAGTTTAGCAGCAAGACTTTATCAATTATTCTGCTCAAATTACCTGTGAAAGAACCTTTTAATTTGTATTAGACTGCTCTCTCGTTCTCATGTTTTCTGATTCAATGGAGTTAATGTGTTGAAAATTAGGCTGTTGAGAGGATTAAGTCAGAGTCATGAACCTTTGTTCTTTAATGTGAAATTTGATTGTGTGTGTGTGTTTGTGTGAGAGTATGTCTGGCTGTGTGTGTTTGTATCTGGTGTATGTGATCCTCCCCGGGTTAACTCCAGTGCTGGCGTTCTGTCAGTGTTGTGTTGACGTGGCAGTCCAGAAGCCTGTAAAGCGCTTGCAGATGTCGCTTCTCTACTCCTCCTCATCCTCCTCCCTTTTTCCCCTCTTTACAAAATAAACTCTACATGACCGAGAAGTTCACATAGGGATCAGTAAACATGCCTGCCTCGTGCACTCTGTTTTTTTGTGCCATTTCACTGTGTGTGCGTACGTGTGCATGTGCATTTGTTCTTGCTTGCATGCGTGTGTTCTTGGCTGCATGTGAGTGTGTTCTTTCTTGTGTGTGTGTTCTTTTTTGTGTGTGTTCTTTCTTGCATGTGTGTGCTTGTATATGTTTGCGTCTCTACACAGGGGAGAGGAGAGGAAGCCTGGCTAAGTGCCTGTGTGTGTATGGAATTATAGTTCCCAACTTCCCATGTAGTAATGTGGAATTCACAGAAGAAGTAAGAGCCCATTGTTGATATGATCAATGGTAGATTTCTTAGCAGGTATTCTGACCTCAAGTTAGCATGACTGCTGTGTAATGTTTCGACTTGCTGTCGCCAAATTATAACTTTACAATGACCTTTGCACGTGTTAAGAGGTATGTGGAAGGAGTGACACCTGAACTTTTGTAGGCCTGTGTGATGTTTGTCAACTCCTGTTATACCATTTATTACAGATAAAGGTGAGAAGCATGAGTTATGACCAACGACGTATATAATCCCTGCATATCTGACACTATGTCTTGGCCAATAGGGGCCTTGAAGCCACTAGGCCGCCATTATCATACACCTCCTTTGGGGCTTTGAGTAACGGAAGTGAATCAGAGATAAAACGATATCCCTATATTAGAATAGCCAACTTGTCAACAATGCCACAATGTGAGGCATATGCAGCCAGCACCAATTCAAGGGATGCAGGAAGACATTTCATATGTAAGCAATGGAAATGACTTGTCTAGAAAATGTACTTTTTGGTCTATTTTGAGAGACGGACTGCTTCTGGCAGCTTGTGGTACTGTGTAACCAAAGCAACGCATGTAAGCAAATGCCTGTATGCTAGCTAGCTAGCTTACTTAAGCAATACTTAAGCAATAAGGCACAATAAGGTCAACATTCACAAGGCAGCAGGGTCAGACAGATCCTCAACATGGAGGCCCCTCAGGTGTGCGTGCTCAGTCCTCTCCTGCACGGCCAGGCACGACTCCAACACCATCAAGTTTGTTGATGACACAACAGTGGAAGGCCTGATCACCGACAACGATGAGACAGCCTATAGGGAGGAGGTCTGAGACCTGGCCGTGTGGTGCCAGGACAACAACCTCTCCCTGAACGTGATCAAGACAAAGGAGATTATTGTGGACTACAGGAAAAGGAGGACCAAGCACGCCCCCATTCTCATCGACCAGGCTGTAGTGGAGCAGGTTGAGAGCTTCAAGTTCCTTGGCGTCCACATCACCAACAAACTGTCATGGTCCAAGCACAACAAGACAGTCGTGAAGAGGGCACGACAAAACCTATTCCCCCTCAGAAGACTGAAAAGATTTGTCATGGGTCCTCAGATCCTCAGAAGGTTTTACAGCTGCACAATCGAGAGCAGCCTGACGGGTTGCATCACTGTCTGGTATGGCAACTGACGGTAGTGCGTGCGGCCCAGTACATCACCGGGGCCAAGCTTCCTGCCATCCAGGACCTCTATACCAGGCGGTGTCAGAGGAAGGCCCTAAAAATTGTCAGACTACAGCCGCTCTAGTCATAGACTGTTCTCTCTGCGGGACCGAAGCGCCAAGTCTATGTCCCAGAGGCTCCTAAATAGCTTCTACCCCCCAAGCCATAAGACTCCTAAACAGCTAATCAAATGGCTACCCAGACTACTTAGATGTTCATATTACCTCGACAATTACCCGCACATTGACTCTGTACCGGTACCCCTGCTATTGTTATTCACTGCTGCTCTTTAATCATTTGTTATTCTTCATCTCTTACCTAAAAAAAAGTATCTTCTTAAAACTGCATTGTTGGTTAAGGGCTTGTAAGTAAGCATTTCACTGTAAGGTCTACTACACCTGTTGTATTCGGCGCATGTGACAAATAATATTTGATTTAATTTGATTTGATACAACCCTTAGCTTGGTTTATTGGCCATATACCACAACCCCCCGAGTTGCCTTATTGCTATTTTAAACTGCTTACTAAAATATTTAGAAAGATAAAAAAAATAATGTTTTGTCATACCTGTGCTATTGCAGTCTGATATACTACAGCTGTCAGCCAATCACCATTCAGGGCTCGAACCACCCAGTTTATTCAACTGGGTTTGAACCCTGAATGCTGATTGACTGGTTACATGTGTTTGTTTATGCCTGTGCGCGTGGGTGTGAACACAAACGTGCACATATTTTTGTGAGTGTGTGTGCCGTGCCCAAGGCACATAATCCAAACTCCATATTTCCACATGAAACACATAAAATGAAGTAGATCCGTGATAAAATCACACATGCACGCACACACACATACCAGGGTTTCCTGTAGCCGGTAATTGCCAGCTTTTGGCAAATAAATAAATCATTTAAAGCTGATAAATAAAATTGCTGCTGGCCAAATTGACCGGTGAGAAAAAACAATCCCATTTCAAAATAATGTTTTTCATTCATTGTTGGAAATATCAGTCGATGTAAATACATTTGACGGTCTATAAGTTCATTTACATTATGCATTTTGAAAACATATACTCATTTTGTTTGAAACTTGAACATTTTTACTTCATGTTATGAAGCATCTTACTTTTCTTCGAAGTATCCTCTGCAAAACACAACGATAGAAACACGAAGGCAATTATGTTATGAAGACTTCCTCATATGCCATTGAAATCAGCATTTCTCTCCTGTTCTATTGGATTTCATATCAACTTCCTGTCGTTGTCCAGAAGCCAAAGGCACAATCCTAGTCGTGTTAGCAAACCATCCTAGTTGTTGCGTCTTTATATTCCCCGTACAGAACCGCTCGCATCAGGTCCACTGTTTAGTTTTCCTTCGAATTGCATTTTGGCAATGTTTGAAAATTGTTTTATAGGCTGCTTCATTACAGAAGTTGCATGTTCTGTTAAGATGAATTACCATAATTCAATTGTCATTCTGAGCACCGTGGGTGGATGCCCTAATGAGTTATGCACATAGGTCCGGTAAATTTCTCAAATGGCCAGTAATTGAAAGTATTTCCGGTCAGACACACATACACACAGCAGTGTGTCTGTATCTATATGTTTTCTGTTAAGGTAATGGAGCAGGTCTCAGAGGGCATGCTTCTCTATTTATCAGAGGAACTAATGAGTGTCAGGTTGATCTAAAGGTCTGTGTATTAAATTATAAGTCATCATCAGCCTCAGCCACACTGCTCACCTCACACTGTACCAGCCTAATCCTCTACCTACAGCCACACACACATTCACGCATACACATACGCAAACATGCACATTTATGTGCATGCACGTACACACAAACGCATGCACGCAGCCAGACATACGCACGCACCCAGGCATGGACGCACAGGGATTACTCTTTGTCAACGGGGAGGGGAGAATAATCGCTCTTCACAGAAAACGTAAAATTAGAAATGAAGTGCTGGGCTTAGCTGTCTAGATTTCCCCTGAACTACAAGAGGAGAGGGGAGTAGGAGCTGAGCGTTGCATCTGGATGAGTAACCTAACGCTACCGAGACGGCTGGGTTCACAGCCCTCGTCTCTCCTCAGGGAGCTGTCGCTGTCGCCTCGCTGCGCCTCACCATGACAGCCAAGTGATCGTCCCCTCTCTCTTCTATCTAGGCGATGGCCGTGCTAATTGTAGTTGGGTCTAGGAGCGGACGGCCGGGCGGCGTGTCCGAGGGTCACAGGCTCCAGAGTCGCCTGGGCGGGCTGATGACAGGTCCTACATTCCTCACACACTAATGAGTGTGAGGGTGGATGAATAGAGCCAAAATGGAGAGAGAGAGAGAGACACACAAAGACCGAGAGGTCAGGGGAAATGGTAGAGAGAGACTGGAAGATTCAGAAGAGAAAGCCCTTTGGCCACATGTTAAGCTGTTGGTTTCTCTCTCACACACACAACACAACATACTTTACCTCCTGGGCCCTGCTCCCAATCTTCCCACCAGAGACTATTTTTGACTCCACCATATGGCCACATGACTGGGAGAGAGAGAGAGAGGTTAAACTGTGGCCACTCTCTCTGGCCTAGGTTGTTGTTCTGGGAGCTAGCTATGTGGTAAGTATAGGAGCGAGCGGGTTAGGCTACACTCCACTCACTTCAGTTCAATAGGCTGTTGGCTGGGGTGAGCCTTTGTTTACGCCTGTTTAGTCTGTAGTATTTAGAAAGGTATGGAGCAGTCTAAGGCAGATGTATTATACTGCAGCCATGGATGATTGCTGTAGTAATTGGTTGGGGTTTTACTTTTGCTTAAACCATGGTTTAAACCATTGGTCTAAAATGGCTAGCTGCTAGCTTTTTTTTTTCTCCATAGGCCAACCTGGCACAATAAGCCACAATGTTGAAGACGGTCAGCTGAGCAGATAATTATATCCAGAAACAAATTCCGTCTCAGCCAAATAAAATTGTGCACGTAGTTGGAGGTGATCCAACACTTTTTCACTAAAGAATCCTTACCAGAAGTCCACTGGCACACTCTGATGCACAAAGGACAAATGGTGTCATTCATTTTCCCTTTCACACGTGGACCTCAGTGTTGTATTGTGTTGAGAATGAAAGTGCAGTCATCGCCTTAAAAATGAAGATTATTATCCTTTGTTAAATTCATTCTTAATGAGCTAGGCTTACGACTTTCTTAAAGCCATCTTCGAAAACACCCTGCCTACCTTGTCACGGGTGTAACAAAGTGTAAATGGACTGGCCTGGCTAAGTTCACCAAGTGTCCAGTAGAGGGCGCAGTTACTCCAGGAATCCACTGAGGTGCAGCCTTTTATGAATGCAATGCAGTAGAAGACACTTCATCTGATGGTGCTTTCCTGTCAATTTTGAAAGACATTCAGCTCAGCGATAGAGGTATTGTCATGGACTGTTAGGCTATCATGTCCAAAAATGGTGTTGATCTAGGCCAGCCTACTATAGGTTGAACGTTGCACGCATTCACACCAGATAGTGTCCTCCTTGCTATAACCTATTGCAAATGGGACTTTAGTGTAGCCTATTTGGGATTTGAACTCACAGCCACCATATGCCCACGCCTTGGAGTAGATCACTTTAGTGGATCCCACAACCACTCCGGGCTAGCAGTAGTGGGTAAATTACTGCTAATTTGATAACGCCACGAAAGTCATCGCCTTTGACTTTTACAATGTCTGAGTACAAAGTTACATGTTATATAATTATCCTGCTTTTTTCAGTGAAAGTACATGGATATATGTTAAATACATGAGCAAAAACCCTTATGAATTTTGTATGACGTCAGTAGCCTAGCCAAGGAAGCATCATGCAAAAATATATTGGCACACTCCACTTAGACCATGGATATCAAATTAAACCAAGCAGTTGGATGGTTTAACAATCTGCCTCTGGTGGCCAAACTGTTGAACAAATGCGATTGGATGGTGACTCTACAGTTTAAGGTCTCTGATAGGTTGATTCGTTATTTCAGCTGGCCGTCCTCGGCATCGTGAATAATTTGGACAGGTTGGCCTATGAGAAAAGCTAAGCATCTAGCCTTTCTACACCAACGGTCTAAGCAAACGTTCACGAGTATGGCTTGTTGGGTTTCTAAAGCATTCAGAGGTTGTTTTTCCTCTCGCTCTGCTAGGATACACCACACTGAGCGGAGGGGCTTTCTGCTGTCACCTTGGTGTGTGTTTGTGTGAACCCACACTGTGTGTTTGCGTGTGTGTGGTACATACTGTGTGCATTTGTTTCCGTGTATATTTGGAGTGACAGCAGCTCATAATACTATTACCACGATTAAGGACCATAAATCGCATTGAAACCTTACTCGTGTCTGCCAAGGCCTCCGTGACCCCACGCACTCTACGTCATTCAGTGACACAACCCAATAATCTGCCTTAATTATGGATCCAGTGAGACCTGCTCCCAGGTCAGTCGTTTATCCTTCTCTGAGGTTCACAAGTTCAGCCTGACGTTCAGACAGTATCATACAACCCAAATGGCAAAAGCCCTATAGGCCCTGGTCAAAAGTAGTGGACTATATAGGCAATAAGGTGTCATTTGGGTTGTATTAAGGCCACCTGTCCTAAACTTATTACCTTGTCCTCTTCCTCCTGTGTCCTCCTTTGCCACTCCGACAAAGATGAGAGAGGCCTGTAAAAAAAAAAAGATGAGAGGCCTGTAATTTTCATCATAGGTACACTTCAACTATGACAGACAAAATGAGAAAAAAAAAATCCAGAAAATCACATTATAGGATTTTTAATGAATTTATTTGCAAATGAGGTAGGCCACTCCAGGACCTTGAAATGCTTCTTACGAAGCCACTCCTTCATTGCCCGGGCGGTGTGTTTGGGATCATTGCCATGCTGAAAGACCCAGCCACGTTTCATCTTCAATGCCCTTGCTGATGGGAGGTTTTCACTCAAAATCTCACGATACATGGCCCCATTCATTCTTTCCTTTACACGGTTCAGTCATCCTGAACCCTTTGAAGAAAAACAGCCCCAAAGAACTGTGTGTTTTGCGTGGCGAGTGTGCGTCTGTGATCGCATGTAAACAACAGCGTATTCCTAATCTGGCCCCCGAGCAGGAACACAGAACACTCCAGTCAATCAGCTGCAGCACTAACTCACTACAGATCCTTCGTCAGGATGGACAGAGGGGTGAAGATGGAGGGAGGGATGACACCACATGTGCATGGCGGATGTTATGAGCATACCTTCGTAGTAACGCATGAAGACACATTATCAAAACACCATGTCCTGACTTCATTCTGGGGTTATTGGGGCTGGAGCTGGGGATGGGGATGTGTGTGGGTCATTGGGGACTCTGACAGTAGAATAACAACACTAGAAGTGAGGATACTGAGATGTTCCTCTGTGTTAGTCTGCAGTGGATGGATAGGAGGATGTTTTTCAGTTTAAACAATCAGTCATAGGCTGGAATTCACTGAAACCATACAGAAGCAGGTGATATGTTCTCCTCAGAACACGATAACAGTTTTGACAGGAAGTAAAGAGCTTTTGGAGGGGAATGAGGTGGCTGTGAGTAAGGATGTGTGAGTTTGAGGGTGTTGGATAGTGTGTGTGTCTCTATGTTTGAGGGTCTGTGTTGTATAATGTTTGTGCGCGTGTCTGAGAGTGAGGGGGTGTCTGTCTGAGGGTATTGACCAGTAATGGGCTGAGGCTGGAAACAGGGTTACTGACAGCTGCTTCTGTGCTCACTTATTTAAGCAATAAGGCACAAGAGGCATGGCTGTATAATGAATACAGTCACAGGTAAATGGCGTTGTTCGGACCGACATGATAGCAAAGGGCCAGTGAAACATTCGTACAGGCAGACAGCGAGGCTTATATTAACCCCCGCTGTACCAAACAAAATGGCTGGGAGCAAGGGGAAATAATGTGTGATAAATGCAAGAGATTCAGACAGCAAAATGAACATGAAGTTCTTATGGATTCTTAGGAAAATTCTAATTTTCAGATGGAACTGTTAGCAGGCATAAGTGTGTCTGGTGGCCAATAAGGCGTGGCTTGGAACGCTGCTCGTCCAATCAGCATCCAGGATCCAAACAACCATTTTTATAAGTAAGCAGTAAGGCCCGAGGAGATTTGGTATATGGCTCCTGAGGTGCTTTATTGATATTATAAACTGGTTACCAACGTAATTAGAGCAGTAAATATGACTTTTGTCATACCCATGGTATATGGTCTGATATACCACGGCTGTCAGCCAATCAGCATTCAGGACTCGAACCACCCAGTTTATAATTCATTTTTTAACTCCAATATATCAAGGCAAGTGTGTGTAAGGGCAGACGGATGTACAGACTCCTCCTTGTTTGTATCTGAATATGTGTTTGTGTGGAAAGGGAAACTTGTTGAGGTGCATATGTGCACTCATGTGCACTCATGCGTGTTCTGTGTGCGTCACACAGACGCTGACACACCTGGTTGGGGTCAAATGAAACTCACAACACCATCACATCCCTCTGTTGTTTTCCCCAAGTCTCTTCACAACGAGCGTGAGCTGAAAGCAAAGAGCTTGCATCCTTTTCTCGTTGATTGACATAGGTTATTTAATGCTAGTTGACAATCCTGGGCATTGCTGCCAGTTTTGTGACTGAGAAGACATGTGTGGTTCTCAACAACTCTATTTCGTTGATGCATTCTTTAACCAACTATTTTATTAGGGGATGCTAAACAAAAAGGCTGGGCCCTTTAATCCTGAATGGAAGAAACAACGTGAATAAGATTATGGAATCTGCATAGCTGCCTATAATAACATTCCCTATTATCTTTGTTTGTCTTTCTTTATTAGGCTCTTTGTCACGGAAGGCCTTATCCATGTTGCCTTGTCGGTATTGTATGGGTATGATGTTATTATTGTCACCTACCCCTTGTCACCTCATGTTATTATCGTCACCTACCCCTTGACTTTTTCCACATTTTGTTTGGTTACAGCCTTATTCTAAAATGGATGCAATAATACAAATGTATCCTCATCAATCTACACACAGTACCACATAATGGCAAAGCAAAAACAGGTTTGGAATTTAAAAAATACCCTTTGCTATGAGACTCGAAATTGAGCTCAGGTGCATCCTGCTTCCATTGATCAACCACCTATGGTAAATTCAACCAAGCCATGAGGTCAAAGTAATTGTCCTTAGAGCTCCGAGACAGGATTGTGTCAATGCACAGATCTGGGGAAGGGTACCAAAAAATGTCTGCAGCATTGAAGGTCCCTGAGAACACAGTGGCCTCCATCATTCTTAAATGAAAGAAGTTTGTAACCATCAAGACTCTTCCTAGAGCTGGCTGCCCAGCCAAACTGAGCAATCGGGGAAGAAGAACCCAGGGAAGTGACCAAGAAACTGGAGATGGAGATGGGAGAATCTTCCAGAAGGATAACCATCTCTGCAGCTCTCCAACAATCAGGCCTTTATGGTAGAGTGGCCAGACAGAAGCCACTCCTCAGTAATAGGCACATACCAGCCCGTTTGGAGTTTGCCAAAAGGCACCTAAAGGATTCTCAGACCATGCGAAACAAGATTCTCTGGTATGATGAAACCAAGATTGGACTCTATGGCCTGAATGCCAAGCGTCATGTCTTGAGGAAACCTGGCACCAGCCCTACGGTGAAGCATGGTGGTGGCAGCATCATGCTGTGAGGATGTTTTTCATCGGCAGGGACTGGGAGACTAGTCAGGATTGAGGGAAAGATGAACGGAGCAAAGTACAGAGAGATCCTTGATGAAAACCTGCTCCAGAGCGCTCAGGACCTCAGACTGGGGGCGAAGATTCACCTTCCAACAAGACAAAGACCCTGAGCACACAGCCAAGACAATGCAGGAGTAGCTTGGGGACAAGTCTCTAAATGTCCTCGTGGCCCAGCCAGAGCCCGGACTTGAACCCGATCAAACATCTCTGGAGAGACCTGAAAATAGCTGTGCAGTGAAACTCCCCAAATACAGGTGTGCCAAGCTTGTAGCGTCATACCTAAGAAGACTCGAGGCTGTAATCGCTGTCAAAGGTGCTTCAGCACAGTGCTGAGTAAAGGGTTGATAGTATGTTATTGTGATATTTCCGTTTTATATATTTTTTTGTTTTTATTCTCTGACGAAGGCCGTGAGGCCGATACGTTAAGCTTATTAAAGATCGGTGATACTATCAAGAGCAGTGTGAGGTTTCCCTTTCCCTTCATCTTGCTCATATGTTACCATGCATTGTTACCATTTTTTGTAACATTTGCAGCAAATTCAAAAACCTGTTTTTGTGGGGTTTTGTGTGTAGCCATTTTAGAATAAGTTTGTAACGTAACAAAATGGGGGAAAAGTCAAAGGGTCTGAATACTTTCAGAAGGCACTGTTGGTGACGATAAGGGCATAGTAACATTATGACCCATACAATACCGACAAGGCAACATTGATAAGGCCTTGCGTGACAAAAAGCCGAAACAATCACCATAAATAAAGACAACCCCAAAAAAACAAAGATAATATGCAAAGTTGTTACAGGCAGCCATGCAGATTCCATCATCTTATTCACGTTGTTTCTTCCATTCAGAGTTACAGTTCTCAGCTTTTTCGTTTAGCATCCCCTGACAAAATAGTTGGTTAAAGAATGCATCAACATTGCATTGAGAAACGAGCGAGAAGGAGATAGTTGAGGAAGAAAGATAATGATGCAGCTGGCGTGTGAGCCCACAAGGATGCTGGGAAAGCGCTTTCGTGTCCTGAGGTGGAGATCACCTATATTCTATTGTCATGGCGACCGAGGTCATGCGTTCTGGTAACAGAAGCGCACACTGTTTTGATTAGGGTGATTCTGTTTTCTTCACTCTCATGTGCTTTGTCTGTCTGTCCCAGGGTTTCCATTAGCAGGTAATTGCTGGCTTTTCACCCACCCCCAAAAAATTAAAAGCGGATAAATACATTTGTTGCCTGCCAATTTGACCGGGAGAAAACAATGGTAGGCAGGCTATCAACGCGTCACCCTCCACTTTACAATGTGATCTGGAGGCAGTATGCATTTGGAAAACATACTTAATTGTTTGAAACCTGAATGTTTTACTTCATATTAATGAGGGCTGTCTTATCTTGCATGAAAATTCGGCAATAGAAGGGTGGAGGCAATTATTTCCAAGTTTGTGGAAGCATACAATTTGTCCTACCATTTCTACTGATTTGGGTGTCACAGTTATGATTTCACAAGTGCAATTTTGTGGAACGGTTTTGTTTCAATCAATAATAACGTTTTTGTTTCTCAAAGTCATTGTCACGTGGTTAATCATAAAAATCTTAATTAAAATGATAAAAATATAAAAGCTAAAATTCTAGTTATGCTAGAGCACCAGCCTCTGCCATATGGACACTGTAATCATTGGTGGTTAAATATCCTAAATAAGCTCATGGAATTCAGAGATGGCCAATGCAGCCGTTGGCCTATAACTTCCACTGTCAACTATAGTAAAAAATACATAAATCAGACAAACAAAAACTGCAGAAAATATAACCTACTGATAAATTCTGGTTCTTTCAATCACATCTCTCTACTCAGCCTGTCTTCACTTGAGCTATAGCTAGTGCAGTGCAACATTGTATCAACTGGATCATATGGAAGCGGTCTCTAGCGAACTTGCAATATTGTATCAACTAGTCTATTCCAAGCCATCAGAGTTTCCAGCACCAGAGCTCTGGACAGACAGCTGTTTTTACGCAAGGGAAAGGTATTTTATGATGTTTCCACTGGATATATGGGACCATCAGATGATGATATTTTGCCCTTTCACACTGAGGCTTTATCGAGGGGGTGATTGTTGGAAAGATCTTTCAAACAGGCCTACTGTGAGAAATTATTAGGCTATCGTTTGCAAAGAAAAACAGACTTAGTTGACTTAGTGTGTGAAGTGCACAAAAAATGACTGAGAAGCTCAGCTTGTTAGTGGTGGATGTGATGACCAAGACACTCAGACGTCAAGCATCTCCAAATGGGCTTTCCTACATTTGCGCAGCGGGCCAAGTAGGCTACTTCTATGCGTGCTCAGGCTCTTGCACTCCCTCATCACTAACAAGACAGAGAAACCAGACCCCTGCTTATTGCTCCCATGAAGCACTCCAAACAAAAGACAATTTTTTAATTGTCGGGACATTTACTACTGGTGACATATGTAATGGGGAATTGATCAAAAGGCAAACAATTAATATGAAGCAATGAATGTGCAAGAATTGGCAGGAGACAGCTGAGTGGATTCTGGAGAGCCATATTCTGGATAGTCTGTCTTCGCCACACGCCCCTCCCCTTCTTGTCTCAACATTTTAAATTAGACTTAGGACACGTTATCTTCACATATTTGAGATGCTTTTCACTGACAGCCGCAACTCAATAATCAGCTAGGCCTTTTGCCAAATGCGCTGCCTTTTGAAAGACTTCCTCATATGGCATTTCTCTCCTGTTCTATTGGTTTTCGTATCGACTTCCTTTCGTTGTCCGGAAGCCAAATGCACAATCCTAGTCATGTTAGCAACCCATCCAAGTAGTTGCATCTTTAGATACACCCTCTTTCTCAGTTTCTAAACAGAGTTTAGTTTCATCTCTGTCATATAGGCTACCGCTCGAATCAGGTGCACTGTTTAGAATAGTGTTTTCCCTTTTTCACACGAATTGCATTTTGGCAAATGTTTTAAAATGACGTATTATTGGCTAATTACAGGAGTTGCACGTTTTGTTAAGCTGAATTACCATAATCAAAGTATGATTTATTTTATTTTGAGCACCGTGGGTGGACGCCGTAATGGCTTACACACCCATTGCATATACACTACCGTTCAACATTTTGGAGTCACTTAGAAATGTCATTGAAAATCCATTTTTTTGTCCATTAAAATAACATGAAATTGATCAGAAATACAGTGTAGACATTATTAATGTTGTAAATGACTATTGTAGCTGGAAACTGCAGATTTTTTTAATGGAATATCAACATAGGCGTACAGAGGCCCATTATCAGCAACCATCACCCCTGTGTTCTAATGGCACGTTGTGCTAGCTAATCCAAGTTTATCATTTTAAAAGGCACATTGATCATTTGAAAACACTTTTGCAATTATGTTAGCACAGCTGAACACTGTTGTTCTTATTAAAGGAGCAATAAAACAGGCCTTCTTTAGACTAGTTGAGTATCTGGAGCATCAGCATTTGTAGGTTCGATAGCCTCCGGGATGCTGGCCTTCTAGGCAGAGTTACAAAGAAAAAGCCAGATCTCAGACTTGCCAAATAAAATAAAAGTTTAAGATGGGCAAAAGAACACAGACACTGGACTGTAATGTCCGGGGTGTAGTGGAGGAAGGAGTCAGACGCAGGAGACAGAGAGTTCAGAGTAGGCACGTCTTTAATACACCGACCAGGTGAAAAAGCAGACGCCACTCAGCACAAATACTCCAAACCACAGGGGAACTAAACTGTATCCAAAAAAACAGCTCACGTACACAAAACAGTGCACGACAAGTACACATAGAACAATCCCGCACAAAGAGCAGGCGGGCCAGCTGGATAATAAAGCCCAACTAATAACCAAATTAAAAACAGGTGTAACCAATAAACAGACGAGGGGGAGGAAAAAAATCAGTGGCAGCTAGTAGGCCGGTGACGACGACCGCCCGAGCGCCACCCGAACCTTCGATAGGAGTCGTGACATAGACAGAGGAACTCTGCCTAGAAGGCCAGCATCCCGGAGTCACCTCTTCACTGTTGACATTGAGACTGGTATTTTGCGGGCACTAGTTAATGAAGCTGCCAGTCTGTTTCTCAAACTAGACACTCTAATGTACTTGTCCTCTTGCTCAGTTGTGCACCGAGGCCTCCCACTCCTCTTTCAATTCTGGTTAGAGACAATTTGCGTTGTTCTTTGAAGGGAGTAGTACACAGCGTTGTACGAGATTTTCAGTTTCTTGGCAATTTCTCACATGGAATAGCCTTAATTTCTCTGAACAAGAATAGACTGACGAGTTTCAGAACGAGTTTCAGAAGAAACTATTTGTTTCTTTGTTTCTGGCCGTTTTGAGCCTGTAATCAAACCCACAAATGGTTTTATGATGATCAATTAGCCTTTTAAAATGATAAACTTGGATTAGCTAACACAACGTGCCATTGGAACACAGGAGTGATGGTTGCTGATAATGGGCCTCTGTACGCCTGTGCAGATACAATAGTCATTTACAACAATAACCATGTCTACACTGTACTTCTGATCAATTTGATGGTTTTGTTAATGGACAATTTTTTTTGCTTTTCTTTCAAAAACACAAGCATTTTTAAGTGACCTCAAACTGTAGTGAATGTGTCCGATACATTTCTCAAATAGCAAGTAAATTCAAATCTTTCTGGTCACGTTGTTTGGCCATTTTCTTATGGAAACCCTGGTCTGTCTGCTCTCTGCCCGTCTATTTGCCAGTGTATATGTTTGTCTGTGTCTTTGTCTGTCTGTCTATCCACCTGTCTGATCAAGTATTTTTAGTGTGGTAAGTTTGGCGTCAGTTGTGTCCCTCAGACCCATATGCCTGTGCGTGACAAATGTGAACCCTGCACACACAAACACACAGAGTATCAGTTGGACTACACTGCCGCTGTTTTGAAACCTCTTTTTACACGTGTACGAGAATGACCACCCGTAACAGAGGTCAACCGTAGGAACCAAAGCAAACTGGAATTCATACAGCATTCTTTCTCACTTCCTAATGTACGTTGTTATGAACAGTGTACTCTATGATGTTCCAACTGGTGAAAGAGGACAGTAAATGTTGGTTGTGTAACCACCCAGCACTCTTTGAACTGTCTCCCACTGTTACACAACTGAGAAAGGGTTACACCTGCGCGGCTCTCGCTAACCAGACCGGCTGACTCCTGGGCAGCTTTGGTTGTTAGAACCCATTCTAATGGTCTGACCCGAGTGTGTCACCCCTTCCAGTCTTAGGCTCGGTGGCCACCGTGCCCCCAGCAGAAATGTCAGCGAGCATTGCAATCACTCACTCCTCTCATATTATGACCTCCAAAAAGTTGAAAGGGAGACATGGAGCGAGAGCCCGGAACGGAGAGGGTGATGGACGGCTTAAAGCAGCCCTAATAGTGTTTCTGCGCTACAATCAGCTGTCTGACTGATGTTTGTGGCCTCTGTGTCCATCACGCAGCGAGTGTACTGTTCTGATGTGGGTTTCCCTGAGAGAGGGAGGGATGGAGATAGGTGGAGGGAGAGGGAAAGGGGGAAATAGAGGAGAGTTACATTTACTGGTTGACAGTTCACCTCGGCTGTGTCAAGTTCTTCTGTCAGACAGACATGCCTGTCTCATTTCCCCAGCTCTGATAATGATCATTGTAAACATATCATATCTCCTTAATGCTGCAATACGGAATGACTTAACTACTCCTCTGAATACACATAACACCATCTCCACACCTGTGCCATTAACTCTCTACATACTGTCTTTATGTGCTAAATAACCATCTATACAGTACAGTATGGATTTAAAACACAAAAACAAAGCTATACTCTCCTACAGTCTTCCATTTACACAAAAGGCTCTAAGTATGCATGTGTCTCTCCATCCCCACCCACTCTTGATCTATACCCCGACCACGAACTTTTGATATATATTTCAGGCCTGTTAGACTCTGTGTCCAGAATAGAGAGAGCGTTTAGAAACTTGGTACTCTTGTCTCGTAAATCCACAGCAACTTTGTTAATAAATGATTGCGTGACGCTGTGCTGTGCAGGGTTGAGCCGCGGACCTGAAGGTTTGGGAGGAGACCTTTTACACCTGGGAGGAGATCTGCTTTACACCTGCAATATCAATTCAGTGTGAATGGAAGAGGGTAGCTGGTGGACACATGGGTACCTCTATGTAACAGTAACATGGTTCTGTTTAATGGAGTTTAAATGGGTTTTGAAACACATCGCTGCTGGATGAGGTGACTTAACCCATCATGTGGTGACTTAACCCTTCATTAGATGACTTAACACTTCATAAGGTGACTTAACCCCTTCAATTGATTTGAGCAACTGGAGAAGTACAGTGGGAAGAAAAAGTATGTCAACCCTTTAGAATTACCCGGATTTCTGCATAAATTGGTCATACATTTTTTTATCTGATCTTCATCTAACTCACAACAATAGACAAACAGTCTGTTTAAACTAATAACACACAAACAATTATAATTTTTCATGTCTTTATTGAACACACCGCGTAAACATTCACAGTGCAGGTTGGAAAAAGTATGTGAACCATTGGATTTAATAACAGGTTTTTATTTATTTTTATTTATTTTTTATTTCATCTTTATTTAACCAGGTAGGCAAGTTGAGAACAAGTTCTCATTTATAATTGCGACCTGGCCAAGATAAAACAAAGCAAAGCAGTTCGACACATATAACAACAGTCAATAATACAGTAGAAAAATAAGTCTATATACAATGTGAGCAAATTCGGTGAGATAAGGGAGGTAAAGGCAAAGAAAAGGCCATGGTGGCGAAGTAAATACAATATAGCAAGTAAAACACTGGAATGGTAGATTTGCAGTGGAAGAATGTGCAAAGTAGTGATAGATATAATGGGGTGCTAAAGAGCAAAATAAATCAATAAATACAGTAGGGGGAGAGGTAGTTGTTTGGGCTAAATTATAGATGGGCTATGTACAGGTGCAGTAATCTGTGAGCTGCTCTTGACAGCTGGTGCTTAAAGCTAGTGAAGGAGATAAGTGTTTCCAGTTTCAGAGATATTTGTAGTTCGTTCCAGTCATTGGCAGCAGAGAACTGGAAGAAGAGGCGGCCAAAGGAATAATTGGTTTTGGGGTGACCAGAGAGATATACCTGCTGGAGCGCGTGCTACAGGTGGGTGCTGCTATGGTGACCAGCACGCTGAGATAAAGGGGGACTTTACCTAGCAGGGTCTTGTAGATTACCTGGAACCAGTGGATTTGGCAATGAGTATGAAGCGAGGGCCAGCCAACGAGAGCGTACGGGTCGCAGTGGTGGGTAGTATATGGGGCTTTGGTAACAAAACGGATGGCACTGTGATAGACTGCATCCAATTTATTGAGTAGGGTATTGGAGGCTATTTTGTAAATGGCATCGCTGAAGTCGAGGATCAGTAGGATGGTCAGTTTTACAAGGGTATGTTTGGCAGCATGAGTGAAGGATGCTTTGTTGCGAAATAGGACGCCAATTCTAGATTTAACTTTGGATTGGAGATGTTTGATGTGAGTCTGGAAGGAGAGTTTACAGTCTAACCAGACACCTAGGTACTTGTAGTTGTCCACATATTTTAAGTCAGAACCGTCTAGAGTAGTGATGTTGGATGGGCGGGCAGGTGCAGGCAGCGATCGGTTGAAGAGCATGCATTTAGTTTTACGTGTATTTAAAAGCAATTGGAGGCCACGGAAGGAGAGTTGTATGGCATTGAAGCTCGTCTGGAGGGTTGTTAACACAGTGTCCAAAGAAGGGCCAGAAGGATACAGAATTGTGTCGTCTGCGTAGAGGTGGATCAGAGACTCACCAGCAGCAAGAGCGACATCATTGATGTATACAGAGAAGAGAGTCGGTCCAAGAATTGAACCCTGTGGCACCCCCATAGAGACTTCCAAAGGCCCGGACAACAGGCCCTCCGATTTGACACACTGAACTATATCAGAGAAGTAGTTGGTGAACCAGGCGAGGCAATCATTTGAGAAACTAAGGCTATCGAGTCTGCCGATGAGGATGTGGTGATTGACAGAGTCGAAAGCCTTGGCCAGGTCAATGACTACAGCTGCACAGTATTGTTTCTTATCGATGGCGGGTAAGATATTGTTTCGGACCTTGAGCGTGGCTGAGGTGCACCCATGACCAGCTCTGAAACCAGATTGCATAGCGGAGAAGGTCGAGTGGGATTCGAAATGGTCGGTAATCTGTTTGTTGACTTGGCTTTCGAAGAAGCCAGAAAAAGCAGGGTAGGATAGATATAGGTCTGTAGCAGGTGGGGTCAAGAGTGTCCCCCCCTTTGAAGAGGAGGATGACCACAGCTGCTTTCCAATCTTTGGGAATCTCAGACAACACGAAAGAGAGGTTGAACAGGCTAGTAATATGCGTTGCAACAATTTGGGCAGACAATTTTAGAAATAAAGGGTCCAGATTTTCTAGCCCAGCTGTAGGGGTCCAGATTTTGCAGCTCTTTCAGAACATCAGTTGACTGGATTTGGGAGAAGGAGAAATGGGGAAGGCTTGGGCGAGTTGCTGTGGGGGGTGCAGTGCTGTTGACCGGGGTAGGGGTAGCCAGGTGGAAAGCATGACCAGCTGTAGAAAAATGCTTATTGAAATTCTCAATTATAGTGGATTTATCGGTGGTGACAGTGTTTCCTATCCTCAGTGCAGTGAGCAGCTGGGAGGAGGTGTTCTTATTCTCCATGGACTTTACAGTGTCCCAGAACCTTTTTGAGTTTGTGTTGCAGGAAGCTAATTTCTGCTTGAAAAAGCTAGCCATGGCTTTTTTAACTGCCTGTGTACAGTGGGGCAAAAAAGTATTTAGTCAGCCACCAATTGTGCAAGTTCTCCCACTTAAAAAGATGAGAGGCCTGTAATTTTCATCATAGGTACACTTCAACTATGACAGACAAAATGAGAAAAAAAATCCAGAAAATCACATTGTAGGATTTTTAATGAATTTATTTGCAAATTATGGTGGAAAATAAGTATTTGGTCGCCTACAAACAAGCAAGATTTCTGGCTCTCACAGACCTGTAACTTCTTCTTTAAGAGGCTCCTCTCGTTACCTGTATTAATGGCACCTGTTTGAACTTGTTATCAGTATAAAAGACACCTGTCCACAACCTCAAACAGTCACACTCCAAACTCCACTATGGCCAAGACCAAAGAGCTGTCAAAGGACACCAGAAACAAAATTGCAGACCTGCACCAAACTGGGAAGACTGAATCTGCAATAGGTAAGCAGCTTGGTTTGAAGAAATCAACTGTGGGAGCAAATATTAGGAAATGGAAGACATACAAGACCGCAAGATCTCACCCCGTGGGGTTAAAATGATCACAAGAACGGTGAGCAAAAATCCCAGAACCACACGGGGGGACCTAGTGAATGACCTGCAGAGAGCTGGGACCAAAGTAACAAAGCCTACCATCAGTTACACTCTCCCGCAAAATTATAAACTTAATAATACATTTTTCCATCGATGATAGCAAGCTGTCCAGGCCCTGAGGCAGCAAGCAGCCCCCAACCATGATGCTCCCTCCACCACACTTTACAGTTGGGATGAGGTTTTGATGTTGGTTGTGCTGTGCCTTTTTTTCTCCACACATAGTGTTCCTTCCAAACAACACAACTTTAGTTTCATCTGTCCACAGAATATTTTTCGAGTAGCGCTGTGGAATATTCAGGTGCTCTTTTGTGAACTTCAGACATGCAGCAATGTTTTTTTTTGGACAGAAGTGGCTTCTTCAGTGGTGTCCTTCCATGAACACCATTCTTAGTGTTTTACGTTTTTGTAGACTCGTCAATAGAGATGTTAGCATCTTCCAGAGATTTCTGTAAGTCTTTAGCTGACACTCTAGGATTCTTCTTAACCTCATTGAGCATTCTGCGCTGTGCTCTTGCAGACATCTTTGCAGGACGGCCACTCCTAGGGAGGGTAGCAACAGTGCTGCAATTTCTCCATTTATAGACAATTTGTCTTACGGTGAACTGACTTTTAGAGATACGTTTGATACCCTTTACAGATTCATGCAAGGCAACACTTCTTAATCTTAGTTCTTCTGAGATCTCTTTTGTTCGAGGCATGGCTCACATCAGGCAACTCAAATTTTGTGAGTGTTTTTAATGGGGCAGGGCAGCTCTAAACAAATCTCCAACCTTGTCTCATTGATTCGACTCCAGGTTAGTTAACTCCTGACTCCAATTAGCTTTTGGAGAAGTCATTAGCCTAGGGGGTTCACATACTTTTTCCAACCTACACTGTGAATGTTTAAATGATGTGCTCAATATAGACAAGAAAAATACAACAATTTGCGTGTTATTAGTTTAAGCACACTGTGTTTGCAAGTTGTTTTTACTTAGATGACGTTCAGATCAAATTGTATGTCAGATTTCTGCAGAAATCCAGGTAATTCCAAAGGGTTCATATACTTTTTCTTGCCACTGTACTTTATTATTACAATAATCATCATGATTTTGCCCCACTGGACAGAGTCAAGCTCAATGTAACAGTCTCAACTACAGGAGACCTTCATAAGCCCTTTATAATGCTTTATTAATAGCAAAAATACCTGTTTCAGATTTTCATGTTTTTATGTTAGTTCTGTTTATCTATTCTCATCCTCCGACCAATGTTTTGGACTTTTGGGAAAACTTGTTGTTGTGACATGTTTCTCTGGAAACTCTATTCGGATTCCTTAGAATTTCCATTGTGTTGTTGGTTTCCTCAGACATTTAATAGGTAGAACATCATTATCGGTGTTTAAGTAAAAACATCATCTCCCCCACATTCTTTGTGAAAGTCTCTTTCCACACACTAATGCACACACACACACCATGCAAACTGCCCGTAAAGATTTATATTTTACAATATAGTTAATATTTGAATAAAAGTCCTTCATTTTGCATCAGTAACTCCTACAGAGATTTACTAGAGCACCCTGGTAGAATGACATCACCTCATTTTGCTCACTTGGAGCCATGTTCCATAGCTCTTTGGAATAATTACAAAGCTATCAAAGTAATTTTTTCCATGTTAGGGTACACTTCCATAACATAAGGAAGTTATCATTCCTTAGAGAGAGGCTGGTATTTCCTGTCTAAATCTCCATACAATTCCACTCTCCGAAGAGTGATGGAGTGCTGTAGCTAGCTCAGCTCCGTGTTTTCAAAAAATTTGGTAGCACTCCTGAGAGTATAGCTTAGTTAAGTATCTGGCCAGGCTGACAGTGTTGTCAAATTGAATTTTAATATAGAACAGAACGTCTGCACGGGATATTTCATTATAAAAATCTGCCATGTTAATCTGTGCTGACGTGGTAAAAGGTTTGAATAGGAGTTATTCTAGCCTCTGCTGGCTGAACAGAGCATGTTTGCTATCCGTGAGAGAACAATCCGGATTCTTAACTTAACAATGTTGCCTAAAATGTAGCTAGGTTTGTCGTGCTGTAACGACGTTGTCAATAACAAAAGCCGGAAGTTTTCTCATACCTTGCTAACCGTTTATTTGTGTGAATACATTGAACCCGCAAAGATAAATCTATGATAAAGTAAAATTGGGGAGAATGTGGCATTAAAATGTAGGATCTTTAAGGTGCTAGCACTGTCTGACCTGCAGCACACACACACACACACACACACACACACACACACACATGGCTTTTCTGCTTCCCGCCAGTTCCTATGGAAACATGCATACAGAAAGTGAACGGACAGAAAGTTCAAGGACAGGTATGTTTGTAAATGAGAGATCCTTGGATCAGCTATGTATCTTACGAAACACACACATACTATTCAAGAACTGCACAGTACTAGATCAAGGTTGGCGGTTTAAAGGGGCAGTCCACAGTCACAGTAAAAAGGGATGGGGCTGGAGAAATGTAACCACTCAAATTCATAGACAGAGCTATGGATGAAAGGACTGACCATCCATGATATCAACATTATAGTTTATTTTACTATTCAAGTCAGTTAAGAACAAATTCTTATTTTCAATGACGGCCTAGGAACAGTGGGTTAACTGCCTGTTCAGGGGCAGAACAACAGATTTGTACCTTGTCAGCTCGGGGATATGAACTTGCAACCTTTCGGTAACTAGTCCAACGCTCTAACCACTAGGCTACCCTGACGCCCAACATAGTTAACAATGTTTTGAGGATATAAAGTGTTTGTTTACATTTACTTTGTTTTCAGACATTGGAGTAAAACAAGCTTATACACTGAGTGCACAAAACATTAAGAACACCTCCCTAATATTGAGTTGCACCCCCTTTTACCCTCAGAACAGCCTAAATCCATTGGTTCATGGACTCTACAAGGTGTCGAAAGCATTTCAGAGGGATGCTGGCCCATGTTGACGTCAATGCTTCCCACAGCTGTGTTAAGTTAGCTGGATGTCCTTTGGATGGTGGGCATGAAAAACCCCTGCAGCATTGCAGTTCTTGACACATTCAAACCAGTGCGCCTGGCATCTACTACCATACTCTATTCAAAGACACTTAAATATTTTGTCTCGCCCATTCACCCTTTGAATGGCACATATACACAATCCTTGTCTCAAGGCTTAAAATCCTTCTTTAACCTGTGTCCGACCTTTCATCTACACTGATTGAAGTGGATTTAACAAGTGACATCAATAAGGGATCATAACTTTCCCCTTGATTCACCTGGTCAGTCTTTGTCATGGAAAGAGTAATGTTTTTTAAGCTCAGCGTATATTTAGATTTTGATGGGGTACGACAGTTGAACTAAGCTCATGAGGCTTTTATACATTCTATTCTTCAAGAATCAATGGTTACAAGACCTTTTGGGTAAACTCCCTCTTTACCTCTGTAGTCTGGTCTCCTTCACCAACAGCAGTTACCAGACCCGGTCTGCTAGGTGGTTGCTACTTAAAGTCCCCAGGACATTCACAGTATTAGACAAGACTGCCTTCTCTTCTGGTGCACCAGATGCATGGAATAGTCTACAACCCATGCTTCATCTAGATATGTTAGTGCCACTGAATCAATTTAAAATATTGATGGGAGACTCTGTTACAGAGGAGTGTAAAAGTTTTTATTTAAAGCTGGATCATGTTGTTGTATTGTATTGTTGTATGTTTTAATTATGTAATGTATTGATTGTTGCTGCCTTTTTGACCAGGTCTCCCTTGAAAAAGAGACTCTGGGTCTCAATGGGCTTTTCCTGGTTAAATAAAGGTAAAAAAAAAAAAAAAAATACCTATCGTTAATTTATAAATCCAAAAATGGATGTAACAACTGCAGATTACCCCTTTAATCTTAGGCTTATATAACGCACATGTACTCATATCGATCACATTTGCGTGTCTGTGTGTCTGGGACATGTGCCGTCCATGTCTGCTGGTATATGTGCTGCGTGTTTTGGCCACGTGTTTGGCTGCAGAAACAGACAGAGACACAAACACACAGACATAATCCAATCAGGTCGTTTAACAGGCCAGACTGATGAAGACAGACTTTCACTCCAACCGTAAGTATGAACAACAACTTCAGAATCACTCAAACAACTCACAACAGTTAGTGTATATTGGACGGTGTTGTGGCGAGTCCTAAAGCTAGAGTGAAGGAATCTACAGGGTAGAGTTGTTGACAACACTTTTAAATGGTTCCACAATACGGAACGGTAGTGATGAGAGGACCTCTTTCATGTCACAAAACACCTGACACAGATTTGGGAGTAACCGGCATGATCAACAGTTGAGGAAGATTTATCTAGAACATAAATCTTGAGTCTGAAGGTCGCCACCTCAAGAACACCGGCATGTAAAGACACGTAATTGCGTACACTCTGTACCTTTTCCCTATCCTGGTGCACCACCAGCAACTAAAGCACACCACACAGGTAAGATTTATGTACATTATGTGCCATAATGTCAGTGTGCTGTGCATAGACCCAAACACCCCATCCACCAATTAAAAGTCAACCACAAGCTTAACATGGCTGCAGCTGAGATTTATCTCTTCATACACAATATGTCTGGTACTCATGTCGGGTAGGAGTCTCCTCCATGTCCCTTAGCACAGTCAGAAAGGCTTATTTTTTTTAAAACATACACTCCACACCTTAAGTGAAGCCACACGGAACAAATTACCAAGTCCCCCTTGGCAGCATCCCCCCCCCCCAAAAAAAACAAAAAAAACAACATCAACAGAAAGGAAAACAACTAAATGTAATTTTTAACTCATTATCTGTCATGGGGAGATTTGTTAGGTTTTCTCCTCATCAACGTTAGTTGGAATTGATCGTTCACAGACTAGGTGTTGTGTTGGTTTAGTGATAGAGTGATTAGTCGAATATTGGTGTGCTCTCTACTTCTCAGACACACTTAATCAGTCTGAGACACTTAAAAAGAGACACGTCTACATGGCAAACCACTGACCTGTTTGTCTTCTCTCTCTTCTCCCCCACCTCTTTTCAGTCGTTATTTTTTCACTCTGTCTACTCACAGCTTCTCAGTGGTCATAACAAGCAGGTGATTAAGCCCCTGTGTGTCTCTGTCTACTGTGTGTGTGTGTGAGTGAGTGTGTATGTCTGTCTGTGTCGTGTCTAATGCCCCCCCTACTGTGTGCAAACATGGGATTCATTATCAAAATGCCAGTGTTCTAGGCTGGCCTGTGAACTACAGTACCATGTTCTCACTCTCTTTTTCTCTCTCCCTCGCTCTCTCTCTGTCTGTCTCTCTCACTCCCTGATATATATATAGAGTGGAGTCTGGATATTTTTTTTTAACTTAACCTTTATTTAATTAGGCAAGTCAGTAAAGAACAAATTATTATTTACAATGACAGCCTACCCCAGGCCAAACCCAGACAACACTGGGCCAATTGTGCACCACCCTATGGGGCTCCCAATCACAGCCAGATGTGATACAGCCTGGATTCGACCCAGGGACTGTAGTGACACCTCTTTCACTGAGATGCAGTGCCTTAGAGTGCTGCGCCACTCAGGAGCCAACTATTAGATCGCTTGATAAAGATGGTCAAAAAATATATTAAATAAATAAAATGTTGATTTTGTGGTCAATTAACCATTTCCTTGTGGATTTTGATGTGGCCTTGGGGTTATTGTCTTGCTGGAAGAGTCAACCAGGTTTTTGGGCTCAAATGTCCTGGTACTTGGTAAAGTACATGATGCCTTTGACCTTAAGAAGGGCCCCAGGACCAGTGGAAGCAAAATATCCCCATAACATCAAAGATCCACCACCATATTCTACAGAGGGATGAGGTATGCTTTGTTCATTTCGAAAGCCAAACCCATCATTGATGTGCGTGGCCAAAGAGCTCTATTTTCCTGTCACCTGACCATAGCACCGCCTGGAGTTTGCTGAACGGCATTGCCACTTGGATTGGAACCGTTGCTATGGCCATGTTCTCCAATCTCATAAAACATTTTTAGAAAAAGGCTCAGTGTTGTTGTCCTCGTAAGGGGAGGATGCTAGAGTATTGAAACAGGGGATCCACTCATTTTGACACCGATCTCTTTTAGATGTTTTTTTGTTATTGCTTGTTAAACGAAATCGAAAACTAAAAAAGTAAATAATTAGCTTACAGTATAGCTTAGTATTTATATTATTTATTTTACAGTCTTTTTTTGCTCGGCATAATCAAGGGATCCAATAATTCCGAACCCTACTGTATATGGACTCATGCTCACACAGACACACTCTGGAAGCTTTACTGTTTATAACTGCTTATGTCTGCTTTTGTCAACAGACAGAGGAAGCTTGGCGTTCGCTCTTCATTGCACTCTGGCTCTCCCTCTATTTACTTCTCTCTAGCTCTTTCTCTCTGTTACTCTCTCTCTTCATCCCTCTCTCCATCTCCCCCCCCCCCCCCCCCCCCCCCTCTCTCCAGCCATGAAGTGTGTTTGTGTCGTTGCTTGGCGTGGACACCCACACATATGGAAGTGCTCAGGAGCTGATATGGACCATATGTTATCCAGGCTCAGGCTTTGTGTCCGTGGCACTCACACACACACAGACAGACAGACAGCACTAGCTACCACACCATGTCATTAGTGGGAGAGAGACAGCCAGAAGCCACGAAGAGAAAGAGGGAACAAAGGGATGAGGAGAGATATAATTAGGTTAAGAAAGAAAGGAGGAAGGAATGTGGATGAGAGAGAAAGAGAAGGGGGGTGTGTTGCTGTGCAGGACACTGTGTCCTCGTGAGTTCTCAGTGCTCTGGCCCCTGCTTGGGTTTCTCCGTGGTGATGCAAGCCGTATACTTGGCAGAGCGACGAGCAGACATTCTCACGCTTGAACGTGTGTTTAGGGTTTGTTTTGTTCAGGCTCTATGCGGACTATAAGTTAATAAAATATGCTTTTGGTCAATTAAGTTCAGGCCGACCCTCTGGGTGTAACAAGTGCGCAAATTCCATTTACATTATCAACTGTAAAAAGAGTCAGAATACATGTTGAAATGGCAATGTTCTTATGTACGTATCAAAGCTGAACAGGAATGCTCTATTACAAAGCAACACGAACCAGAGTTGAATTGAAATGGAATTGTCTTACTCTGGTAATACAATCTACTCAGAAGTTCCCGAGTTCTGAGAACCAACCCAGATTTCCCCCTGACTCTATTTTGGTTGTTATTGTCATAGCCTGTCATAGACTGTCATAGTCTTGCCATCAGATTGACCCTGGTTGCCACATTCAGTCATTTCAGTCACCCGTGTGAAAGACATCACCAGAACCAAACTATGCTTTCAGCAATGAGAAACGTTGGTGCCTGTAAAATCGTTTTAGCACTGTCTGTTTGATTATTATAGACTGAAAAGCCACAGACACAGCTGGCAGAACCATAACGGTGGACACAGATGCTGAACCACTATGACTGCCACTGCCACTGATACATCCAGACCCCAAATAGTTTATTTTCTGGACACTGTGGACAGCGGCTAAGACGAGGTTGTGGTTCGAATCACTGGTTTTGTGTGTCCGGCAGGTCACAAGGGAATTTTAAGTGGCTTTATGTGGGTCACAGTCCACATAAGTGTGGGTACTAGTGACCAAGAGGGCCACTCCCAACATGCTGTCTCTAGTGGACAATAACCTGACATCTTATGGTCTCTGCAATCTTGGATTACTTCAAAAGTGAATGCTTGGTGGTTCAAACTCCCAAAGTTTACTTTGGTGCATAATACATACATCAGTCTCATGTGTTTTGTTTGTTGGCCACCCTTTCCTCATCTTATGCAGCTGTAACTAGATATTAATGTGCTTGTCATCTGGATAACACCGCACCCCTAACTCAATTATTAGAGGTCATTTGTATTGAGTTAAATTTACCGAGCCTCAGCCTGACTGAACAGAGAGCAATCTTCACACACACACACACACACACACACACCATAATAGAAGTTCTGGGTAATATAATAGCAGATAGCAGAACGCATAATGCATGCACAGGAAAGCCCTGAGTTGATCTCGTTTGCCATGTAATGAGGTTCGTGACTCTAGCCCGTGTTCATCAGTCAATAGAGATGATGGGAGAGGAAAAATGTGTTATATAATTAGAGAGGAACACTTTTCACTGATGCACATTGACACAGGACAGGGAGAAAGGGAGGGAGGAAAGAGGTGCATGTGGGAAAAAGAGAGCTGAAAGACCGAGGAGGACAATAAATAGAGAGGGAGAAGGGAGGGAAAGGAGAGTTAAAACAGAGGAACATATATAAGAGAAATAGAATGAAGATTGAGAGCGACAGAGAAAGACAGAGAAACGCTGTGTGAGAGACAAAGCGAGACAGAGATAGAAAGAGAGGCAGAGCGAGAGAGACAGACAGAGGGGTGAGTGAGAGAGCTTGTTTGCTCAGGCATTGATCCACGACCCCTGGGTCCACGCCTTCCATTTACCAATCTGTGTCTTCCCCTCGCTCCCTGACTCTCTCCCTCTCTCTCCTCCCCTCTTCCCCCTCTCCACTGACTTGTTCGGCGGGAACAAACAGCATCGCTCGGGAACACCGGACCCCTGGTTGCTGAGCAACAGCACACTGAATTGATGGAGTGGAGGCAACTTCAGAGGGCTCCGTGAAGAGGCTATCAAGGCCGTTATTAGACCTGAGCCCCATAACCCCAGACACCCCACACACAAAGGCACGCACAAACATCCGTGCACACACGCATGCACACACACACACACACACACACACACACACACACGTGCACGTACGCATGCATGGGCAGGAACACACGTGTACACAAACGCACACTCACAGGTTAACAAAGGACCACACTGATAACCATGAGTCTTTCTGTGCCAAAACAATACAATTATACCCCAACATGTAGAAAGTTACCTGGTAAATAGCTATATGTAAAGTATTTTTCTACACTGAACATCTGTATTCTATCTACAGTATTGTTTGTATCCTTAGAGTTTGTACCCATATTTCACATTTCAGAACTCTCAGTTCGGATTTCCGTCTCCCTGTTTCATTTCATCACCCTCTCTCCTCTTTTACGAGTTAAGGAGGGATGGCTTCATCTCTCCTCCTCCCTGGTTAAAGAGAGGGATAGCTGTGATAATAACAGACAGGATTATTAAAGGGGGAAGTGGACTCACTGATCCGCTCTCTATTTCTGGCCTACTGTACACCACACCATCTAGAGATGTGCTGCCTGTAGACCTTCTCTTGTGGTTACTGTACCACGCTGTGGCATGAGTGTGTGTGTAAGTGTCTGTCTGCAAGCGTGAACGCACTCATGTGTGTTGCTTGCGTGTGTGTGTGTGTGTGTGAGGTTGAAACGTATGTTCCTTTCCTGCCCGGTGGTCTTGCATGTGTGAGTTTTTCAGTGTGTCTTTGTGTGTGTGTTTGTCTTTGAATGTGTGTGTGGGGACACACACGTGCAGACAGGAACACAAAAAGCATGCACACACCCCACGGAGACTACCCCTTAAAAGTGGTTGCGGTCTGTATGGCTCGTTGGCAAACGAGAAGAAAGGAGAAAGAGAACCATCATTTAGCAATTGGTCACTCATGGGAGTGCTCAACAATCCTATTTTTGAGTTTAGTTGTAAAACGTGAAAATAGGACTTGGATGGGTCGTCTTTTATATGCTGGCAAGTTGTGGAAAGTAAGCTGAAGGGTGTTTTAGAATATACCTGTATGATTCGGATCAGGGATGGTTTGATTCTTGATCTGTGCTACAACGAATTTGACAAATCCTGGCCAAAGTAAACCCTGTCATTTGCCCGAGAGGTGGGTCTAGGATCCAGAACCAAAGTACTACCAGGTATGGTGACGAGGTAATGCAAGTCACGTGGCACTACTTCAATCTATATGTAGGACAGTGACCAGCTACAGGGATCTTAGGTCAAGGACAGGGATGTGAGATGAAGGATGTGTGGCATGGATGGTATGGTGGTGAGGATGAGGGATCACGGTTATCCAGAACAGAGCAGACATCTGCCTCCCATCTGCTCTATATAGACACACCCTGCATGGGACTGGGATAGTACAGTTCCACCTACAAGTATCTCCTCCACCCAGGGGTGAAAGTAAGGTGGTGCAGTCTTTTACGGCATCCCGGCAAAACAATTAGTGGGGGTATGCCCTTCCGGTAAAACATGAGTCTATCACAATAATGAAAACAAAACATCAAGAAAACTGTATGCTATCATACCATTAATTACCATTACTGTATGTCAGAGGCATGAAAAATGAGCGGATGGACATGAAAACGGCTGGCAGGCCTATTAGTCTACATTCCAAAATGCGATGTTGTTCGACGAGAACACTGAAACACTGAGACCCACACGCGGACAGCAGTTGATTCTGGGCTAATGACAATCGCCAAATGCCATGACACTTTTTTGGGGTGTTCTGAGTAACAGATGTCTCTTTCCACTGTTTGGAGGCTGAAAATATGTTGGCGATTGGATAAACGTGCACGTGTAGCCTAGTAAAAGGAAGTAGGTGTTAAGTTGAAATGATTGTTTGACAAATCAGACGAAAACATCATGACTGGTTGTGTTACTGCCGCAATAAAATGTAATACATTTTAAAAGTTAAATGACACATCTTTATGACTAGTCCCACAGAGACCCTAATGAATGAATAGGGATTCTATATGTAATTATATGATTAGGCCCATGCATTTTTTTTTGGGGGGGGGGGGGGTGCATGTAGGACACATGGGAGGTCTCATACCAGGAAGAAATTCAATCTAAATTCACCCCTGCCTCAGCCATCACAGAGAGGGAGGGAGAGGAGGGAAGGAGAATAGTTGGCCCACACTGTGATCACGAATGCTGATCTCATCAGCAGAGCTTCAAATAATAAAAGCCGACTTTGAGCACCGTGACAACCCTGTCCAGACGAGGGATCAGTGTGTGGGCCTGTGTCTGTGTCTCTGTGCCTTTGTGACCCAAAGGTCCCTCATATGGACCCAGTCACTCAGCCCAGGCAGCTTATGTAAGGCCCTCGTGTTTAATCTTTATGAGGTAGGTAATACCTTTTCCAATATGAATGTGTTCCAGTCAATGACGTCTGCCTCCCAGGTATTTCACTACAGCCTAATACTCTAATACCTGGGATCCTCTTTGCAGGCCAGAGGTCGATTAACCATGATTAAAATGTTCACAGTAAAGGTTACGTACGTGTGAGTTGGGGGGTGGGGGAGGGGGGGGGGGTGCATGTGTGTGTGCGAATCTGTGGGCATGTGTGCGTACATTCTTCTGTACAGAGGTCACATCTGTGTCAAATACCTGCTAAAACACAGATGTGACATCTATACAGACCTATATACAGGCATCTATACAGACATACACACAGGTCTCTATACAGACATCCATGCAGACCCCTATACAGACCTACAGTTGAAGTCGGAAGTTTACATGCACTTCGGTTGGAGTCATTAAAACACATTTTTCAACCACTCCACAAATTTCTTGTTAACAAACTATAGTTTTGGCAAGTCGGTTAGGACATCTACTTTGTGCATGACACAAGTAATTTTTCCAACAATTGATTACAGACAAATTATTTTGCTTAAAATTCACTGTATCACAATTCCAGCGGGTCAGAAGTTTACATACACTAAATTGACTGTGCCTTTAAACAGCTTGGAAAATTCCAGAAAATGATGTCATGGCTTTAGAAGCTTTTGATAGGTTAATTTACATAATTTGAGTCAATTGGAGGTGTACCTGTGGATGTATTTCAAGGCCTACCTTCAAACTCAGTGTCTCTTTGCTTGACATCATGGGAAAATCAAACGAAATCAGCCAAGACCTCAGAAAATAAATTGTAGACCTCCACAAGTCTGGTTCATCCTTGGGAGCAATTTCCAAACGCCTGAAGGTACCATGTTCATCTGTACAAACAATAGTATACAAGTATAAACACCATGGGACCACGCAGCCGTCATACCGCTCAGGAAGGAGACGTGTTCTGTCTCCTAGAGATGAATGTACTTTGGTGCGAAAAGTGCAAATCAATCACAGAACAACAGCAAAGGACCTTGTGAAGATGCAGTAAAACGAGTCCTTTATCAACATAACCTGAAAAGCCGCTAAGCAAAGAAGAAGCCACTGCTCTAAAACCGCCATAAAAAAGCCAGACTATGGGTTTGCAACTGCACACGGGGACAAAGATCATACTTTTTGGAGAAATGTCCCCTGGTCTGATGAAACAAAAATATAACTGTTTGGCCATAATGACTATCGTTATGTATTGGAAAAAAAAGGGGGAGGCTTGCAAGCCAAAGAACACCATCCCCACCGTGAAGCACAGGGGTGGCAGCATCATGTTGTGGGGGTGCTTTGAGGCAGGAGGGACTGGTGCAGTTCACAAAATAGATGGCAAGGAAAATGATGTGGATATATTGAAGCAACATCTCAAGACATCAGTCAGGAAGTTAAAGCTTGGTCACAAATGTGTCTTCCAAATGCACAACGACCCCAAGCATACTTCCAAAGTTGTGGCAAAATGGCATAAGGCCAACAAAGTCAAGGTATTGGAGTGCACATCACAAAGCCCTTACCTCAATCCTATAGAAAAGTTGTGGGCAGACCTGAAAAAGCGTGCGTGAGCAAGGAGGCCTACAAACCTGACTCAGTTACACCTGCTCTGTCAGGAGGAATGGACCAAAATTCACCCAACTTATTGTGGGAAGATTGTGGAAGGCTGCCTGAAACATTTGACCCAAGTTTTAACAATTTAAAGGCAATGCTACCAAATACTAATTGAGTGTATGTAAACTTCTGATCCTGGGAATGTGATGAAAGAAATAACAGATGAAATAAATAATTCTCTCTACTATTATTCTGACATTTCACATTCTTAAAATAAATTGGTGATCCTAACTGACCTAAGACAGGGGATTTTCACTATGATTAAATGTCAGGAATTTTGAAAAACTGAGTTTAAATGTATTTGGCTAAGGTGTATGTAAACTTCCAACGTCAACTGTATATACAGGCTAAAAGCAGCACACTGTAACAGATGATGGTCCAGCCAGATATCAACTTCTATGACAACAGTCCTGCTGCCTGGGCATGGATTTTGTATTCTTTATGCCAGTGGAATTTATCTTCCCTCTTGCTATAATTACAGTTTTATTATCACATTACGAAGAGTTTTTTTCAGCATGCAAATCCAACCACTTCTGATGTAATTGTCCAAGTAGAAGTACTGTAGTACAGATCTGGGCCCATATCTACGAAGCATGTCAGAGTAGGAGTTCTGATCTAGGATTAGGTCACCCCTGTACATGTGATATTACTCATTATGATCTAATAGGGCAGAACTGATCCTAGTTCAGCAATCATACTCCAAGATGGTTTGTGGATATGGGCCCAGATCAGGTTAGGAGTGAGAGGTGACAGTGTCTTGAGAGGAACTGATGCTGTGGTCACATTAGCCAATAGGGGGTGACAGATTCCTTTGGCACCACTTCTTGTCAACCTGTTAGACGCGTAGCATGGAGCACTATGTCTATTCAAAACTCAGCTCTCCTTGATACCTCCACAACACAACAACTGATAATCCTAGTTATGCTGAAAAACTGCATTCATATATTTTCCAATACTTACTCTAACAAACCTGTTTTGTGAAATGGTCTTTCACTCTCAAACTGTTGGTCCAAATCCCCACTTATTTATTATATAGCCAGCAATCTCCTGGATTGTCTGTCTGTTCAATCCTCCGTCCCTCCTCCCCTCTCCCTCGCTGCTCCCTCCCTTAACTCATCATTTCTCCCTCCACCTCAGCTCAGGGACTGAGACTGGGTCAGAAGCGGTGCAGCCAAGCCTAGGAAGGCATGGACAGTCCCTGGACAAATGAAAAGAGAGGATTATTAGGTTGAGAGAGAGAAAGAGAGTGATTGTTTCTTTCTTGCCCTGTATGCTGCATGGCAGATTTCATAACTGAAACAGAGATTTATCTCAAGAGTATCCAGTGGGGTACAGTACCTTTAGATTGGTTCTGACATTGTGGTTATGGGTGTGTTGGTCATTTAGGACTTGAAAAAGGGTTCAGGTAGGTTTGGATGGAGGTGCTATGAGAATGCGAAAAAAGAGATTTCACACAACACAACAAAACCATTTCACACAACATGAAGGTGAGATACTCTGTCTCTATCCTGCTCCATGCCTCTCTCGTTCTCTTATCCCTCTCTCTCACGATCTCCCTCTCTATCACCCTCTCTCTCCCTCGCCCTATGAGTTTTTTTGTACACAAAGTAAAGTGCTGTTGAAAGGTACCAGGATGCCCTGTTGTATTATGGGTAGTGGAGTTCTGTCCGTGTCTGCACAATGAAATTAATCCATTATGGTGTACGATTCTCGGAGCAGTAAGATGTTGAAGGTACACTCTAAATATAAAGAGATGCAACAGAGCTAAATCAGTATGTACAGTCAGCCTGGTATCAGTTTACTTAGGTGTCATTGACCCTTTTGCAAAGGGTTTTCACAAAGTGATGCATAGAAATGATACCATGTTGGTGCAGTACACTGTACTGGATCAAATAAACATTAGCTTACAAATCGTGGTCTTGGGATAAAGTTCTATCTGACATTTTGGTAAAAATGTGTTATCCACAGAGTTGCTTTTTAAGTGGTTTACATGTGAGATATGTCCTATAAAAAAATGTAAAAGTCTAAAAAGTATATATGCGCAAACACCTTTTAACTTGGTGGTTTAAGATTCTATCTGCAATCCAATCACACAGTGCTGGGTTACTTAGATTTTTTTTCACCCGTTTTTCAGAAGAATGGCCATAAAGTAAGCTCTTTGTTGTAAAAACAAATAAATACAGATGCCTTAGAGCATGTGTAAGGCCCTTAGGATAGACATTGCTGGTTTCTTCTTGTTTATATTGATGTAGGATCTAAATATGACAATTCCGTTGCTGGAGCAAAATAATCCTGCAGCAGCGATTCAAAATATGACATATTTTGAATCGCCACCAGGTGGCAGCTGGTAGCGGTGTTTTTAGGCAATACAACGAGGTACCGTACCTAGGGGGCAATGGTTTGGGGAAAGCTTAAGTATTCTCACGGCTTGCTAGAGCATTGTGAATTGCCATAGTGCAGTGGTCTGAGCAGCACGCTATGGCTTCAAGTATCACAAGTTTGTGCCCAGTGCTGGGCAATTGATTTGACACTTTGTGCGAGACCGGGTGCGAGACATTTGTAGCTACGTTGAGGCCATTGTAGCAACATGAGCAACTAGTGCTAGCAATTCAGTGAACAACTATCCCAAAATGGAAATATCTGACATGAACAACAAGTAAACAAGTTACAGATCCAATCTCCTCAGTACCTGATAATTAATAAAGTTGACACCAACCAGAATAATTATCCTACGGGTGCTTTTCACGTGTGCTTGGTCTGCTGCTCCATCGTTGTGGACATGACAGGTAAGCTTGCATGCATGATATCAGACAGGCTATGATTTTTTGAGAGTTTAAGTATGTTTAATAGACAACAAAGTGGTGTGAAGCTAATATTGCATTGGAGCTGCTAATGAGCTTTTCTAATGAGTAGGCTTGCAATGTTATTAATTCATACAACTATCACACCTGTGCATATTATTACATGACACCGATGTTCAAGATAACATGGTTTTATATTTGTTAACTAATATTTAACTATTCTAGTCTATTTTTCTCAGGTTAAAAGCGGCTTTACCTGAATCAAAGGGAGGACCACTCCACAAACTTCAACCAGGCGATTGGGTGTCATCAAGGACCTCCACAGAAGGACCTGACACCAACAGCTCTGGACTGGTCCATTCCAGGTGCTCCTGACGACCCAGACAGCAGTGAAAGTTGCAGAGAGGTCTACATGGGTTCACGCCAGCCACTGCAGGAAGGTACCCCACCACCCAGATGAAGATGCACCAGCCGATGTCCCATCATAGGCAACCTGGATTTTCAAGCAGCATACCACCCTGAATACTGCTGCTGGCTTGCTTCTGAAGCTAAGCAGGTTTGGTCCTGGTCAGTTCCTGGATGGGAGACCAGATGTTGCTGGAAGTGGTGTTGGAGGGCCAGTAGGAGGCACTCTTTCCTCTGGTCTAAAAAAATATCCCAATACCCCAGTGCAGTGATTGGGAACACTGCCTCTGTGTAGGGTGCTGTCTTTCAGATGGGACGTTAAACGGGTGTCCTGACTCTCTGAGGTCATTCAAGATCCCATGGCACTTATCGTAAGAGTAGGGGTGTTAACCCCAGTGTCCTGGCTAAATTCCCAATCTGGCCCTCAAACCATCATGGTCACCTAATAATCCCCAGTTTACAATTGGCTCATTCATCCCCCTCCTCTCCCCTGTAACTATTCCCCAGGTCGTTGCTGCAAATGAGAATTTGTTCTCAGTCAACTTACCTGGTAAAATAACAGATAAATAAATTAAAACCCCAGATGCCATGGGGGGGACCAGGACCAGACTCTATGCATCATGTTAAGATGGCACTGAAGAGGATGGCTGACGTTTTACACGCTCCTAACCAATTGTGATATTTATATATATTTTTTTGCGTTGTTTGTAACTTATTCTTTTACTTATTTTGTACACAATGTTGCTGCTACCGTCTCATATGACTGAAAATAACTCCTGGACATCAGAACAGCGATTACTCACCACGAACTGGAAGAAGCTTTTTCCTTTAACCCTTTCACACGTACCATCACACGGGTGTGATCGTTCTACAGTGGTCCCTGAAACGTACAATCACACCCGTGTGATTAGAACGCTTATTTAGAACGCTTATTTAGAACTGCCAGTTTCGAATGACGCAACAGCTTTTTTTTATTCCAGAAACCAAAGATAATAAGAGAAGACAAGATGAGTTTGGTCTGTTTATAGTAATCATGTTGTAGGAGTGTGTCGTCTACCATCGTTCACATCCCACCATTCATTTCCGGAAGTCCTCAAAAAATGAATGAACCCTTACTCACCTCACTTTGTTATAACATCTTTGGTCAAACAGACGATTGCGTGAAACTGTCAACGGTGGGTGTAGCTGGTGCATGGAAGTCAGGCGCAGGAGAGCAGAGATGAGTGATCACAAAGCACTTTACTGAGGCAACTTGTAAGACCAGAACGCAACAGCGTCACATAAACAAATGCCCCAAAAAACAGGTAAGGCAGCACAAAGTACCAGAAACAAAGTACAAAGTACCGGCTGCCACCAAACATGGGTACACATAAAACCCGGTGCTAACCAGCCGGAAGCGTGCCAACCTCGACAATAAACAATACCCCACACAGACATGGAGGGAACAGAGGGCTATTTTCACATAGTAATTATGAGGAAACGTAAACCAGGTGTGCAGGAAAACAAGACAAAACAAATGGAAAATGAAAGGTGGAGCGGCGATGGCTAGAAGACCGGTGACATCGACCACCGAACGCCTCCCGAACAAGGAGAGGGACCGACTTCGGAGGAAGTCGTGACAGAAACCCAGAATGAATTGTATGTCAACAAACATGGCTACACAGCTGGAATTAGCTTAGCTCATCATAATCAGTACAACCCTCAAAAAAGTGTTTTACACACATAATATGTGCCCATTGCAATCTATGCAAGAATCGGAATGCATGATTTGTCACCTGTAATTTAAAACGTGAATAAAACAGTAAATATATAAATAATTACCACAAAAAAAAATCTGATAGTGATTTATTGATACAAGTGGCGTGTGCCGGCAGTCAACCATGTAACCTCTCACTCCCACTGAGCCATTCAGTGTTCCTGTTTATGTATGTAGCTAGTGAGCTAAGCTGTAGGATAAGCAATATCTTTCAAAATGAGACAACTCACAAATGTGGAAATTCTGGAGATGTAAAAAAAATTCTGACAATGAGTCTGAGTATGGAAGTCAGGAATCAGATCCTGACAGTGACAGTGAGGAGCTGCCCCCCAACTTTGTAGCCATTGAGAACCCCTAATCTGAGGATCCTTTGTCCACTGAAAAAGTCCCAGGTCCCTTTGAAGACGCTGGTGGTGACGGAGGCAGAACAACAGTGGATGAAGTACATGAGTTCTGTGGTAGCTGGAAGACAGCCAGCCACTTCACCCCTACTGGCCCTGCTGTTTGCTTTGACGAGTCCCAGTCTGGAGTGCAACGCCCCTTGCCATTTCCAACTGAGGCAGAGTGCTTCAAGTTGTTTCTGACAGAGGAGCTGGTGGGAATCATAGTAGAGGAGACCAATCGCTATGCCTTGGAGCTACAGGAGAAGAGAGAGCCAGAAGTGAGGTGGAAACATTATAGTTTACACAGGGTCCACCACTGACATCCAACATCATGAGGGGCTTGGGGTGTCCGGGTCCTTGGTGATGACCATGCTAGCTCCTCATCTCGGCAAGTACACACTTTGTACCTGGACAATTGGTACAGCAGTCCCACACTCTTCTAGCATCTGCTCTCCAACAACACAGTCAGGTCGAACAAGAAGGGGATGCCGGCATTCGGATGCAGGAAGATGCAGAGAGGGGAGGTGGAGTTCAAGGAGAACGGTCAACAGCTGGTAGTAAAGTGGCATGATAAACGAGACGTCCATGTCCTCTCCACTGTCCATACAGAAACCATGCAATTATAGAGACAATATCTCACCCACCTACCCACTGCCTCATCATCCTCTAACTTTCCTCTCCCTTTCCTCATAGGTAAAGTAATTACCTACCAAAGTATAGAGAGAACCTCATGAGAGAGCTGCTGGAGGTGCACCACACCCCTCGGCGCCCATCCACTCGTGGTCGTCCTGCTGCAGACAATCCCCTACGCCTCACTGCATGGCATTTTCCCTGCAAAGTCCCTCCAACTGCTGCTTAAGGTAGTCACACACGGAGGCACTGCAAAGTCTGCCTGTCTGGCACCAGGATAAGTAAGCAGAGGAAGTTGACAAAATACATGTGCTTAGCTTGTGATACACCTCTATGTATTTCACCATGCTTTGAGGAGTATCACATGCTCAAGCACTATTGAGCACAACTGCAGCAATTAGTGACTGGCTGACCTGACAGGTGACTTGACAGGTGACCTGCCACGATACTATGCCTTTAGAGGTGGGGGTGGAAATGCAGTTGTTGTTCAGTCACTGCATGAATATTAAATATGGGTTATGCATATTCCGTTTTTTTTTTCATCTAGTAAAACAAGTAGTTGTTGAACCAACCACCAATACTGCAATACAATAGACGACTATTACATATTGGCCTGTGTCTTTTCTTGCTGTGTTTTCATCCAGTAAAACTGTTATGGCGTGTACTCCAGCTGGCCTCAGTCTTCAGCTCCAAAGATGTCCAGCTCCAGATATGATATTGTCAAATACTGTTTGTGTGTGTGGTTTCTGAAAGTACAGAACAAAGAGGAATTATTCATTAGAATACAATATAAGGATATAGCAATAAAACACTATTACAAAGAACATAAAAATAGTATATTGCATTGACAACTCACAAATTTGAGATAAAACAGTAAGAAACTAACGTTTGAGCTCCACAAGGGGGCAAGGCAGGGCAGAACAGAGCTATGCTGAATAGACCAAGTAAACAAACCATGGTCATATGTTTTATTTATTTAACTAGGCAAGTCATTTATCAACAAATTATTATTTACAATCATGGCCAACACCAGCCAAACTCAACGCTGGGCCAATGCACCGCCCTATGGGACTCCCAATCACAGGTGGTTGTAATACAGCCTGGATTTGAACCAGGGTGTCTGTAGTGATGCTTCTAGCACTGAAATGCAGTGCCATAGACCGCTGTGCCACTTGGGAATCATAATGTCAGGGTAGCTTCAAAATACAACACAAGGTAATACTTCTCTGACGCAATTAGCATTGTTTTACAGAGCAAGCAATGCAGGTGTTGAAGCACGTTGGCTAGGAAAAACTCCCTAGAAAGGCCGAAACCTAGGAAGAAACCTAGAGAGGAACCAGGCTATCAGGGGTGGCCAGTCCTCTTCTGGCTGTGCCGGGTGGAGATTATAACAGAACAAGATGTTCAATTGGTCATACATGACCAGCATGGTCAAATAATAGGTCTGGGACAGGTAGCACGTCCGGTGAACAGATCAAGATTCCATAGACGCAGGCAGAACAGTTAAAACTGGAGCAGAATTATGGCCAGGTGGACTGGGGACAGCAAGGAGTCATGATGCCAGGTAGTCCTGAGGCATGGTCCTAGGGCTCAGGTCCTCCGAGAGAGAGAAAGAAAGAGAGAAAGAGAGAATTAGAGAGAGCATACTTAAATTCACACAGGACACCGGATAAGACAGGAGAAGTACTCCAGATATAACAAACTTACCCTAGCCCCCCGACACATAAACTACTGCAGCATAAATACTGGAGGCTGAGACAGGAGGGGTCAGGAGACACTGTGGCCCCATCCAATGATACCCCCGGATAGGGCCAAACAGGAAGGATATAACCCCACCCACTTTGCCAAAGCACAGCCCCCACACCACTAGAGGGATATCTTCAACCACCAACTTACCATCCTGAGACAAGGTCAAGTATAGCCCACAAAGATCTTCGCCACGGCACAACCCAAGGGGGGGGGGGGCGCCAACCCAGACAGGAAGATCACATCACCATAAAGGTTATGAAATGACTAACGTTACCTCACGTGTCCACGGTTATAAGGAATATACACAAATATATTATGCTCCATACATAGATAAACTATTACAACGTAATAAGGCACTTACTTTGATAGAAACGTACACATTTCCAAAGTTATTATTAGTAACGAAACAACAATGACGGCGATGCGGGCAACAGATGGAAAATGTGAACACGTGTGCAGATCCTGTTCTGACCGGAGTTACGCAGATGACTGCAGACTTGATGTCACGTTCTGACCTTTATTTCCTTTGTTTTGTATTTATTTAGTATGGTCAGGGCGTGAGTTGGGTGGGAAGTCTATGTTTGTTTTTCTATGTTTTGGGGTATTTCTATGTTTCGGCCTAGTATGATTCTCAATCAGAGGCAGGTGTCATTAGTTGTCTCTGATTGAGAATCATACTTAGGTAGCCTGGGTTTCACTGTGTGTTTGTGGGTGATTGTTCCTGTCTCTGTGTTTTGCACCAGATAGGACTGTTTAGGTTTTCACTTTTCTTGTTTTGTTTAGTCTGTTCATGTATAGTCGTCTTTATTAAAAACATGAATAACCACCACGCTGCATTTTGGTCCGCCTCTGCTTCACCACAGGAAAACCCTTACACTTGAACTGCATAAACAATTGGGAAGTGCTTGGGGAATTTTGTCCTGGTCAGAAATGTCCCAAAAATTAATTGTCTGCAAAAGTAAAAATGACTATTTTTACGTGAATTAATGAGGAGGCGGAACACACCTCAATTCAAACTGTTCTTAGAAAATAAAAACTTGTTATGAAATCATTTGAAATAAAAACAAGCTAAATACCTTAGTTTGACGGCAGCGCGGATTAAATGTACTGTTGCGTAACAATCACATTCTGGAATGGAGAGAACGTTCTAGCATCACGTGCATAAAAAAACTCACGCTGAGGCGACGGTTATAGATATTTGGAACTCACGCATGAAAGGGTTAACGAGTCCGACGAGAAGGATATACTGCTTTTCCAGGAACAGGTCCATATCATTGTAATTTGCGTGAAGAAAAGACGGAGGAAAAGAGGGCGCAGATCTGGTCGCCTTATGAGAATCTGTAGGCGAGCAAGTAAACTCCCACTGCCATCCATTCTACTTGCTAACATGCAATCATTGGAAAATAAAATTGATGACCTTCGATTACGATTATCCTACCAATGGGACATTAAAAACTAATATCACAGATAATATAGAGCTGGATGTATTTTACATGCACCGACAGAACAGAGAAGAAGCTACGTCTCATAAGACGAGGGGTGGGGGTGGGGGTCTTTTTGTTAGTAACAGCTGGTGCACAATATCTCATATTAAGTCTCGAGGTATTGCTCTCCTGAGGTAGAGTACCTTATGATAAGCTGTAGACCACACTATCTACCAAGAGAGTTAAAACTATATTATTTGTAGCATTCTATTTAGTGGCCAGGGACTTTAATGCAGTCAAACTTAAATCAGTTTTACCAGATTTTTACAAGCATGTTACATGTGCAACCAGAGGAAATAAACTCTAGACCACCTTTACTCCACACACATAGATGCATACAAAGCTGTTCCCCGCTCTCCATTTTGCAAATCTGACCATAATTCTATCCTTCTGATTCCTGCTTTCAAGCAAAAACTAAAGCAGGATGTACCAGTGACTAGATCAATACGGAAGTCGTCAGATGACACGGATGCTACAGGACTGTTTTGCTAGCACAGAATGGAATATGTTCCTGAATTCATCCAATGGCATTGAGGAGTATACCATCTCAGTCATCGGCTTCATCAATAAGAGCATCGACAACGTCGTCCCCACAGTGACAAAATGTACATATCCTAACCAGAAGCCATGGATAACAGGCAACATCCGCATTGAGCTAAAGGCTAGAGCTGCCGCTTTCAAGGAGCGAGACACTAATCCGGACGCTTATAAGAAATTGCTTTATTCCCTCAGACGAACCATCAAACAGGCAAGGGGTCAATACAGAATTAAGATTGAATCCTACTATACCGGCTCTGACGCTAGTCGGATGTGGCAGGGCTTGAAAACTATTACAGTCTACAAAGGGAAACACAGATGCGAGCTGCCCAGTGACAACAGCCTACCAGAAGAGATAAATGTATTTTATTCTCACTTTGAGGCAAGCAACAGTGAAGCATGCACCAGAGTACCAGCTGTTCTGGAAGACTGTGTGATAACACTCTCGGTAGCCGATGTGAACAAAACCTTTAAACAGGTCAACATTCACAAAGCCGCTGGGCCAGATGGATTACCAGGACGTGTACTCAAAGCAACCAACTGGCAAGTGTCTTCACTGACATTTTCAACCTCTCCCTGACTGAGTCTGTAATACATGCATGTTTCAAGCAGACCACCGCAATCCCTGTGCCCAAGGAAGTGAAGATAACCTTCCTAAATGATTACAGCATCGTGGCACTCACATCAGTAGCAATGAAGTGCTTTGAAAGGCTGGTCATGGCTCACATCAACAGCATCCTCCCAGATACCCTAGACCCACTCCAATTCGCACACCGCCCCAACAGATACACAGATGACGCAATCTCAATCGCACTCCACACTGCCCTTTCCCAACTGAATGCTGTTCATTGACTACAGCTCAGCGTTCAACACCATAGTGTCCACAAAGCTCATCACTACACTAAGGACCCTGGGACTAAACACCTCCCTCTGCAACTAGATCCTGGACTTCCTGACAGGCCCCCCCAGGTGGTAAGGGTAGGCAACAACATGTCTGCCCCGCTGATCCTCAACATTGGGGCCACTCAGGGGTGTGTACTTAGTCCCCTCCTGTATTCCCTGTTCACCCATGACTGTGTGGACAAACACGACTCCAAAACCATCATTAAGTTTGCTGACAACAACAGTGGTAGGCCTGATCATCAGCAATGATGAGACAGCCAATAGAGAGGAGGTCAGAGAACTGGCAGTGTGGTGCCAGGACAACAACCTCTCCCTCAATGTGAGCAAGACAAAGGAGCTGATCATGGACTACAGGAAAAGGCAGACAGAACACACCCCCATTAACATCAACGGGGCTGTATTGGAGCGGGTCGAGAGTTTCAAATTCCAACTATCATTGTCCAAGCACACCAAGACAGTCGTGAAGAGGGCACAACAAAACCTTTTCCCCCTCAGGAGAGAAGATTTGGCATGGGTCCCCAGATCCTCAAAACGTTCTACAGATGCACTATCGAGAGCATCCTGACCGGTTGCATCACCGCCTGGTATGACAACAGCTTGGCATCTGACCGTAAGGCGCTACAGATGGCAGTGCATACGGCCCAATACATCACTGGGGCCAAGCTTCCTGCCATCCAGGACCTATGTAACAGGCAGTGTCAGAAGAAAGCTCATACAATTGTCAGAGACTCCAGTCAACCAAGTGAAGTTTTCTCTGCTACCGCACGGGAAGCGGTACTGGAGCGCCAAGTCTAGGAACAAAAGGCTCCTTAAAATAGCTTCTACTCCTAAGCCATAAGACTGCTTATCAATTTATCAAATGGCCACCGGACTATTTACATTGACACCCTCCCCTTCCATTTGTTTTGTACACTGCTGCTACTCGATGTTTGTTAACTATGCATAGTCACTTCACCCCTACGTACATGTACAAATTACCTCAACTAACCTGTACCCTTGCACACTGACTCGGTACTGGTGCCCCCTGTATATGGCCTCGTTATTGCTGTTATTGTGCTAATTTTTATTATTTCACATGTTTTACTTTTGTTAATTTGGTAAACATTTCTTAACTCTTCTTGAACTGCATTGTTGGTTAAGGGCTTGTAAGTAAGCATTTCACGGTGAGGTCTACACTTGTTGTATGCGGCATATGTGACAAAGTTTGATTTGATTTGATGTTTGTTGCTTTCATGGTCAGTCTTCTCATTGCAGCTGTTGTATGAGCCCTGGGACATAAAGTCACGTCGGGGGTTGAGTTCAGTGGCAACAGGACCAGGATTGGAGCTGGATTAAGGTGGTGCACGCTGTGCAGGGGCATCCTGGACACCCCGAATGGGACCAAGGGCTGTGGCTGTGTCAGGTGAAGCTGTACTTTCAGTAGCTGGTGACAGTGGTATGGCTGGGTCCCCCCATGGGCCCAGGTCAGGGCTGGACTGGTCATCAGAGGTAGCAGCAGAAAAGAGAGTCAGAGGCAGACAAGGCCTCTGTCGCTGGCGACGGCTCACCGGGTAGCTCTGGCTGGTGATGATCTGGTGGATGTGAGGAATAGAATCCAGTCAGCAACATAGGCTCACTACCATGTGGCAACGCTACTAGAATCCCATAGACTGCCCAAGCTGGGGAGAGGGTTCCCCCAGACTCCACAGCATTGGAGAGGAGATCGGGTTGCGAGGGCCGAGGACATGACGTGTCCCTGCCCGGTCTCAGTCACAGCCATACCCGACAAAGGGGCCGAGGCTGGAGAGGCAATATAGTCACACCCTTTGGTCACATCCACACGTGGCAATGGTGCCGGAGCGAAGTGACAATTTCTTGCTGCTGTCCTCCATATGACTGTCCGATGTTCTCCACTGCTATATAAAACGACGGTTGTTGATGTGTATGGCTGCATTTCAGATACATTTTTGTACATTTGAATGTTGCAGTAATAGGAACTAGTCCCAGCGTTTGAGCGACCGAGAAGGAGCATTATTTTGATAGCAAGCGTTCATCCCAATGACTCGGCTGCCCCCGCATGGAAAGAGATCTGCTTATTTTCAGCCACTCACAAGGCTCATTTGAATTTCCTAATGCATCAGGAATATTCTCTGCGACTAAAGAGTGATCAAGGTTTCGTACTGTATATCACTACGAAAACCTCCATGGAAGGGGTATTTCACAAAAATGTTTAATTGACAAGTTCAATCATGTGTGCATGTCCAGGGCTATAAGAAAAAGGTGTACTGTTGGGGCTACTCGAGCACTGGAGTTGGGAAACACTTGTCCATAGGATATAGTGCATTTGTCACTTTAACAAATGCGTGATGAACATGAATTCATGTATTTGATGATGTGATTAGAAAGAAGGAAGGCTATGGTCTTTATTTAATCATTAATTGTCCATACTTTTCTATTGAAATGTAAATATTTTGAACATTCTGTGCCAGATAGAACCTTGTGGCTGAACACAGATTGACATTTCCGAGCCATAAGGTTCTATCTGTGATTGCACCACTCTAAAAAACGGATTTACAAATGTTTTAGGATTTTGATTCTCTGCACTTTAGATACATTTGAAGGGTTATGAAAGAATAATTGACTACAAAACAGTCCTGAGATCTGGCATGTGAAAACTTTGATACTCAGTATCTCAGAACTACTGTATGCTTTGCGCAGATAGAACCTTATAGTCCCAAGGTCTCAAAAAGCAACTTTTTGGTCTCTCTGACCTTTGTCATGGCTTATGGGCTTTGTGTGTACTGTAGCAATCCATGCAATGTGAGCAAGGTCACAATTCACACCAAGTGGGTTAACCCTATTGCTGCCAAGCGTAGTGTTTACCTTTTCACACCAGCAACCTGGGTTCGCTTCCCTGCCCTTCCATTCGCTACATTGGCGTCAGAAGTAGGATAGCGACGGCCTTTCGCGTTCGGAGGTGGCAGTGTGGCGATCCTCGCTACAGAGCCACGTTACAATTCCCACCAAATGGGTTAACCCTACTTGTGCAATGTCTAGGGTGTTTGCCTTTCACCCCAGAGACTCAGGTTTGCTTTCCTGCCCCACTGTTCACTACAATATTGTTTGTGTGCTGTGTATGTAGTGCTGTATACTCTAAGCATCTCTTCACAGTGCCTGGAGTGCAGCAGCGGCGTTTGGCCTTGGTGTGTTTCACCATGGCGACCCAGGCTGTTACAGAGCCCAGGGGGAGACCGCGGAAGAGGTGGTCAAGAGGAATTGAAAATGTGATCTCTTCCCAAACGGACCAAAATGACATTCCAATAACCCTTGGAGTGTCGCATAAGCTTGCGAAGGATGCCGCCCTAGGCCACAGAGTATGTGTGTGGGTGTGCGCATACACGGCATATTATTGTGCGTGCCTGTGTATATGTGTATGCGCATGTGCATGTCTACATGGGTGCATGTGTGTATATCTGGTTTGGGGTTTTGCCCACAGGCCAGAGATCACAGCTTCCACATAAAACGAGTGGATTGGGGAGGAAAGCTGAAATTGTTTTTTTTTAAACGACACCTCAAATTACACAGCGACACTTTTAGACTTCACACACAAACAAATGCACATTGGATTAATCTACTCAAATCTACAATGGACAACAAAACAACACCATATTGGGTTGACTTCCTCTACAGTGAACCAGAAGTGACAGAGACAAAAATACACACAACCTCACAGATGTTTGTTTACTAGACTCTGGTAATGAGAGGAGGTCAGAGTCCTCTATATTTTCCAGTATAATGAGACTAGCAGGCTATTGGTGGTCAAGCAGGGAGCAGCAGCAAGTGTTTCCCCAGGGGATAAACAGAATGCATCACAAAACAGAGACAATATGAGATACCTGCTACCTAACACCTGCTGTTGGAGGAACTGTCACCGTTTCCAAGCTCTCTCTATATCTCGGTCTATCTTGCAGTCTCTATCTCAGTTTCTCTCTCTCTGTCTATCTTGCTGTCTCTATCTCAGTCTCTCTCTGTCTTTCTCTGTCTCACTGTCTCTCTCTTCGTCTCTCTCTCTCTCTTTCTCTCTCTCTCTCTCTCTCTCTCTCTCTCTCTCTCTCTCTCTCTCTCTCTCTCTCTCTCTCAGTCTCCTCTCTCTATCTCAGTATATCTTGCAGTCTCTCTATCTCAGTCTCTCTTTCTGTCTCTCTCTGTCTTACTGTCTCTGTCTCTGTCCCATTCTCTCTCTCTCTCTCCCTCTCCCCCTCTCTCTCTCTTTCTCTCTCTCTCTCGCTCACTCTCTCTTGCTCACTCTCTCTCTCTCTGTGTTATGTGTCTATGTATAATACAGTTTTTAACAATCATTTTGGCACTAATTTCAGAACCTTGTGTTAATTTTTCAAAACTCTAGACACAAAACTCGAAACGGTCATCACTTGTAACACAGGCTGTCCAATGTTCAAAACCTTGCACTTGCAGAATCATTGGTTCAAATAACGAATTTATCATGAAATACCATAGGAACATTCATTTAAATGACGCACACACAAGATACCAATAGTTTCACTGTGTAGTTATTCGTACAATCATCAAATATTGTAGTACAAAATATGTGATACATGTTTCATTATGCTACTACACATGTAAATACAGTGCCTTGCGAAAGTATTCGGCCCCCTTGAACTTTGCGACCTTTTGCCACATTTCAGGCTTCAAACATAAAGATATAAAACTGTATTTTTTTGTGAAGAATCAACAACAAGTGGGACACAATCATGAAGTGGAACGACATTTATTGGATATTTCAAACTTTTTTAACAAATCAAAAACTGAAAAATTGGGCGTGCAAAATTATTCAGCCCCTTTACTTTCAGTGCAGCAAACTCTCTCCAGAAGTTCAGTGAGGATCTCTGAATGATCCAATGTTGACCTAAATGACTAATGATGATAAATACAATCCACCTGTGTGTAATCAAGTCTCCGTATAAATGCACCTGCACTGTGATAGTTTCAGAGGTCCGTTAAAAGCATCATGAAGAACAAGGAACACACCAGGCAGGTCCGAGATACTGTTGTGAAGAAGTTTAAAGCCGGATTTTGCACGCCCAATTTTTCAGTTTTTGATTTGTTAAAAAAGTTTGAAATATCCAATAAATGTTGTTCCACTTCATGATTGTGTCCCACTTGTTGTTGATTCTTCACAAAAAAAATACAGTTTTATATCTTCATGTTTGAAGCCTGAAATGTGGCAAAAGGTCGCAAAGTTCAAGGGGGCCGAATACTTTCGCAAGGCACTGTACATCACTGTAAAATTACTAGTAGAGAGAATACTACAGACACAGTGGAATCATTGAAGAAAATCTGAAATTTATTGATGAAATTCAATAAAATCACAACATAGGTTTCTTTGAATCAAAGCAAAAATAATTAGCTACAAAAAAATAAAAAACAGTTAAAGGTCAACTGTAGTGTTCCTCACCTGGCTTACTGTAAAACATCACTGCAGTGTTCCTCACCTGGCTTACTGTAAAACATCACTGCAGTGTTCCTCACCTGGCTTACTGTAAAACATCACTGTAGTGTTCCTCACCTGGCTTACCGTAAAACATCACTGCAGTGTTCCTCACCTGGCTTACTGTAAAACATCACTGCAGTGTTCCTCACCTGGCTTACTGTAAAACATCACTGCAGTGTTCCTCACCTGGCTTACTGTAAAACATCACTGCAGTGTTCCTCACCTGGCTTACTGTAAAACATCACTGCAGTGTTCCTCACCTGGCTTACTGTAAAACATCACTGCAGAGTTCCTCACCTGGCTTACTGTAAAAAGCAAAACAAAAGATTGATTACTGTACTTCTATATTTCCATCCACCTTGTCATTGTGGATTTGGCCACAGGTTCTCATCCACATCACAATGGATGTTTTCATTAGCCAAACATCTTGGGAAGAATCTTCTGGCATGGCGAATCCAGGCCTGACACTGGTCTGCTGTGATGTCATTGCATGCGTCATCCATGGCCTGGAGATGGGTGGCTTGTTCGTGAGGGCGCCTATCATATACCTTCCACCTCCATTTGGAGAAAAATTCCTCGATCGGGTTAAGGAAAGGAGAGTATGGGGGTAAGTACAGGGTGGTAAATTGTGGATGGGCCTGAAACCATGCTTGCACCATTTGAGCATGGTGGAACCTGACATTATCTCACACAATGACATAGATCATGCCATCAGCTCTACAGACCTGATTTAGCTCATCAAGGAAGGTTACATTCGAACAGCGAATCATGTGGCTGCCTGCAACTCAATATATAGAGTAAATAGAGTAGTGAGTTTTAGATGTTGTTCGACCAAACATTAGAACAGGCAAGATGAGTAATCCAACCAACTTTGACCCTGGTATGATTGTTGATGCCACACATGGTGATTCCAGCATCTCAGAAACAGCTGCCCTCCTGGGATTTTTGCGCACTACAGTCTCTAGAGTTTACAGAGAATGGTGCGATAAACAAAACACATTCAGTGAGCGACATTTCTGTGGCCAAAAACACCTTGTTAATGAGAGAGGTCAGAGGAGAATGTCCAGACTCATTCAAGCTAACAGAAAGGCCACAAATGCTCAAATAACAGTTGTTTAAAACAGTGGTGTGCAGAATAGCATCTCTTAACATACAACACCGTGAATAATTCAGGCTGTTGTGGAGGCAAAAGGGGGTTCTACCCACTACTAGATAGGTGTACCTAACTTTTCCAGACCATGTTTTCAGATTTGACATTACTGTACACATTACATTACTGTACAGTAATGTCAAATCTGAAAACATGGTCTGGAAAAGTGGTACATGGGACCATAGAAACAGTGTCTGATAAAGAATGATAAAGAATGATGATGAAATATTACATCCAGAGATAATGTAGTCCAATTGGTTCATGTTCCACGGTAATTGGTGTCAATGGATCTCATTATCCTGAAACTTTCATGATCTAAACATGGAATATTGGTTGTCAGTTTCCATAAAACTATGCATTAAGAGTAATGCAACAGTTACTTATCATTTTGAGCAGTTATATCAATTGATATTTAGATCACTGTAATGAAATTAATAGACAGTCATCTCAGATGTAGTGTGTGAATTGCATTTTGAAATGGTAATACTTTGATGTTCAGTTGTGTCATTTTGAAAAGGTGATTTTAGTTCAATGAACAAATGATCTTAGCTTTATGTGTATTGTATCCAAGCAATTGAAAAAGTGTTAGAGTTTTGAAAAACTTGCATTTTGATCATTGGTTGTGAGTTTTGTGTCTAGAGTTTTCAAAATGACACAAAGGTTCCGAAATTAGTGCCAAAGTGTTTGTAAAAAACTGTAATGAGGAGAATAATCCCTGTTCATGTAAGTTGGTAGATTCATGCAGGTGTCAGTGAGAAGACACATATGCGCCTCTCTCAAAGCCTCCTTGACCCTGGGCTCAACACTGCAACACTCACCTCACCCTAATCTGGCTCTGTCTATTCTCCATTCGCCCCGTGTGTGTGTGTGTGTGTGTGTGTGTGTGTGTGTGGGTGTGTGTGTGTGTGTGTGTGTGTGTGTGTGTGTGTGTGTGCGTGCGTGCGTATGTGTGTGTGTGTGTGTGTGTGAGTGAGTGTGTGTGTGAGTAAGGTGGCATCTGTACAGCTGGCAGTGGACACTGGGGATACTGCCCATGTGTTCCAGAGAGTTATGGGATGAATGGGAGACTATTTTATGGCTGAAGGTGGATTCGCTCTCTCTCTCTTTCTCTTTCTGTCTCTTTCTGTGTGTGTGTGTGTGTACGTGTGGTTGGTGTGTGTGTGTGTGTGTGTGTGTGTGTGTGTGTGTGTGTGTGTGTGTGTGTGTGTGTGTGTGTGTGTGTGTGTGTGTGTGTGTGTGTGGTTGTCTGTGTGTGAGTGTATTTGGCCTGGAGGTGGATTTCCCATTTCTTCTGATGCAGCTGGGCAGGTTGAAGATTGTGTGAACGGCCAAAGAAGGAACGCTTTATTGCACGCTTATTCTTGGGGAAATTGTATTTAGACCAAATTCAGATGCATTCCAGAGTTATTGGAAAAGCAGGTCCCGATTCCACAAATAAAAACAGAAGTAAATAACCAAAACGTTAAATACACTGAACAAAAAAATATAAACGCAACATGTAAAGTGTTGGTCCCATGTTTCATGAGCTGAAATAAAATATTCCAGAAATTAGTTTACATCCCTGTTAGTTTCTCCTTTGCCAAGATAATCCATCCACCTGACAGGTATGGCATATCAAGAAGCTGATTAAACAGCCTGATCATTACACAGGTGCACCTTGTGCTGGGGGACAATAAAAGGCCACTCTAAAATGTGCAGTTTTGTTACACAACATAATGCCACAGATGTCTCAAGTTTTGAGGGAGCGTGCAATTGGCATGCTGAATGCTGGAATGTCCACCAGAGCTGTTACCAGAGAATTCAATGTTAATTTCTCTACCATAAGCCACCTACAATGTTGTTTTAGAGAATTTAGCAGTACGTCCAACCGGCCTCACAATAACAGACCATGTGTAACCACGCCAACCCAGGACCTCCCCATCCGGCTGCTTCACCTGCAAGATTGTCTAAGACCAGCCACCTGGACAGTTGATGAAACTGTGGGTTTGGACAACTGAAGACTCTCTGCACAATCTGTCAGAACCCGTCTCAGGGAAGCTCATATGCGTGCTCGTCATGCTCATAACTGACTTCAGTGGGCAAATGCTCACCTTCGATGAGCACAGGCACGCTGGAGAAGTGTGCTCTTCACAGATTAATTTGTCCAGCACAGTTTCAACTGTACTGGGCAGATGGCAGACAGCGTGCATGTCATCATGTGTGCAAGCGGTTTGCTGACGTCAACGTTGTGAACAGAGTGCCCCATGGTGGCGGTGGGGTTAATGTATGGGCAGGCATAAGCTACGGACAGCAAACACAATTGCATTTTATCAATGGCAATTTGAATGCACAGAGCTACTGTGATGAGATCCTGAGGATAATTCAAGGCCCCATGTCGCAAGGATCTGTACACAATTCCTGGAAGCTGAAAATGTCCCAGTTCTTCCATGGTCTGCATACTCACCAGACATGTCACCCATTCAACATGTTTGCGATGCTCTGGATCGACGTGGACAACAGTGTGTTCAAGTTACCGCCAATAGTGGGACAACATTCCACAGGCCAAAATCAACAGCCTGAACAACTCTATGCGAAGGAGATGTGTCGCGCTGCATTAGGAAAAAGGTGGTCACAAAAGATACTGACTGCTTTTCTGATCCACACCACAACTTTTTTTTAAAGGTATATATGACCAACAGATGCATGTATGTATTCCCAGTCATGTGAAATCCATAGATTAGGACCTAATGAATTTACTTCAATTATATTATATTGTTTTCATTATATGAAATCTTTGAAATTGTGGCATGTTGCATTTATATTTTTGTTCAGTATAATTACAAATTCATAACTTTCATAACCCACAGTTTCATCAACTGTCCAGGTGGCTGGTCTTAGACAATCTTGCAGGTGAAGCAGCCGGATGGGGAGGTCCTGGGTTGGCGTGGTTACACATGGTCTGTTATTGTGAGGCCGGTTGGACGTACTGCATAACTTATAGGGTGACCTATAAGCGTTCCGAGCATCTGTTGAGAGGTAACCAGCATTTTTCCGTAACGAGGTCAGGTTTCCGATGATTCTCAGATGGACTGGTGTATCATTCCCATTTTCCAGCCGCCTTCAAGCCGGGGAACATTTTCCCCTGATTTTTTATGTACCCACTTGGATCAGAAAAAAACATTTACCACAACTCATTTTAAGAGATGACCCGATGCTTTCCGAATGTTTATCCGGACTGTAGTTTAAGTAATTGGGAACATCCCAGGGTTATAGATGTCTAATGATGTTTACGTAACTGCTCATTTGAAGTCGATTGTGGAGAGTTGGCTGAAACGAAGCTGGATGTTTTTATTGTCTGGGTTAGATCACCTTAGATGACAGCTACTAAGGTTCTTTCAGGTTGAATTAATCACTGAGCGGATGACGACGTTGTGTTTGGTAGCGATTACACACACGTGTGCTAAAGATGTGACATTTGATTTTGCTAAGGTTACCAACGAAGGCAACGTTATAAGCTTAGCTCTCCTTTTGTGTGTTCTTAAACATGCTAATCTTCAAACACATTCTGAGTGGCGCAGCGGTCTAAGGCAATATATCTCAGTGTCACTACAGACCCTGGTTTGATTCCAGGCTGTATCACAACCGGTCGTGATTGGGAGTCCCATACGGCGGCTCACAATTGGCACAGCGTCGTCCGGGTTAGGGCTTGGCCGGGGTAGGCCGTCAATGTAAATAATAATTTGTTCTTAACTGACTTGCCTAGTTAAATATAATAATAATTATTATTATTATGCTAAACAAAAGCCTGGAAATTTAGAGTGGATAATTTATGAGACAGAGTGGCAACAGATTGGGCTTGTATCTTCAGTTACGCAGAACATCCAACCACAGTCAGGAAATCCATGGTAGTGATTTTATCATGAAAATGAAAAGGCTTGTTAAGATGTGTTTAGCCAAACATGCCCTCATCAGGGTCAGATAAAGATTACATCCTTTACAGTCTAATCATTCCAACTGTCTCCAGAACAGGCACCAACCCAGAGCCCCCGATCAGTCGTGAGGCAGAACAGCAGAGGCTAAACTTCAGCCTGGATAAGTGGGTTCAGTCGTATGCTTCTCCACCAGGATCGATGGCTGGCTGTTGCGTAATATTCAGTCGGGGACTTACCTAACCGCCTCATCACCAGCCTCCGAGGTGCTGCTTCCTCATCCATGAGGAAAACCCACCAATCAGAAAGCCAGGAGAGCCCTGACCCACCACAGTCTTCACTCGTTCATGCATGAGCCGGCGGCTGATTTGCAGCCAGGACAACATGCTTTACACTGGCGTCCAATTAGCATCACCGATTGAATAATTGACCTGAGGAAGAAGGGGAAGAGGAGCACGGAAGGTGAGTGTGGTGTGTTTGCCTGGGATTTCAGAACAAGTGATGCTGTCAATGTACTAGTGCACAACCACCTGTTTAATCAACCTCACTCTGAAAGGAAATCAATTGTCTATCCCCCAGCCTATACCTTCCCTAACTCTCCCTTCAATACACCACAAGACATTACAGCCCAACCCAGCTCTATCACCAGCCACACCCTCCCCCCTGTCTTATATTGCCTGCCTGTGTTAACTACCTGACTACACATCTGCCTGGCTGTCTCTGCCTGCCCCTGGCTGCCTGTCTGTCTGCGAGTGAGTGAGGTGGATTCTACAGATGGCAGGGGACGCTGGGGATACTGCCCATGTGTTCCAGTGAGTTATGGGACGAATGGGAGACCATTTTACGCCTGAATATGGATCTCTTCCTCTCTTTCTCTATCCCAGTGGGATGTGAGATGTTCTGTACAGTTTGGAAACTGTGCTATTCTGTTCTGTGTCGTACTGTGCTCTCCAGTCCTGTTCTGTGTCGTACTGTGCTCTCCAGTCCTGTTCTGTGTCGTACTGTGCTCTCCAGTCCTGTTCTGTGTCGTACTGTGCTCTCCAGTCCTGTTCTGTGTCGTACTGTGCTCTCCAGTCCTGTTCTGTGTCGTACTGTGCTCTCCAGTACTGTTCTGTGTCGTACTGTGCTCTCCAGTCCTGTTCTGTGTCGTACTGTGCTCTCCAGTCCTGTTCTGTGTCGTACTGTGCTCTCCAGTCCTGTTCTGTGTCGTACTGTGCTCTCCAGTCCTGTTCTGTGTCGTACTGTGCTCTCCAGTCCTGTTCTGTGTCGTACTGTGCTCTCCAGTCCTGTTCTAGGTTGTAATTTTCTGTTTTCCAGCCCTGTGCTGTACTGGGCTGTTCTGTCCTGGTGGTATACTGTATACTGGTCTTTGTTGTTCAAGATTCACTTCAAAATGTGACATCCATGTGCTATAACTATCAAGGAGGCTTGGGTTTTGCTAGGGTGTTGTGGGTGGGGATGGTAGACGGGCATCCATTGCGAGTTCCGGGCTCCGAGGGTCGCGTGTTCATGATGCATCCATCACTATACTGGAGAGTGGTACTCAGTAATGGATTGTATTGGATTTGCCCCAAGCATAACACTATGCAAAAGCCATATTTTTTGCAGTATCACTTTAGAGCTTTGTTGCAAACAGGATGAATGTTTTGGAATACTTGTATTCTATACACGTCTCCTTCTTTTCACTCTGTCAATTAGGTTAGTATTGTGGAGTAACTACAATGTTGTTGATCCATCTTCAGTTTTCTCCTTTCACAGCCATTCAACTTTGTAACTGTTTTAAAGTCACAATTTTCATCATGGTGAAATCCCTGAGTGGTGTCCTTCCTCTCCGTCAACTGAGTTAGGAAGGACGCCTGTATCTTTGTAGTGACTGGGTGTTTTGATACACCATCCAAAGTGTAGTTAATAACTTCACCAGGCTCAAAGGGATATTCAATGTCTGCTTCTTTTACCCAGCTATCAATAGGTGCCCTTCTTTGCGAGGCATTGGAAAACCTCCCTGGTCTTTGTGGTTGAACCTGTGTTGAAATTCACAGATTCACAAACTGAGGGACCTTATGGATAATTGTATGTTTGGGGTACAGAGATGAGGTAGTCGTTCATAAATCATGTTAAACTCTTGTATTGCACACAAAGTGAGTCCATGCAACTTATTATGCGACTTGTCATAATGACCCTTTGACATTATGGGGTATTGTGTGTTGGCCAGTGACAAAACCTCTGCATTTAATCAATTTTAAATTCAGGCTGTAACACAACAACATGTGGAAAAAGTCATAGGGTGTGAATACTTTCTGAAGACACTGTATTTGGGTCCATTTTGTTAACACACTCCAGGACCAGACTTGTAAATAACAGATTGTCGATAAATACTTTCACTAAATACTATCTGTAAAATACAAACAATTTCCAAAGAAAACGTTGTCTAAAATCAGAATTTGACAACATATCAATAATTCCCTCTACACAAGTCTAGAGAATATATCTAAGGATAGAAATTTCCCGTTTGGAGCATCTTAAAAATTTGACGATTGCAAAATATGGGAAACATCAGAATCTGAAGTGAAATTGGTCAAAGAGACCACCAACAAGCTCTCACAGTCTCAATTCAGAATTAGACGTTCATCCATGTTTCGCAAACTTTAAATTTTGAAGTTGTTCCAAACGTCCAATTTAGAAGTGTTTGGTTTCTCCTCTGTATCGTTCCAAGGTTAAGTTTAGGCATTAACTAAGAATTCTTAAGGTCAGGCGTTAATTCCAAATTCTTAAGGCAACGCATGAACTTGGAATGGTTAAGGTAAAGGTTAAGGTTTGGGATCGGCTTAAAACAAAAATATCAAAAACAACTTTTTATTTCTGGAATTGAACATGCAACCTTTGGAAGCACGGGCTGATGCCTACACCTATCAGCTATCCCCATCCACAACACCAAAGCCAACTTGAAGGTAACAGTGCTCACTGTTGCCCATAGTGGCAGATTTCCACGTCACCTCCCGACGTCCTCAGACAGGAATGGATGTCAAATACTAACTTTTATCACGGGTGACCTGCCTGAAAGAAACACCAGACACAGGCACCTCAGTAAATACTGGAGGTGTGCAGTAGAATACATTACAGCCCACCCTGCCGACAGACACAGACAGGGATTTCAGCTGGGCCGTGTGTGCTTGCTTGCACGTGTGTGTGTGTGTGTTTACATATACAATGTTGTGAATATGTTTCCTTACGCCTCTATATGTGTAGATACAGTTTAGTAACTGTGTGTGTGTTTGTGTGTGTGTGTGTGTTATAACTTTACTATCCTTTTGGGTTCCAAAAGTAAAACATGGAAAATTTGACATTTCGGCTGGTCCCCAAAAGGAAAAAGGCTATTTTAGGCTTAGGGGTTAGGTTCAGGGTTATGTTTAGGTTTTGGGAAAATACAATTTTGAATGGGAATACATTTTTTGGGTCCCCACTTGGATACTAAAACCAACGTGTGTGTGTGCATGCGTGCGTAATTTATGGGCTCTCTGTCACATTCAGCCACATGGCAAATGGCTCAACAAAACACAAATGACAATGCCCAAGGACCAGTCAGCTATTCCCCCTCTGAGGGGCCAAAATGTATCTCTCGCTCTACAGTATCCAGAGGCCTGATTACTGGAACGTGTGATAGAATAATCCTACAGCAGCCATGTCTGGTATCTATTTAAATCTCGTCCTCTGAGGAGATATTTCATGTCATCTATATGGATGTATGATCTCTTTGGTAACTTGTATCTGTAGAGGGTAAACTCTAAATTACTCTGTACAAAGGGGTTTTAATGTCTTCTCGGGAGTTCTGTCTTATTTATGTTGGCATCATCCCCCATGCAAGCCGTTAGATGCTGTGACTTCCTGTGGAGATCAGGTTACTGTTAACTTGATATTGTTTGATTTGTCAATGGTGGTTGGTTTTGGTTTGAAGAAGTTACACTTTAAGATGTTATAAATGGATTGAAGGTCTGTTGCTCTTACTCTTATACTGTATCCTGTCCGTGGAGGAAGGTTTTCTGATCAATTCTCATTTCCTAGGCTTCTAGGCCTCTGGCTCAGTCGGCATCTCTTTGTTCATGCTTTGTCTTGTAAGTTAACCTGGGGATCTGTATGCCGAGATTGTGACTGCTATATTAATGTCAGTATTGCCTAGTAACTTAAGCGTTATGCCTAGTATGTGAGTCCATTCATTCTGCAAAGTTATTAAATAAGACTTGCTTTGATATTTGCTCCTCATTACCAATCCTTGATCTTAGTCAGATAAACACATACTGGATTGCACATGGTTTGACTATAATGTTACATTTAGTCAGATACATTTTTTTACGGGATAATTACATGGTCTTACTACGTGTTGCAGGTGAGGTATATATATAGGTATATATATATCTATATATATACATGTGTGTGTGTGCGTGTGTGTGTACGTGCGTGCGTGTAGGTTTCTTTATGCTGAGAATTGGTTAGGGTTAGGGAAGATCTTATTGATGTCAGTCTCTCTTGTGTATTCTTCCTCTATCACTCCCTGCTGAAATGGGGTGTGTGTGTGTACCTGTGCGTGTACCTGTGCGTGTGTGTGCCTGCGTGCGTGTGTGTGTGTTTGTGTACGCTGATTCCGCTTCTATCCCTGCCTGCTGAAAGAACTTTACAGATTTTAATTGAACATTGCTCTGAGATGCAAAGTGTATTTCTCAAGGGAGTCACATACCCCTTTAGTGTTCTTTATCTGAATATCTCTCCAGATAATAAATCAAACCAAATAACAACACCCAGTTCTCGGTACCAAGCACTATCTCTTTCTCTTTCTCTAAATCTTGTCCTCTGATGAGATATTTTATGTCATCTATGTGGATGTATGATCTCTGATAATTTGTATCTGTACAGGGTAAACTCTAAATTACTCTGTACAAAGGGGTTTTAATGTCTTCTCAGGAATTCTGTCTTATTTATGTTGGTATCATCCCCCATACAAGCCGTTAGATGCTGTGACTTCCTGTGGAGATTGGGTCTGGGTGATCAGGTTACTGTGAACTTGATATGGTTTGATTTGTCAATGGTGTATTTCTCAAGGGAGTCACACCCCCGTTTAATGTTCTCTATCTGAATATCTCTCCAGACAATAAATCCAACCAAATGACAACACTCAGTTCACAGTACCGAGCACTATCTCTTACTCTCTCTTTCTCGCTCTCTTTCTATCTTTCTCTCTTTCTTTCTAAGGGGTAGACAAAGAGAGAGAGAATATTTTATTTAAAACAAAATTCTTTGAAGGGGAGTTTTGTATGAGTATTCAAGTGTCTGTCTTCAAGTGTGTGTGTGTGAAGGTTTGCATGAGTGTGTGTGTCAGTGGCTAAGTGTCTGTGTGTTTGTGTGTATAGCCGTATCCTATAATTAAGCAATATGGCTTAAGCCATGTTGGTATATGGCCCATATACCATGGCTAAGGGCTGTTCTCACGTATGATGCAACGCAGAGTGCCTGGATACAGCCCTTAGCCATGGTATATTGGCAATATACCACAAACCCCAGAGCTGTCTTATTGCTATTATAAACTGGTTACCAATGTAATTAGAGCAGTAAAAATACATGTTTTGTCAAACCACGGCTTTCAGACAATCAGCATTCAGGGCTCTAACCAACCAGTTTATGATGTGTTTTAATGCACTACTTGTTTGTTAGTGTTTTGGCTACAGATTGACCCTGAATGATCATACTATGATTCACTGTTATTGCAGCTGGACACCATAGCAAACTTAGCACACAAAGACAAGTTTTTACACAAACAGTATCTCGCAAGTTAGTCTTCATTTTACAAACAGCCAGCTATCAGCCTGCTTTGATAAGGCACACACACACACACACACACACACACACACACACACGCGCACGCATGCACGCACGCGCACACACACACACACACACACACAATCGGATATATTGTCACCTTATCATTCTATCGCTACAGATCACCTATGACATGGTCATTTAACAGATGCGTTTATCCAAATTGACTTACACAGAGTTAAGAAATGAAGCGCACATCTCTGATGTTGCAAGCATCATGCTACAGTGCACCCTATGTTTTGACTGCAGTTATCAGTGTGTGTGCAGGCAATGATGTTAGAGGTAGCCAGTAAATGGACAGAGGACATATGGTGGGTGAATGTGTGTGTGTGTGTGTGTGTGTGCCTATGTATATGTGTGGGTGCATACATGTGTGTGTGTGTGTGTGCGTGTGCACATGCGTGTGTGCGTGTGCGTGTGTGTGTGTGTGTGTGTGTGTGTAGGCCAGGATCAACAGCATGCTCTCTATCTATCATGGACTGAGGTGAACTCTGAGAGCTACAGCTTGCCAGCGGGGCTTAATGCGCAACAACACGACAAGACAAGACCACCATCATACCCTACTACAGTATATGGGCCACACACTTACATATGCAGGCACACACACTAAAACATCACACATGCACAGACGCATGTACACATACACATGAGCGCAGGTCTGAACTTGTTATCCTGCTGTTGAATATATAGATTCTCAATGCACAGTAACTACATAACATACATGGATGCTGCTTGCACATATTCTGAGATGTACAACCCCCTTCAGACGCATACAGGCATGTATACATGATGACAGAAGTATACATGATGACAGTGTCAAAGATCTCACCTCTAAAAACAGAGTAATTGAAACAGTGTCTCCACCCTGCATGTTTGAATAGATAATCCTACACGGAAATGACTTTTTTCCTACCATTGTAATGACATACTCAAATCTGTGTCTGTCTGTCCCCTGTGACCGTGAACCCAGTAGATAAATCTGGAACGTATCATCACCTTCACTGGAGTCTATCTTTCTGTTTACTCCGACTCTGCCATGGCACCCGCTCCACTCTGCCCAAGACATGTCATCTAAAGCCATGATGCTACTCCAGTCAGCACTCACTCACAACTATCCTATAACGTTTGAATCTCATCACGGACAACTTTAGCATTGTAGATAATTAGCGACTTCTCAACTACTTACTACGTTTTTTTAGATACTTTGCAACTGCTCTCCATATTAGCTAACCCTTCCCCTAACCTTAACCCTCACCTTAACCTTTTACCTAACCCTTCCGTCGGAGTAGTCCTACCTAAGACGACCTATGACGACCGACCAGGCGTTCCTCTTCTGTTCCCATGCTGGACACCAGGGCTTGATTACAACCTGTGTCAAATGGTGCCAACATTTTGTGTCTGGTCTTTCAGCGGGGGAGAGGGCGAATGTATCAAAGACCTGCCTGGGCCCAGGACCACACGATATGGTTTGTTACATTGTTGTGTGTGTGTGTTTGTGTACTGAGGAACAGGTTACTTGAATCCAGAAGAAAGACACTTTAAATGTCCTGTACGTTAGGGGCTTTCATGAAGGTAAGTGTTGCCTGGTAATGTGACTGACATGACTTCTCTTTGGAGCGTGTGTCATCCGGCAGCACAACACACAACCCTTTGTGAAACATATGTTTATGTCATATTCGACACAGTGGGTTATGACACGTTTCTCATTGGGTGATTGTGTCACAGAGATATGCTACATTTATAAACCCTGTATAAACACTGACATATGGGTTATAGATCATTTGTGACACATTTATGTAGTGCTTATGAAGGCTTTACGAAGCCTTTATAAGCTGCACTTCATTTAAAGCGGGACCAACATTTAATAATACGTGTGTATCACGTCTATTGGGCTGGGCACTTAGGAATACTCAGTCATCAGGTTTCAGAGAGATAATCTAGCTACATGTTACCTCATTAGGGAAATTGGTGCTTTGAATGAGATTTTGCCACTTAAGCGGCTTAGCCTGTCAGAAGCACTGGTTCCTGTCTCATGTGTGCATATATGTGTTTGTCATCTCTGAGGTATGTGAGATTACTCCTGTATAGAGGGGCCCATCCTTGGTGATGCCTAGTGCCTTGAAGCAAGGCCAGGAATTATTATTATTGTTATTTATTTAAACCTTTATTTAACTAGGCAAGTCAGTTAAGAACAAATTCTTATTTTCAATGACAGCCTAGGAACAGTGGGTTAACTGCATTGTTCAGGGGCAGAACAACAGAGTTTTACCTTGTCAGCTCGGGGATTCAATCGTGCAACTTTTCGGTTACTAGTCCAACGCTCTAACCACTAGGCTACCTGCCGCCAGGAATGTCATATAAAGTTGAAGCATTTGGCAACGCAGGCTGAGTACATTATAATGACTAAACAAGAGGAAGTGATGCCCTTGTCATGGAGGGAAGGAAGGGAGGGAAGGAGGGAGAGAGAGAGAGAGAGAGAGAGAGAGAGAGAGAGAGAGAGACATAATAGGCACAGCTTAAGTGTCAGTCATGACAGTCATCAGCACAGTGCTCAGTCTCTCTTTTCCATTAGTCTGTTGTAATGACTGGTTCCATAGGGGGTGTGGTGGGTGCTGCTGGGGGGTGGAGGGGGAACCCAGAGGGTTAAACCTAAAGGAGGAGAGGAACAAGATGCTCCATCTCTGACATTATCAAAGATCAGGGAGCTTTAAAAGGTCGGCGTTGCCATATTCTCACTCTCTGCAGTATTGACACTTGGCATTTATCTGATCTTTTGCTCTAATTAAAAAAAGAATGAAAAACATTTGCTAAGAATGTTGCGGTGGTTCACTCAGTGTGTGTGTGTGTGTGTGTGTGTGTGTGTGTGTGTGTGTGTGTGTGTGTGTGTGTGTGTGTGTGTGTGTGTGTGTGTGTGTGCATGTGTGTGTGTGTGTGTGTGTGCGTGCGTGTGTGTGTGTGTGTGTGTGTGTGTGGATATGTGTGCATATGTGTGCATATGTGTGTGTGTGCATATGTGTGTGTCCTATGCATGTGTATGTGTTCCCTTACATAACAAGAGGGGACAACATTCCGATGAGCCCTCAAGATGTCTATTTTCAGGTTTCTCCAAACGTGTTCCCATTTTCCCCCACTTTCTCTCTCTCACTCTCTCTCTCTCTCTTTCTTTCCTTCTTCTGGCAACAAGTAAACAGGAGATAAAAGCTTTTCCCCTTCTGATTTCCAGGAACTCAAGTGGACCTTCATCAGTCGGCAGGCAGCCACTGAATGCAAAAGGCAAAATAACTGAACATAACAGCCTCATGGATCATTTCCAATATGGCCACCAGCTGTGGCCTTCAGTTTCTAGAGATAAGTTAGATGTAAGAGTAGTTGCAAAGTATCTCAAAAGTAGTAAGTAGTTGAAAAATGACAAAAATGCTAAAGTTTTCCATTATGAGATTGGAACTTTCAACCTATGGGTTGCTAGACGTTTCCATTATACGCCTATCTAATTCACCCCGACCAACCACCCTAATTTTGTTTTTACTTTAAGTAACCATCTGTCTTATGTAACCATACCAAACATAACATATCCTACTATGTTGCGTCTAGTCTATGAGACCAGGCTGCCTCACATTGCCATCGCCAGCACTCCAAAATTAAATTAGAGAATCAACACATTGTCATCCAGCATTGTCTTCCAGCATGCGGCCTCTCTGTCCATAAAGAGGAGAGATGGAGCAAAGAGATCAAGAGAAGCAAGATGTGAGAAAATGTTTTGGTCCCGCTATAAATGCAGTGCAGCTTATAAAGACGCATAAAGCCTTCATGTAGCCTTCATAAGCACTACATAAATGTGTCACAAGTCATCTATAACGGTATGTCAAGCTCTATAAATGGTTCATAAATTAGGTATAACTGTGTGACATAACCATATATGTCAAATGTGACATAACCCACCATGTAAAATATGACATACAGTGCCTTGCGAAAGTATTCGGCCCCCTTGAACTTTGCGACCTTTTGCCACATTTCAGGCTTCAAACATAAAGATATAAAACTGTATTTTTTTTGTGAAGAATCAACAACAAGTGGGACACAATCATGAAGTGGAACGACATTTATTGGATATTTCAAACTTTTTTAACAAATCAAAAACTGAAAAATTGGGCGTGCAAAATTATTCAGCCCCCTTAAGTTAATACTTTGTAGCGCCACCTTTTGCTGCGATTACAGCTGTAAGTCGCTTGGGGTATGTCTCTATCAGTTTTGCACATCGAGAGACTGAATTTTTTTCCCATTCCTCCTTGCAAAACAGCTCGAGCTCAGTGAGGTTGGATGGAGAGCATTTGTGAACAGCAGTTTTCAGTTCTTTCCACAGATTCTCGATTGGATTCAGGTCTGGACTTTGACTTGGTCATTCTAACACCTGGATATGTTTATTTTTGAACCATTCCATTGTAGATTTTGCTTTATGTTTTGGATCATTGTCTTGTTGGAAGACAAATCTCCGTCCCAGTCTCAGGTCTTTTGCAGACTCCATCAGGTTTTCTTCCAGAATGGTCCTGTATTTGGCTCCATCCATCTTCCCATCAATTTTAACCATCTTCCCTGTCCCTGCTGAAGAAAAGCATACCATGATGCTGCCACCACCATGTTTGACAGTGGGTATGGTGTGTTCAGGGTGATGAGCTGTGTTGCTTTTACGCCAAACATAACATTTTGCATTGTTGCCAAAAAGTTACATTTTGGTTTCATCTGACCAGAGCACCTTCTTCCACATGTTTGGTGTGTCTCCCAGGTGGCTTGTGGCAAACTTTAAACGGCACTTTTTATGAATATCTTTAAGAAATGGCTTTCTTCTTGCCACTCTTCCATAAAGGCAAGATTTGTGCAATATACGACTGATTGTTGTCCTATGGACAGAGTCTCCCACCTCAGCTGTAGATCTCTGCAGTTCATCCAGAGTGATCATGGGCCTCTTGGCTGCATCTCTGATCAGTCTTCTCCTTGTATGAGCTGAAAGTTTAGAGGGACGGCCAGGTCTTGGTAGATTTGCAGTGGTCTGATACTCCTTCCATTTCAATATTATTGCTTGCACAGTGCTCCTTGGGATGTTCAAAGCTTGGGAAATCTTTTTGTATCCAAATCCGGCTTTACACTTCTTCACAACAATATCTCGGACCTGCCTGGTGTGTTCCTTGTTCTTCATGATGCTCTCTGCGCTTTTAACGGACCTCTGAGACTATCACAGTGCAGGTGCATTTATACGGAGACTTGATTACACACAGGTGGATTGTATTTATCATCATTAGTCATTTAGGTCAACATTGGATCATTCAGAGATCCTCACTGAACTTCTGGAGAGAGTTTGCTGCACTGAAAGTAAAGGGGCTGAATACTTTCGCAAGGCACTGTAAATCTGAGCTATAGAAAGGAAAATCACAGTAAATTGAGGCTTCACAAAGCATCTATAACCCTGCCATGCATGTTGGTAGGGCATTGCAACGACAGGATAGGGGGTTCGATTCCTGGGACCACCCATACCTATTAAATGTATGTGTAAACGTATTGATTCCGTCCTTCTCCTTGCCCCAACTTGGGCTCGAACCAGGGACCATCTGAACAACAACACCACAACAGTCACCCATGAATCATCATTACCTGTTGCGCAAAACAAATCAAATCAAATCAAATTGTATTGGTCACATACACATGGTTAGTAGATGTTAATGCAAGTGTAGCAAAATGCTAGTGCTTCTAGTTCCGACCGTGGTATAGAGTACAGTATATACATATGGGATGAGTAATGTAGGGTATGTAAACATTATATAAAGTGGCATTGTTTTTAAAGTGACTTGTGATACATTTATTACATCCCATTTTTAATTATTAAAGTGGCATGAGATTTGAGTCAGTATGTTGGCAACAGCCACTCAATGTTAGTGATGGCTGTTTAACAGTCTGATGACCTTGAGATAGAAGCTGTTTTTCTGTCTCTCGGTCCCAGCATTGATGCACCTGTACTGACCTTGCCTTCTGGATGGTAGCAGGATTAACAGGCAGTGGCTCGGGTGGTTGTTGTCCTTGATGATCTTTTTGGCCTTCCTGTGACATCGGGTGGTGCAGGTGTCCTGGAGGGCAAGTAGTTTGGCCCCGGTGATGCATTGTGCAGACCTCACTAACCTCTGGAGAGCCTTACGGTTGAGGGCGGAGCAGTTGCCATACCAGGCGGTGATACAGCCCGACAGGATGCTCTCGATTGTGCATCTGTAAAAGTATGTGAGTGTTTTTGGTGACAAGCCAAATTTCGCTGTTGCGCCTTCTTCACCACGCTGTCTATGTGGGTGGACCATTTCAGTTTGTGCGTGATGTGTACGCCGAGGAACTTAAAACTTTCCACCTTCTCCACTACTGGCCTGTCGATGTGGATAGGGGGGTGCTCCCTCTGCTGTTTGTTGAAATCCACGATCATCTCCTTTGTTTTGTTGACGTTGAGTGTGAGGTTATTTTCCAGACACCACACTCTGAGGGACCTCACCTCCTCCCTGTAGGCCTTCTCGTCGTTGTTGGTAATCAAACCTACCACTTCAGTGTCGTCTGCAGACTTGATGACTGAGTTGTAGGCGTGCATGGCCATGCAGTCATGGGTGAACAGGGAGTACAGGAGAGGGCTGAGAACGCACCCTTGTGGGGCCCCAGTGTTGAGGATCAGCAGGGTGGAGATGGTGTTTCCTACCCTCACCACCTGGGGGCTGCCTGTCAGAATGTCCAGGACCCAGTTGCACAGGACGGGGTCGAGATCCAGGGTCTCGAGCATAATGACGAGTTTGGAGGGTACTTTGATATTATATGTTGAGCTGTAATCAATGAACAGCATTCTTACATTTTCCAGATGGGTTAGGGCAGTGTGCAGTGTGATTGCGGTTGCGTCGTCTGTGGACCTATTGGGGCGGAAAGCAAATTGGGGTCAGGTAGGGTGGAGGTGATATGATCCTTGACTAGTCTCTCAAAGCACTTCATGATGGCGGAAGTGAGGGCTACCGGGTGATCGTTGTTTAGCTCAGTTACCTTAGCTTTCTTGGGAACAGGAACAATGGTGGCCCTCTTGAAGAATGTGGGAACAGCAGACTGGGATATGGATTGATTGAATATGTCCGTAAACACACCAGCCAACTGTTCTGTGCATGCTCTTAAGACGCGGCTAGGGATGCCGTCTGGGCTGGTAGCCTTGCGAGGGTTAACACATTTAAATGTTTTACTCACTTTGGCTGCGGTGAAGGAGAGCCCGCAGTTTTTGATAGCGGGCCGTGTCAGTGGCACTGTATTATCTTAAAAGCGAGCAAAGAAGTTGTTTAGTTTGTCTGGGAGGAAGACATCCTGGTCCGCGATGGGGCTGGTTTTCTTTTTGTAAACCGTGATTGACTGTAGACCACATAGGTCTCATGTCTGAATTGCGACTCTACTTTGTCTCTATACTGATGCTTAGCTTGTTTGATTGCCTTAAGGAGGGAATAGCTACACTGTTTGTATTCGGTCATTAAAAGCAGTGGTTCGCGCTTTCAGTTTTGCGCGAATGCTGCCATCAATCCACGGTTTCTGGTTGGGGAAGGTTTTAATTGTCACCGTGGGTGCAACATCACCGATGTGCTTACTAATAAACTAATTCTACGAATCAGCGTATACATCAATGTTGTTGTCTGAGGCTATCCGGAACATATCCCAGTCCACGTCATCGAAGCAATCTTTAAGCTTGGAATGAGATTGGTCGGACCAGCGTTGAACAGACCTGAGCACGCGTTTCCTGATTTAGTTTCTGTCTATAGGCTGGGAGCAACACAACGGAGTCGTAGTCTGATTTGCTGAAAGGAGGGCGAGGGAGAGCTTTGTATGCGTCGTGGAAGTTAGAGTAGCAATTATCCAGAATTTTGCAAGCCCGGGTCATGCATTCGATATGCTGATAAAATTTAGGGAGCCTTGTTTTCAGATTAGCCTTGTTAAAATCCCCAGCTATATTAAATGCAGCCTCAGAATATGTGGTTTCCAGTTTACATAGAGTCTAATGAAGTTTTTTCAGGGCCATCGAGGTGTCTGCTTGGGGGGGATATACACGGCTGTGATTATAATTGAAGAGAATTGTCTTGGGAGATAATGCAGTCGTCATTTGATTGTAAGGAAATCTAGGTCAGGTGAACAAAAGGACTTGAGTTATGGTATGTTGTTATGATCACACCACGACTCGTTAATCATAAGGCATACACCCCCGCTCTTCTTCTTACCAGAGCGATGTTTGTTTCTGTTGGCGCGATGCGTGAAGAAACCGGGTGGCTGAACCGACTCTGATAACGTATCCCGAGTGAGTCATGTTTCCGTGAAACAGAGAATGTTACAGTCTCTGATGTCTCTCTGGAAGGCAACCCTTGCTCGAATTTCGTCTACCTTGTTGTCAAGAGATTGGACATGGGCGAGTAGTATACTTGGGAGCGGTGAGTGATGTGCCCCTCTACGAAGCCTAACCAGAAGACCGCTCCGTTTGTCCCTTCTGCAGTGCCGTTGTTTTGGGTCGCCTACTGGGATCCAATCCATTGTCCTGGGTGGTGGTCCAAACAGTGGATCCGCTTCAGGACAGTCGTATTCCTGGTCGTAATGTTGGTAAGTTGACATTGCTCTTATATCCAATACTTCCTCTATGTAATAAGACTTAAGATTTCCTGGGGTAGCAGTGTAAGAAATAATTTTAAAAACTGCATAGTTTCCTAAGAACGCGAAGTGAGGCGACCCTCTCTGTCAGCGCCATCACGTAGGAAACAACTATTTCAAAATCTCAGAGCACGTGACATCACCGATTGAAAAGCTACTAGTCGCACTGCTAACTAGCTAGGCATTTCACGCCGGTTACGTATGTACGCATGACTGTAAGTCGCTTTGAACAAAAGTGTCTGCTAAATGGCATATTTTATATTACTCTAAATGAAAAACAATCAAGGACGACCCAACCTCATTCCCTCTTGGATACATGGTCAATATTTGATCTGACCTCAACTTTCCCAAAATGCTGTGCTGCAGAATGATGCGCTTTAAAGTGCAGTCATACACAGCAAAAAAAGCGTTGGTAGGGCACTTTAAAATAATAATGCCAAATTCTGTTTTTTTCTTTTAAATTCTGTTTTCTTGGTTTTGTTTTTCCAAGTTTCTGATTTCCCCCCTTTTTTTCTGGTATTCACTCTCAAAATTACACATTTCTAATAGAAAACTGCTAAATTGCATTTTCTATGATCACAACTATGCTTAAAGCACATCAGGGGACCACTTTTGCTATTTTTTTGTGTAGTTATCCTTTAATTCATGTGCACATGCACCAAGCACTGTTTGGTTAGCAGTATTTCTGTAGCACACATGTGATGGAGTTCGCAAATCAAACACCCACTTGTGGTGACACTGGACAGTGGTAAACGGGTAAGTTAACCTTTATATATTGTAATTTAAATTAGTTAATTGTTTATCTAGATTACATGGCTACCTCAATCATTATTTCTAATAATGTTGGTATTTTCACAGCAACTGCTAGCTAGACAGACAGACAGACAGACAGACAGACAGACAGATAGACAGACAGACAGACAGACAGACAGACAGACAGACAGACAGACAGACAGACAGACAGACAGACAGACAGACAGACAGACAGACAGACAGACAGACAGACAGATAACATTAGCAGCATAAGCCATCTGGCTAGTGAACTCTACCAATACAAAATTTAGCTAGCTAGCAAGCCCAGCTAAATAAAAATCCCCCTAAATCCTTTAATACAGTATAGCTATGTCATGAGATTTGTCTCTAGCTATAGCTAATAACCTTTCATGTTTTATTACACACACTGTTTGTGAAGGACAACAGAGTGGAAAATCAGGTCCTGATTAAGATATATTGAAGGTGAATCTAGTTCAGAAACCAGTTAGCCAGCTAGGTCTAGGCCTAATTGTTTTGTATTGCTTTGCATTGGTTGCTATTGCATTGGCTCTTATGTTAGATTGCTTTGACTCTTATCTCTGTTTAATAAGCTTTCTACGTAGATAGCCAAGGAAGGCACTGAGCCCCAAGCTGTCCCCACAAACCCACGTGCTTGAGATGTCTACCTCATCACCTTCCTCAATGACTTCATTCCCAGAATGCTGCACTGATTGCTGACATGGCTAACAGGTTAGTTCAGACAGAGACCTGTCATTTAAGACATGTAATGTAATGGTTTCTTTATCAGCAACCATCTCTCCACTCTTGGAGATTGTTTACAAATATGTATCTTTTGCATTTCTTCAAATGCAGGAGTGACCTGTAATGGAATGTCATCAGATGTGTGTTGTTGTTGTTGACCTGAGTTGTTGACCTGGCAGAGGATGCTCAAACCGTTCTAATGGTAAGACAACATGAAAAATACACTAGGCCCATAATTCTGCTTTTGACATCATACTTGATTTGTTCATTATGGAATTTGACATACCGATGCCCTTATCCAATGTGTTTTCCAGATCACATCAATAACTTGAGAATTGTTTGAAATGTTGTTGTCCCCTATAGACTAATTTGGCAATGTGGCCCTGAAGATGATACCTGCCATCCTGCCTCCATGGTCATACAGAATGGATGTGGAAATGATTTGCCCCGAATACAAGTAAACACAAGTACATAGAACGGGACCGCCTAGTGCTGAAGCGCGTAGTGCGTACAAATCGCCTATCCTCGGTTGTAACACTGAGTTCCAAACGGCCTCTGGAAGCAACGTCAGCACAATAGCTGTTCGTCGGGAGCTTTAGGAAATGGGTTGCCATAGCCGAGCAGCCGCACACAAGCCTAAGATCACCATGCACAATGACAGGCGTCGGCTGGATTGGTGTAAAGCTCGCCACCATTGGACTCTGGAGCATTGGAAATGGGTTCTCTGAAGTGATGAATCACACTTTACCAGCTGGCAGTCCGGTGGCCAAATTTGGGTTTGGCGGCTGCCAGGAGAATGCTGCCTGCCCGAATGCATAGTCAACTGTTTGGTGGAGGAGGAATCATGGTCAGGGGCTGTTTTTCATAGTTCGCCCCTTAGTTCCAGTGAAGGGAAATCTTAATGCTATAACATACAATGACTTTCTAGATGATTCTGTGCTTACAACTATGTGGCATCAGTTTGGTGAGGGCCCTTTCCTGTTTCAGAATGACAATGCACAAAGCGAGGTCCATACAAAAATGTGTTGTCGAGATCGGTGTGGAAGTACTTGACGAGCCTGCACAGAGCCCTGACCTCAACCCCATCGAATACCTTTGGGATGAATTGGAATGCTGACTGCGAGCCAGGTCTAGTAGCCTGGCTGAATGGCCTAATCGTTGTGGCTGAATGGAAGCAAGTCCACACAGAAATGATTCAACATCTAATGGAAAGCCTTCCCAGAATAGTGGAGGCTGTTATAGAACCAAAAGGGGGACCAACTCCATATTAATACCCATGCTTTTGGAAGGATGTGCATGTGCACTTGAATTAATTAATTAACGGATAACTACACTCAAAAATAACTACACTGTACATCTCTTAGATTTTTCCCCAGATCTTAAAATTGGTCCCCTGATGTGGTTTAAGCATTGTTGTGATCATAGAACATCCAATTTTGTTGTTTTACTATTTAAAAAAAAACTTTGTTGGCGATTTCGGAAACCAGAAAAAGTGGGTGGAAATCAGACACCTGGAAAAACAAAACCATTAAAAAAAGATTCTCTCACTTCCTGCTTCACTTGTTTTTTCAGCTCCATCTCTCCCCTGTATGCTGGAAGACAATACTGGAAGACAATGTGTTGAGTCTCTAATTTAATTTTGAAGGGCTGGCGACAGCATTGTTAGAGAATGTGAGGGGGCATGCTGGTGGTTTGGACCTGTTTCTGTTGTTCCCTGTGGAAAATATATGAAACATGATGTATTCAAATGAATACATAAATGTTTTATTCACACTATAAATTCTGCATATAAACATAGCCGAGATGTTATGTCCCTATAAAGTGATCAATATAAATGTTTGTGAGTGGCCAACTGCAAATAAATAATGGCAGTGTTTACCGTCAGTCCCGACTGTAATCAATTTCCTTCTCAAATCAAAGGAATTTTCATAATTAACTTGACTAATTGTCAGATTTGTATGGTTTGGCTCTGGTTGGTTACTGGCCTTCTATGATGGTGGCAGATGAGAATGTTTCTATACTGTTGTGTGTGATGGGTCCGGTATCATTGTCGCCTTCTCTTTCCCTCTTCCAGTGCTCTATCCATTTTCTTGGCCCCCGGCCCTGAGCCCCTCTGCCCGGGATCACCTCCCTGCCCCTGCCCCGCCGGCCGTGGGGCTGAGTTAGCACTAGCGGTAGCGCCATAGGCTGCTTAAGAGGATTTCTGTGAGATTCTGGACTGGTGGGACGGAGTCTTATCACCTAATCCTGTTAAATAGATGGCCTGTATTTGGGCTGTCAGATTAATTGAAATAGAGGAGACAAAGTAAGAAGATGTTTAGTGTTGCTGAGATAAATCTGGTATTTTCCCTCTGTCTTTTGGATGAGAGGTGGTGAGAGGAGGGTAGAATGAATGACCCTTTAGCAGTCGTTTCTCCCCTTCGTACAGCACTTAGGATGAGTTAGGAGATAGTGAGATGCTCCTGTACCATAAAGAGACCTTTTCTCTGTGTAGACAAGAGAGAGATCATATATTGCCTTGATATTACATACAAATTGTTATGGTGAGAAAAGAGGAGAAAGAAAGAATAAGTGAGGCAGAGATAGAGAGAGAGCGACTGTGTAGGGGGAATCAGAGAAAGAGAGAGCAAGCTAGTGAGAAGAAGGGTGACAGAGGGAGCGAAAGAAAGAGGGGGTATGTTTGTGTGCCAGTGGGATGGGTAAGTTTTGGCCTGTGGCCTTCTATGTTGGTGGCAGATGAGAATGTTTCTATACTGTTGTGTGTGATGGGTCCGGTATCATTATCGCCTTCTCTTTCCCTCTTTCAGTGCTCTATCCATTTTCTTGGCCCCCGGGCCCTGAGCCCCTCTGGCCGGGATCCCCTCTCTGCCCCTGCCCCTCCCGGCTTTGTTTATCTGGTGAATTCTTCCTCCTAATCCAGTAGTCGAGCCTGAACTCGACACACTGCAGCACACCTTGCGGGCATGATTCTACGGCATGATTATTTATTTTCATTATTAGGTGACCGTGATGGTTTGAGGGCCAGATTGGGAATTTAGCCAGGACACAGGGGTACTCTTACCATAAGTGCCATGGGATCTTTAATGACCTCAGAGAGTCAGGACAGCCGTTTAATGTCCCATCCAAAAGACAGCACCCTACACAGGGTAGTGTCCCCAATCACTGCTCTGGGGCATTGGGATATTTTTTAGACCAGAGGAAAGAGTGCCTCCTACTGGCCCTCCAACACCACTTCCAGCAGCATCTGGTCTCCCATCCAGGGACTGACCAGGACCAACCCTGCCGAGCTTCAGAAGCAAGCCAGCAGTGGTATGGAGGATGGTATGCTGCTGGCTAAATGATATTAAATTATATTAAATTATCAGTAATTTTTACCATTACTGCTAGTTAGTGCTAGTTTGACCACCAGATGGCATCTTTGAGAAGTATTCTTCAATATTGGCATTATTAGAGAATTTAAAAAACAAATTGTAAGAACATAGTATATGGGATTGATTTGAATACATTTAGCTTAATTAATGTCATTAATGTTATGGTGTTTCTAAAAAAATAAAAAAATAAACAACTTTTTTTTTTTTTAATCGAAACCCTCTGTTAGGATGGAACCGTTAGGATGGAACGGAAAATATGGCGCTGTACAATGTGACAGTCGGGAGTAAGCTACAGTACTGAGAGCAAAAGAGGATTGGAAGATTCCAAATGAATATCTAAGATCAAATCTGATCTGTGAGAATATCTAAGGGGCCTTTATATAAATATAAATTAATTAATAATAATCGCTTTCTTTAAAAAATAACTATATTTTGGAGATTATTTCATTTTTATTTAACCTATAGTGAGCAAGAAAAAGGCCATTCTTGAACATGGGGTGAGACGTTCTCATTCATTTGTAAATAAAGCCAGTCTGTTATTTAGAATTATTTATTTCTGTTTTTAGAAGGAGAGAAACCTTCTCCCGGTCGCGGCCGGCACGGGTATCAAACCAGCGTCTGTAGCAAATCAGTTTGCGCCACTCCGTTAGGAAAATATGGCACTGTACAATGTGACTGTTTCCACACTCTAATCACAACCAGAAGACAGTTGAAGAAATGGAAAGGCTCTGTAAGACATATTATATATCAGGGTTCATCAACTAGGTTAGGCCTCGAGCCAAATTTTTTTCTGAGCCAATAGACAGCGGGCCAGAACATAATAAGTATATAATATTAGCATAATGAATTGGCCTACACTACAAATGTAACATGTTTAACACACATGCTTAGTACATAATAAATGCAGTGACAATAAGATAATAATTTTGATCTGATTACTCTCATAAAATCACTATGTCCCTATTCAATTGTTATTTTTTTCTATTTCTCTGTGTGTTGATTGGTGGGGAAAAACAGGTATACAGCACATAGCCTACTGTAGGTTACACAACTTTTTTTAAAGTCAACATCTGCTCAGCATAATTTGCTTGCATGTATACAGCAGATTGCCGATTGTCCTCACTTTGATTATGCTGTAACAACATACTGTATCACCGTGACCAGGATCTCTATTCATTTAAGTGAGCAGATTAGGGTTTTCAGGAGGAACGGAAAATCTACTTGAGACATTTCAAAAATACTGGTAGACTTGGGGGATTTGGTCACAGACAGTGCTATTCGCAAACACTATCATCAGATGCCTGTGTTACTCCGAACACGAAAGCCCTGGAAAATGTAAAGTAGGCCTAATAATGCTAAAACTAATGCTTAAATAAATTGACTGCTGGTCTTTACTGTATGCTACACATGTTTACATTGTATTCCATTTACAGCGAGACTATTCAAGCCATCAACTCACTGATGAATGAAGATGATGAGCTGTCGGCAATGGCCACCTGTAATCTGCTGGCGTCACGGCACCTCAACATAATCACAGTCAGAAGACAGTTGAAGAAACTTGGGTGGACTCATGGAAAAGGTCGGTAAGACATGCTTTATATATATTATATATTTATATATATATATTTTATTATATATATTATTTTGTTCAGAACATATAACAGAAATGAATTGCTTGTTTTGTACTGTTCTGTAGTTTTGACCCAATGATTCATCTGACAAACAAAGAACTTCACGTCCTGCAGGCTCAGGCATGGATCAAAGCTGGCGAGACATTCAATGATGTCATCTTCACAGACGAATCAACCGTGGCTCAAAATTTGCTCAAAATTGATACAGAAAAAAGGAAGATCAAGCAAGCAGAGTCCCAAGCATCCGCTCAAACTCCATGTGTGGGGGGCAATTTCTTGCCAGGGATCAGGCCCATATTTGATTTTTGATGGTAAGTTTGGCTATTTACAAAGCAAAAGATACATAAAATATTGTAGCCAACACCTCACCGACTGCTATGTGTTCCACAATAATTCACTGCTGCCTCCTTTTTCAGGTATCATGGCCTGAGATTTCTTTGAGGAAGAAATCATCAAGAGATATGCTGGACCCTATGTCAGAGAGGTGTTTCTGGGACCACATCGTTTCTTTCAAGGTAGGATTCTAGCAATATTTTACTATGTTTAGACCTATTTACATGTATAATTCTAGTATTGTACGTAACATTGGCTGTTAGGCTAAATATCTTCTTCTCAAATGCAGAGAATGACCCAAAACACACTGCCGCCCGGGTTCGTATTGCGAATGAGGACATATACAGGGTCAAGACGCCAGCAGAGTAAGTAGACCTTTATGTAGTAAAATAAAGGTTGCAGTTACACTTAGGTTAAAACTCATTTTTCAACCACTCCACAAATTTCTTGTTAACAAACTATAGTTTTGGCAAGTCACTTAGGACATCTACTTTGTGCATGACACAAGTCATCTTTCCAACAGTTGTTTACAGACAGATTATTTCACTTATAACTCACTGTATCACAATTCCAGTGGGTCAGAAGTTTACATGCACTAAGTTGACTGTGCTTTTAAACAGCTTGGAAAATTCCAGAAAATTATGTCATGGCTTTAGAAGCTTCTGATAGGCTAATTGACATGATTTGAGTCAATTGGAGAGTACCTGTGGATGTATTTCAAGGCCTACCTTCAAACTCAGTGCCTCCTTGCTTACATCATGGGAAAATCAAAAGAAATCAGCAAAGACCTCAGAAAAAAATGGTAGACCTCCACAAGACTGCTCATTCCTGGGAGCAATTTCCAGATGCCTGAAGATACCACGTTCATCTGTACAAACAAGAGTATGCAAGTAAGTATAAACACCATGGGACCACGCAGCCGTCAAACTGCTCAGGTAGAAGACGCCTTCTGTCTCCTAGAGATTAATGAACTTTGGTGCGAAAAGTGCAAATCAATCCCAGAACAACAGCAAAGGACATTGAGAAGATGCTGGAGGAAACAGGTACAAAAGTATCTATATCCACAGTAAAACGAGTCCTATAATCAACATAACCTGAAAGGCCTCTCAGCAAGGAAGAAGCCACTGCTCCAAAACCGCCATAATAAAGCCAGACTACGGTTTGCAACTGCAACTGGGGGAGTCTTGCAAGCCGAAAACACCATCCTAACAGTGAAACACGGGGGTGGCAGCACCATGTTGTGGGGGTTAGCTGCACAGGGACTGGTGCACTTCAAAAATAGATGGCATCATGAGGACGGAAAATTATGTGCTATATTGAAGTAACATCTCAAGACATCAGTCAGGAAGTTAAAGCTTGGTCGCAAATGGGTCTTCCAAATGGACAATGACCCCAAGCATATTTCCAAAGTTGTGGCAAAATGGATTATGGACAACAAAGTCAAGGAATTGGAGTGGCCATCACAAAGCCCTGACCTCAATCCCATAGAAAATGTGTGGGCAGACCTGAACATGTGTGTGCGTGCAAGGAGGCCTACAATCCTGACTCAGTTACACCAGCTCTGTCAGGAGGAATGGGCCAGAATTCACCAAACTTATTGTGGAAGGCTACCCGAAACGTTTCAAGGCAATGTAGCATTGTCTTGAAACGTTTCGGGTAGCCTTCCACAATAAGTTTGGTGAATTCTGGCCCATTCCTCCTGACAGAGCTAAATATTAATTGAGTATATGTAAACTTCTGACGCACTGGGAATGTGATGAAAGAAATTAAAGCTGCAATAAATCATTCTCTCTACTATTATTCTTACATTATTTATTTCTGTTTTTAGAGGGAGAGAAACCGAAAGCCTAATCGCAGTTACAGGTATTGAACTAGCACCTGTGGCAACGCAGTTTGCGCTGTGATGCAGTGTCTTAGACCACTCGATGCTGTACCAGTTAGGAGTAGGCTACAGTGCTACAGTAAGAACAAAATAATCCTAACATTTCCACTCAATAATTAAAGTCTAAGTTTCTCTTAGAATAAAAAACCTTAGTGTAACAACAGCTTTAGTAAGTAAGTGCACAAATATCAGTTTCTATTTGGTTCTTTTGGAACTTTTGTAAGTGTAATGTTTACTGTTCATTTTTTATTGTTTATTTCACTTTTGTTTATTATCTATTTCACTTGCTTTGGCAATGTAAACATATGTTTCCCATGCCAATAAAGCCCTTAAATTTAAATTGAATTGAGTGCACGAGAGACTGTTTAAAAGTGATGTGGTCATGTGTGAGTGACAGACTTTGCCTGACTAAAGGGACAGGGGTTTGAGCAAGGGTACTGTCAGGACTACGAACTGGACAGCTGTGCGTGTGCACTTGATTGTGTCATGGAACGCAGATGGAGATGAGGTTACACTTAAGGAAAAAAACACTTCTGTTGCTCGGGAAAGGAAGTAGCCTGAAAAAAGGATGATGGCTGTTCTTCTGTATAAATCCTCTTGGTGCACCGATCCCTTTAGTGGGATCCTTTTCGTCAACATCCGCTGAATTGCAGAGCGCCAAATTCAAATTAAATTACTAAAAATATTTAATTTTCATGACATCACAAGTGCAATATACCAAATCACAGCTTAGCTTGTTGTTAATCCACCCTGGTGTGTCAGATTTCAAAAAAGCTTTACAACGAAAGCTATCCAAGCGTTTATGTTAGGACAGCTCTCTTAGCAGACAAAACATTACAAACAGCTAGCAGCAAAGTAGATTGGTCACATAAGTCAGAAAAGCAATACAATTAATCGCTTACCTTTGATGATCTTCGGATGTTTGCACTTACGAGACTCCCAGTTACACAATACATTTTAGTTTTGTTCCATAAAGATTATTTTTATATCCAAAAACCTCAATTTGTTTGGCGCGTTTTGTTCAGTAATCCACAGGCTCGTGCAGGTCACGACGGGAAGAAATAGTATCCGTAAAGTTCGTAGAAACATGTCAAACCATTTTTTATAACCATTCCTCAGGTTGTTTTTACAATAAATAATGAATAATATTTCAACAGGATGGTAGCTTTTCCATAGGAGAGAGAGGAGAGGTCTGCTCCAAGCTGCTCGCGCATGCAAAACTCTGGGGGGACACAGCTATACACTGACGTGTGATCATTCTCGCTCATTTTTCAGAATAATAGCCTGAAACTATGTCTAAAGACTGTTCACACCAAGTGGAAGCCATAGGGAAGGGAATCTGGTTGATATCTCTTTAAATGGAGGGAAGGCATGCAATGGAACAGGAAGGTTTCAGAAAAACAGCACTTCCTGGATAGATTTTCCTCGTGTTTTCGCCTGCAATATCAGTTTTGTTATACTCACAGACAATATTTTGACAGTTTTGGAAACTTTAGAGTGTTTTCTATCCTAACCTGCCAATTATATGCATATTCTAGCTTCTGGGCCTGAGAAATAGGCAGTTTCATTTGGGTACGTTTTTCATCCAAACGTCAAAATACTGCCCCCTAGTCTCAAGAGGATAACACCCCTGTAGAAAAACACACTGCTACACAATATGCTGACCTCCAAAGACATGAATAGTAATAAAACAGTAGGCTATTGGTTGTCACTTTACACTGGTGCTCAGGTCATGGTGTATGGAGAGAGAATGAGAGAAACACATTATCCCCCCTTCAAAACAGAGAAAGGCAGAGAGAGAGAGAGATTTTACAGTTTCAATTAAGGTGTAATGTATTTACTCTATCAAAACCAGGGTTGGTAGCATGATTCTTGATTACCGCTCTGTTTATGTAATGTATGTGGTGCCTGATTCCTTGTCTTAGACTGGGTGAACTTAATTGCGCCCCTCCTCCAGACAGAGACAGGGGTGGGGAGGAGGAGAGGTGGAGGGCTCCTCCAGTGTTATACAAGCGGCTGGCTGGGGAGAAATCAATCAGGGAAAATAGGTCAGAAGAGGAGAGCAGAGGAAGACATGGAGTCTCTGAGGACCAGGCCTTTGTTCTACATATAGGAGGACATGAGGATATGCATTGACAAATGCCTATGGCCCATCCCTTATGAGGAAGGAAGCGGGGTTGTGTATGTGTTTGCCCATGCATGTGAACAATGTGAATGCATGTGTGTGTATGTGTGTTTGTCAGCTCATGTGTGAAAAGTGTGTGTGTTTGGCCTGAAGTGTGCAAAGCTATTTACAGATTAGCACCTTAGGGAAAAGCCAGGCGATAACTTCAGACCTTCAGCCCAGTAATACAGTATTACAGTGGCATTATAGATCAGAATACAATGCTTTCCCAATCAATACAATGCTTTTCCAATCAAACTCCAATGAGCGTTTTCATAATAATGGATTTACATAACATTTAACTTGCCATTCACCAAAAGAGTTTAAAACACATAAAAAATGCTAACCTTGGGACATTCATACAAATATACTTACTCGTGCATATACAGTGCGGAAAGTATTGAGACCCCTTCGCTTTTTCAACATATTCTAAATTTGATTAAATAGTTTTTTCCCCCATATTTTTTCATATTTACAAAAAAGAAATTGCTGAAGTATTTCATTTACATAAGTATTCATACCCTTTACTCAATATATTGTTGAAGCACCTTTGGCAGCAATTACAATCTTGGGTCTTCTTGAATAGGACGCTACAAGCTTGGCACACCTGTACTTGGGGAATTTCTCCCATTCTTCTCTGGAGATCCTTTCAAGCTCTGTCAGGTTGGATGGGGAGAGTCGCTGCACAACTATTTTTAATTTCTCTCCAGAGATATTAGATCGGGTTCAAGTCCAGGCTCTGATTGGGCCACTCAAGGGCATTCAAAGACTTGTCCCCAAGACACTCCTGCATTGTCTTGGCTGTATGCTTAGGGTCGTTGTCCTGTTGGAAGGTAAACTTTCACATCAGTCTGAGGTCCTGAGCTCTCTGTAGCAGGTTTTCATCAAGGATCTCTCTGTACTTTGCTCTGTTCATCTTTCTCTCTATCCTGACTAGTCTCCCAGTCCCTGCCGCTCAAAAACATCCCCACAGCATGATGCTGCCACCACCATGCTTCACCATAGAGAAAATGAAACACAAGCGGGCTGTCATGTGCCCTTTACAGAGGAGTGGCTTCCGTCTGGCCAATCTACCATAAAGGCCTGATTGGTCTAGTGCTGCGGACGTGGTTGTCCTTCTGGAAGGTTCTCTTAGTCTCCCATTCGCTGCCACTGAAAACATCCCCACAGCATGATTCTGCCACCAACATGGTTCACAGTAGGGATGGTATTGGCCAGTGATGAGCAGTGCCTGGTTTCCTCCAGATGTGACTCTTGGCATTCAGGCCAAAGAGTTCAATCTGGGTTTCATCAGACCAGAGAATCTTGTTTAAGAATGATGGAGGCCACTGTGTTCTTGAGGACCTTCAATATTGCACAAACATTTTCTTACATTTCCCCAGATCTCTGCCTCGACACAAACCTGTTTCGGGAACTCTAAGGACAATTCCTTCAATCTCATGGCTTGGTTTTCGCTCTGACATGCACTATCAACTGTGGGACCTTATATAGACAGATGTGTGCCTTTCCAAATCATGTCCAACCAATTGAATTTACCACAGGTGGAGTCCAATCAAGTTGTAGAAACAGCTCAAGGATGATCAATGGAAACAGGATGCACCGGAGCATAATTACGAGTCTCATAGCAAAGGGTCTGAATACTTATGTAAATAAACGGTTCTTTAAACCTGTTTTCGCTTCATCATTATGGGGTATTGTGTGTAGATTGATGTGGGAAAAATGTATAGAATATGTTTTAGAATAAGGCTGTAACGTAACAAAATGTGGAATAAGTTAAGGGGTCTGAATGCATTCCGAATGCACTGTATGTTCTGTCCCCAATTAACTAATATGACAGATATGAACAGATATGTAAGCATGCTGTATAAATTCTGATCAAAAGAGGGATGATAAATACTAATTTGAAACATGTCAGGATCATTCTATATAACAGGGATGTTATTGCATTTCCATCTGTATGTGGAAATAATAACACGACAATTAAATCAATAGAATTCTCAAATGCAATAGAATAGAAAATAAGTATTCAAGGTTTACACATGGAATGTGAGTCATGTGGCTTTTTCAATTATGTGGTGCTGTGTTCTCGGGATGTATCAATATTTATTTGTAGGAGTTGAATTTGAAATCACATGTTATATAATGATCGCCCATGTTGACTCCAATGCTTTCCACATTTGTGTCAAGTTGAATGTCCTTTGGGTGGTGGACCCAAACACAGGACACTGTTGAATGTGAAAAATCCAGCAGCGTTGCAGTTCTTGACACAAACCGTAGTGCCTGGCACCTACTACCTCACCCCCTTCAAAGGTACTTCAATTTATTATCTTGCCCATAAACCCGTTGAATGCAACACATGCACAATCCATGTATCAATTGTCTGAAATCTTACAAATCCTTCTTTAACCCGCCTCCTCCCCTTCAGCTACACTGATTGAAGTGGATTTAGCTTTCACCTGGATTCACCTGGTCAGTCTATGTTATGGAAAGAGCAGGTGTTCATAATGTTTTGTACAATCACTGTACTTGGAAATGGGTGTGTGTTTGTGTGTGTCTGTGCGCGTTTGTGTGTGCAAGTGTGCTTCTCAGTATGAGCTGCAGGGCAGTTCCATAAAGTTTAATTATATGTTGAATTCCCTGTGGAAGGGCTGAGATTAAACCAAATTAAATTGTGTTGGTGTATAAAACGTATCTGTGCTGCAGAGCACTCACACACTCACACACACACACACACACACACACACACACACACATGCGCGCACACGCACACACACACACGCACATGCACACGCACACACACACAGTCATACACCCCCTACTCACACACTCCTCCTCATCATCATCATCACACATCACCGTTTTACATGATCAGATTGTTTGAGAGTTGTCTACATATGCAGAATCTTAATTTGAGCCAGTTTGTTACAGCAGAAAAATAATAATGTTACAATAATGCTTGTACGAACTCGAACCCAGAGAAACACAGCAAGCAGAGGTAAGGGTGAATCCAGATCTTTTACTTAAAGCCCTGACAGAAACAAGGCAACCGCACAAGAACAAAACATGAGACCTAAGCACAGATACAGGCCAACTGAGGAACCTAAATAGCAAGGCAATCCGGTGAGCAGAGAAGGTAATTAAACACAGGTGAAACCAATAAGTAATAACCAGGGTAACTTGGAAACTAGAAAACAAGGTAAGGGTGCCCTCCAGCGGTAACCTAAGGAAACAACAATCAAATAAAACAGAAACTGTGACAGGACCTGCATTCTCAAGGAACAACTCCTGACATTCCACCAGGGGTAGCTGAACGACGACAGAAATCCCGACTGAGTCCGGGGTCCAGAATGTCCTGAGCTGGAACCAAGGATTGCTCCTCAGGACCGTAATCCTCCCAGTCCACGAGATACTGAGTCCCACCACAGAACGAGCGACTGGAGAGGATGCGTAGCACAGTGTAGGCTGGCAGTCCCGCTATCATACGAGGCGGAGGTGGAGGCAGAGTGGCCGGAACCAGAGGACTGAGCACCACAGGCTTGAGTCTAGAGATGTGGAAAGTGGAATGAACCCTCATGGACCAGGGAAGACAAAGACGATAGGCCACTGGATGAATGCGCCATAGAACCTTGAATGGCCCAACGTACTGGGGTGTCAACTTCCTTGATTCCACGCATAGAGGTAGATCCTTGGTAGACAATCAGACCATCTGGCCTGGATGTAGGAGAGGACTCGAACAGCGATGGCTGTTGGCCTGTTGTTGAACCCAAGCTGAGGAGCTCAGGAGAGCTGACTGAGCCCTCCTCCAGGTCCGGCGGCAACGAGAGATGAGACGTTGAGCAGATGGAACCTCCACTTCTCCTGATCTGGAAACAGAGGAGGCTGGTATCCATACAACACCTGGAATGGTGACAGGCCGGTGGAGGAACACTGGAGAGTATTGTGTGTACCCAGGGAAGATGCTAATTCCACGTTGCAGGTTTGACGGACACACAGCACCGTAAGGCAGTCTCCAGATCCTGGTTCACCCGCTCCATTTGACCTTTGGACTGAGGGTGATAGCCCAGGACAAATTGGCTGATGACCCCAGGATGATCTCCAGAATCTGTTGGCAAACTGGGGGCCCCGGTTGGAGATGATGTCCAGAGGAAGTCCGTGAAGGTGGAAAACAATCTGAATGACTAGCTGAGCAGTCTCACAGGCAGATGGAATGTTAGGCAGCGGAATGAAATGTGTCATCTTAGTCATTGTGGACCACTTTTCCAAGGCGGCACGCCTTGGAAAAGTGGTCCACAATGACTAAGATGACACAGTGGCCCTCTGAGGATGGAAGACCCATGATGAAACCCATAGAGAGATAAGACAAGCGTCAAGAAGATGTTGGCAGCGAATGAAAAAGCCCCTGCTTTTTTGAAAAAGCCCCTGCTGCTGACAAGGAGTCTTGTTCCGGGCGCATGTCGGACAGGTAGCCACAAAGGTCAGAGTGTTCTCCCCTGCTGAGGGCCACCGAAACCTCCTCCTCAGAAACTCTAGTGTTAGCTGCCCTCCCGGATGATTGGTGAGACGCGGCAATTGAGCCCACTGATGTACCTTGGACTGTGTCCCAAGAGGAACAAAAAGTATGTTAGAAAGACAGGCGTCAGGAACTGCCTCCCTACCTCCCTCACTACAGTCTCTATACCAAAGGACACAGGCACGAGGATGAGCAACCTGGGGATGATCCTCACTGGAGCTGGGAAAAAAGCGAGAAAGGCCATCCGTCTTCATGTTGTTAGACCCCGGATGGTATTATAACATGAATCTGAGCCAAGTAAAGAAAAGAGCCCACCAAGGCTGTTGGAGACTGAGGTGTTTAGCCTCCTGGATGTAGGCCAGGTTCTTTTGGTCAGTCCAAACCGTAAAGGGATGTTCGAACACTCCAACCAGTGCCGCCACTCCTCCGGAGCCAGTTTGACCGCAAGAAGTTCCCGATTGCCGACATCATAGTTCCTCTCCGGTGGAGTGAGACACCTGGAGAAGAAGGCACAGGGATGAAACTTTGGTCTTTAGCCGAGTGCTGAGACAGTGCCAAACGCCAACTTCAGAGGCATCCACCTCTATCACGAAGGGAAGAAAAGGATCCGCATGAACTAGAATGGGTGCAGAGGAAACTGACGTTTCAGGTTCTGGATCACCTTCTCAGCAGCAGTGGTCCAGCTTAAATGGCCAGCCGAGCCCTTGGTGAGTGAGCGCTGTCAATGGTGCAGCCACAGAACTAAAGCCTCTCACAAATCTCCTTTAGAAATGAGCAAAACCCCAAAAATGCTGGACTTGCTTGACTGTGCTGGGCTGCGGCCAGTTGGCCACCACTTCTACCTTTTGGGAGTCCATCCGTACACAGCCCTGAGACACGATGTACCCCAGGAAGGAGATCTGAGGAACGTGATACTCACAATTCTCAGCCTTCACGAACAAATGGTGCTAGAGGAGTCTTTGAAGAACCTGGTTAACATGTTGGATGTGTTCAACCATGAACCTGGAGAAGATGAGGATGTCATCCAGGTACACAAATACGAACTTGTGAAGGAAGTCACGCAACACATCATTAACCAGGACCTGGAAAATGGCTGAAGCATTTGTAAGTCCAAACGGCATGACACGGTACTCATAACGTCAATTTGGGGTGTTGAACGCTGTCTTCCACTCGTCTCACTATCTGATGCGCACCAGATTGTACTCAGATTGTAAATCACATTTTGAGAAAGCCGTAGCTCCTGGAGTCTCTCAAAGGCTGATGACATAAGAGGAAGAGGGTAACGGTTCTTGATGGTAATGTTATTTAAACCCTGGTAATTGATACAGGGACTTAATTCACCATCTCTCTTTTCAACAAATAAAAAACCTGCTTCTGCAGGTGAAGTGGACGGCCGAATAAAACCATCCGCCAGTGCCTCCTTAAGCTAACTGTTCATGGCTGCAGTCTCTGGACCTGAGAGAGAATACTGCCCTCCTCTCGGAGGAGTGGTGCTTTGCAGGAGGTCGATGGCACAATCGTATGACCTGTGAGGAGGCAGTTCGCTTGCCCTTCTTTTGCTGAAGACATGACTCAGATCCCAGTAATCCTGAGGTATGCAGGAAAGATCAGGCTTGTCATCCCCAGCCAGGGGAAAAGGAGAATCGGAAGCCTCCAGATGAGCGGAGCCGGAAGATGTGGAGAGCGTTGCTGGCAGGTGGACTGGCATTAAGGATTCCATCCCAGAACTCTTCCTGAGGGCCAGTCAATTTGAGGATTATGGATAGAAAGCCATGGATGTCCAAGAACAGGGGAAGCTCAAGAGAATCAACCAAATGTAACTGGATAAACTCCACAAGATAATCCAGAAGTCGTAGCTGAATAGACATGGTGAGTTACTTCACCTTCCTAGACCTTAGGGGTTGACCATCCAGCGCAGTAACCGACAATGGAATGTCCAGCTTAGGGAGGGGCAGCCCATGTTTATAAACTAATGTGCGATCCAGAAAACAGCCGGTAGCCCCAGAGTCTATGAAAGCAGGAAGGTCCAACTGCCCATTGTCCCACCGCAGGTTGGCCGGAAGCAAGGTGCGTACTGTGTCGGCAGCTGAAGACTGTATCCGACTCGCCAGTATTCTTCCATCTACTGATGAGTCATCCCGTTTCCCGTCAGCTCAAGACAGAAGGCACGGAAATGTCCAGACTGTCCACAGTAAAGATAACGTTGCTCGTTAATCCTACGCCTTCTCCCCAGAGCGGAAAGTCTGGTGCGTCCCAATTGCATCGGCTCCTCTGAAGGATATGAAGGAGAACCAGAGTCGAATTGAGAATTCTGATGGGGTACAGAACAAGCAGACGCAGCATAAGCCAGTGGAACAACCAAAGAATCAACTCCCTCAGCGGGACCCGAAACACTTGAGACCACTCGGAACCCCTCTGTCCTCACAGGAAGACGTTCCCGAAGTCAGTTGTCAATCCAGATGGCCGGAACGATAAGCTCATCCAGAGGGTCAGGGGTGTCCCGGGAAGCCAGTTTATCCTTGAGAACCTCGCTGTGTCCATTCAGAAAGGCTGAATGAAGTGCCTCTGTATTCCAACCGCTCTCAGCGGCGAGCATCCGAAAGTAAATGGCATATTCAGCTACGCTCCGGCTGCCCTGCCGAAGCGCAATGAGTCTTTGAGCAACGTTCTTGCCACTGATGGGGTGATCAAAACCCTCCTCATCTCCTGGGTGAAGCTTTGCCAATTAAAACAAATGTCTGATTGTTGCTCTCATATGGCCGTGGCCCAGGCCAGAGCCCGTCCTGAGAGCAAGGAGATGACGTATGCCACTCTGGAATGCTCGGTGGGAAACGTTGATGCCTGCAGCTCGAAGGGCAGCGAGCATTGGAGCAGGAACCCACGACACCTCCCAGGATGCCCCTCACAGTGCTCTGGTGCCGGGAGATGAGGCACCCCAAAGGGAGGAAGACGCTGAGCTGGTAGGGAGTGGAGGATTAGGAACAGTGAGCAGCCGTTGATCCCGTCTGTCCTGTCTGCAGAGCTGACACAAGAGTTCTTAAATCATCCGACAATGTCTGCAGCCGCGCCTCATGGGTGAGAGCCGATCGTAAATGGTGGAGTCCGGCATGTTCCTCGGACGACTGAGAAATCTCTGCTGGGTCCATTGTTGGCTCTGGTCTCCTGTTACAATAATGCTTGTACGAACTCGAAACACAGCAAGCAGAGGTAAGGGTAAATCCAGATATTTTATTTAAAGTCTTGACAGAAACAAGGCAACCACACAAGAACAAAACATGAGTCCTAAGCACAGATACTGGCCAACTGAAGAACCTAAATAGCAAGGCAACCAGGTGAACAGAGAAGATAATTAAACACAGGTGAAACCAATAAGTAATAATCAGGGTAACCTGGAAACTAGAAAACAAGGTAAGGGTGCCCTCCAGCAGTAACCTAAGGAAACAGCAATCAAATAAAAGAGAAACAGTGACAATCCTGCAGCAACAGGAAAAGTTAATTATTATAATTAATGGACATTTTTGTAGGGGTTGATGCATTTTTCGTTATGGCAAATCAAGTCTTAAACGTCAAAGTGGAAATTACAAACTCAAAACTTTAAACCTCAATTACATACAAGTTTGCAGTCCTGCTGTTTAGAAAAAATCTCAGCAACAAAAGCGTGCTCAAACTAAGATCCTATATGTGTAGATTGTTTGTAATCACTGAGGGTGAGGATGACAGCATCAGGTTAGCATAGTCTACACAGGGGTTAGAGGTCAGAAACTTACCAAAACACACTCTCCCTTGTACCTTCCAACTTACACGTTTTGTTAAGGAACAGGCCATATATTGACCATTTGGACAGATCTCAACATAGCAACATCATGGTGTCTCGCCTGGCTGCCTTTGTCTGGTCCAGTTGGACCAGAGTTGTGTTTGGTAAACATGGACCTCATGTTTGGATGGCCTTGAAACCATCTTCCTCTTGTTTGTTTGTGTTGGTAGTCTTTGTGTTTAGTTTAATAAGTGATGGTATTCAGATTATGAGTCAGTCTGTCTGTCTGTCAGTCTGTGTGTGTCTCATCCTGTAATGTTGAGATCAATGGTCTGGTCATATTAATTGCATCACAAATAAACTTCAGTTAGCCAATAGTTGAATATAGGGATATAAATGACAGTGTTCAGGCAAAGGGTTGCATCGAATATTCCATACTGTACCACTGAAAATATTTATTTCCACAGGTGTTCAAATATACTGAGTGCACAACACATAAGACACACCTTCCTAATATTGAGTTGCACCCCCTTTTTCCTTCAGATCACCCTCTATTTGTCGGGCATTCACCCTCTGAATGGCACACATACAGAATCCAGGTCTCAATTGTCTCAAGGCTTAAAAATCCTCAAGGTTTCTTTAACGTGCCTCCACCCCTTCATCTTAGCTGAATTAACAGGTGACATCAATAAGGGATCATAGCTTTCACCTGGATTCACCTGGTCAGTCTGTGTTCCAAATGTTTTGTCCACTCAGTGTATAGTAAGAGAGACCACATTGCTATTGGAGTATGTGTGCATCTGTACGTACAGTACATACGTGTGCACGTGTGTATAATTACAGGGATCCAACATTAGGCATGATGTGTTCCATCTGGGTCCCGGCAGTAGTTATTAGACATGAGGACTCTACAAATACTAACTAGCTGAAGAAAGTGGCCATTCCAAAACAATAACTGACGTTTTTATGCATAGTTAAAAGGAAGATGGTAAAAGTTGTAGGTTGAATTCTAACTCTCTTGTGGTCCGAGTGAAGTGGTTGATCAAAGTTATAAGCGAAATAATTAGTATTCAGTTTACATTGCAAAATGTTGACTCAATCCCTTTCCACACATGAGTGTACACTGGCACTGGTCCATGGTAACTCTCACCCAAACATGAGCGCATTCTGTGAGACCAGCTTTTATCCTCTGGCCTGTGTTCATCTTGAACTGTTTGCCCTGATATGTCTCCCTCTCTGTCTCCCTTTCTCACTCGCTCTCTGTCTTTGTCGCTGTCTATCTATCTGTCTGTCTCACTACCCTCCCTCTTTCCCTTCCACTCTTGTCTTTCTCTCTCTCCCTCACACACAGTTTCCAGAGGTTAACAGTCTGCAGCTTTTGGCCACGTCCTTGTTGCTTCTTCCTGCTCCTCTATTCATCATCCTCTCGCCTCCTCTACGTAACAATTTGTCAGCCTACCGCACCCTGTGCTCCCTCTGACACTCACACTCCTGTAACCCCTGACCTCTGACCATGAACAAAACCATTCTTCTTCCTGTTGTTTCCCCTGAGTGTTTTTTTAAACTCTCTGTCTCACGTTCTCAGTGTGTGTGTGTGTGTGTGTGTGTGTGTGTGTGTGTGTGTGTGTGTGTGTGTGTGTGTGTGTGTGTGTGTGTGTGTGTGTGTGTGTGTGTGTGTGTGTGTGTGTGTGTGTGCGCGTGTGTGTGTGTGTGTGTGTTTGTATGTGTGTGCCTGTGTGCATTGGATATATGAGCTCAAGTTTACACAAATCTCTCAAGATCGTCCCTACCCACTCTCTCTCTCTCTCTCTCTCTCTCTCTCTCTCCCTCTCTCGCTCTCTCACTCTCTTGCTCTAGCTCTAGCTCTCACTGTCTCTCTTTCTCTCTTTCTCTCTATATATCTTCCTCATTCTCTCTAGCAATCCCCTGCTCCCATGATGTGGGTATAAGAGGGGTAGGGAAGGGAATCTGTCCCCGTTCCCTAGCGAAGTCTGGAGTGACAGTAATTAGGCTTCTTGGGGGAACAATGGGACATAAATACACACACACACACACACACACACCAAAGAATACCAAGATGACTGCTAATAATGACAGGGTAGTAGGGTCTAACATTTCTCTGTTGTTTATTTGTAGTGCTGCGGTAATAGGCTACTGTGATTGTCATCCTTAGTGCCTAATATATCTTGAGTTTAAGACTGTATACCTGTGTACCTGTATACCTACCTATCATCTCTCTCCTAATCAAATCAACGTTTAATGATCGCGTACACAGTTTAGCAGATGTAAAAGCGAAATGCTTGTGTTTACCAGCTCGTTACAGTGCAGCAAAATCACAGCTGATATGCATACCCTTACTACAATACTCAACATCATGACACAGACAATTCCAGGAATTCTCTGATGAATACTTTTTTGGCTAGTAGTTCTGAAAGTAGCTCTCACAAAGCCAAAAGTGGTCCCTGAAAATTGAGTACTACGTCACACATGTGCGGATATGTGCACTACGTCTGCGTTCTCTCTCTTTCGCTCTGCTGTAGGTGCATCATGGGCATCTTGCTGGCTGTCATTCATATGGCAAGGAATGAAACTCATTGCCTGAACTCGAATTGCTAGGGGGCTGGTCCCCGTCGGCGAAAATGCAGGGGAACTGGAGCAAGCGCAGCTTCAAACTAGGGATTTCATGGCTAACTGAGGTACGACAGTAATTCTGCTCATAGATTATGCATTTATGAACCACGGATTGGCACATCCAGCCTAAAGTGGAAGATTTAAAAAAGACTTAATAATCGCCAAAGTTCCAGAGCATGTCTTTAATTGAATCCACGACATTGGAGAGGGAATATACGCCAGACTGATATACAAGCGTAGCTGAAAAGTGGCACCAATCCATTAGGGCTGTATTTGAGAGAACACTTCAGTTGTGTGTCACGGAAACACTGTTCCCAAGAGGGTTGCTGCACTCTCTCAGTGGAATTTAATGATTCCCGTGTTGCTGTCCTACCCCCGACCCTGAACTCTCCCGTTGGTGGAGGAGTGGTGCGGACCTCAATTCAATTTACAGAGGCCTCTCACCCTCCGCATTTTGCCTGCCGCACTGCTAATGTACCTACCTCGCCTGTGTATGCTGGTGTGTCCGTGTGTTCCCTTCACCTATGCTTTCGTAAGCTGAACCCAGGGACGAGTTACAGGGGTATGCCGCCGGGACGTAAGATGCATTGTTGGGGAAAAAAGAGCCGTGGTGATGAAGATGGCAGTTTCATGTCCAGACTCGCTGCTCAGAACACAACACAGAACAAAAGAGCTGCTGCTGTAATAATGATGGCCACAAACACAAGGACAAGTGTCTCTAACAGGGTCTCAAAGGTTGAGCACTTGTTTCGTCTGAGTCTTGATAGAAACACGCTGCACAAACGGTGGTAAGACACAGGGAAAGCTTTATGCAAACTACTAAATCCATCAGAGAGAAGGGATATTTCCTCAGCCTCTTGCTCTCCTCTTTTTGACCTGTCGTGAGAGTTGTTTTGGCCGCAATCCCTCTGAGTGGCTGGAGGCAGAAGCTTTAAAAAGAATCCAGGCGTATTCTCTGCATTCCACCTGAAATGGACTCTGGCAGGATGACTAGCATTTAGCGCTACATCCAGACCAGTCCAGACCATTCACACTCATGCACACACACATGCACACACACACACACACACACACACACACATTCCCCCCTATACACATATTCCTATAATTACTACACACACAGGTCCTCGACCTCCTTGTAGTCAGGCGAGACTCGGCAGCCATCGTTGCCACATCAGTCAGTGTATCCAGAGTCTGTTATAACCTAGCTATTGCTGCTACTTCTCCCATCTTTGCTTCCCTCTATGGCATTATCGAGTATGGGATTTATACTGAGAACTCACCCACTAATGGTAATGAGCCATGGGAGTCAGAGTACAGTGAGAGGATGCATTCCCGATTGCAACCTTTTCCCTATATAGTGCACTACTTTTGATCAGAGACCTATGAGCCCTGGTCAAAAGTAATGTAATATGAAGGGAATAGTCTGTTAATTGGGATTCAGCCCTAAACACTGGGAAAATTAGGAGGTTCAGAGGAATAACAAGGTCTGAATCAGGGAGTGACAGGCGGACATACCAGCCAGGTCGCTCAAGATTCCCTTCGAAATTGGACGTTCATCCATGTCCCGAGAACTTCGGGAGACAACTACTAGAGGCAACGCTATTACTAGAGGCAACGCTATTGCCATCAAGTAGGCTTGTGTAGGCGTTGTGGACGGGGATGGTGATGGACGTAAGGGGTCCGCCTCCGAAGGGTCATATGTTCAATCCCAGTTTGGGATAGGGTGTAACTCTATCCCAAACCTTAACCCTTACCTTAACCATTCAGAATGAATTCCTACATTTAACCAGCCACAAGGAGCCTTGCTAGGACTTATCAGCCTTGCTCAACTTATCAACCGTTGCAACCCAGGGTGTCAAGAACAACTTTAACATTTTAGGTTTGGAGCAACGTCTACATTTGACGTTTAGAGAAACATGGACGAAGGTCAAAATCTGAAGTAAAATAAGTCAAACCTTGAGATCACATACAGCCATTACAGAGATGCGAAAACTGAGGAGAGGAAACAGTGTAGGAGTGCAAGGACACTTCTCTAGCTCTCCCCTGTCCACTTCACCTAGACCTGAGAGTCAGGGTGGGTGTATGGTTGATCCAGTCAGAGACAGGGTAGGGCAGGCGGACCAATTAGATGACAAGGGATGCCAGCCTGGACCAATGAGATTGTAGGGGAGGGCAGGTTGGACCACTCAAAGACAGGCAAGAGAAAGATGGACCAATCCGAAGGCAAGGGCAGGGCAGGTGTAACGGTTTTCTTCCGCTGAAGGAGAGGAGGACCAAAATGCAGCGTGGTTAGAGTACAACATGTTTAATCAAGACCATACACGAGAACACTACAAAATAACAAACGTGAAAACCGAAACAATTCTATCTGGTGCAATGACACAAAGACAGAAGACAACCACCCACAAAATACCCACAGAATATGGCTGCCTAAATATGGTTCCCAATCAGAGACAACGATAAACACCTGCCTCTAATTGAGAACCAATCTAGGCAACCATAGACTTACATAAATACCTAGACTACCTAGAAAACACCCCATAAACATACAAAACCCCTAGACCAGAAAAAAACACATAAATCCCCCATGTCACACCCTGACCTAACCAAAATAATAAAGAAAACAAAGATAACTAAGGCCAGGGCGTGACAACAGGCTGGACCAATCAGATGGTACTAGGGCACACCTATCTGCTGAGAGCCTGGAGGAGATCTAGGACAAAGGAAGTCAATACCTGAGACAGGGAACGGGATGAGACACCTGGGACAGGGCTCTGTATGTGTGTGTGTGAGTGTGAGTGTGCGTGTGTGAGTGTATGTGTTTGTTAGCATGCATGTGTGTGTGTGTGCATGCATGCGTGTGTGCTCGTGTGCGCGTGCGTATGTGTGTGTGTTGTGTGTGTGTGTTCATTTGGAGGCAAACACACTAGGGAGGGGAGAGGAGAGTGAGGCTTGAAGCAGCTACGGAAAATAAACAACTTGCATTGCTCTTTGAGTATGCTGTGTCTCTATTTGAAGTGCAAGTAAGAAGGAAGGCATTACAAGCAGGTGGCTTTTGAAATCTGTCTGCCTAATGTAAAGTATTATGGAACAAGTCGGCCATGTTGGTTCTGGTAAGGTGACATATTTTGTCATTGTATTTATTATGGATCCCCAAGGCAGCAGCTACTCTTCCTGGGGTCCAGCAAAATTAAGGCAGTTTAAACCATTTTAAAAACCTTACAATACAATACAGATTTCACAACACACTGTGTGCCCTCAGGCGCCTACTCCACCACTACCACATATGTACAGTACAAAGTCCATGTGTACGTGTGTGGATAGTGCGTATGTTATCGTGTGCGTGTGTATACATGTGTCTGTGCCTATGTTAGTGAGGCTTCACAGTCCCCGATGTTCCATAAGGTGATTTTTTTTTGGTCGTATTATGGCTGCAAGACAGTGTTGCAGGTACGCGTCCAGAAATGGCCTCGCATTCCCCATTTAGTGCACTTATTTGACCCAAAACCTATGGGGGCATGTTGGATGAATATAAATAGACATGCTTTTTCTTTGCTCAAGAACTCGATAGCGTCTGTAGAAGCTGTCAGTGGTGATGCATGGTGACTACTTTATCCCAGTATCTAATAAATCATCCATTGTTTGCTCCCTTCACCCTACAATTGGCTGGGTCATTGTTTCTCTTCCTGCTACGTCTTGTTGTCACATCTTTATTGTGCCTACTGATCCGATGGGCAAACCTCTCTATCAAAACTGGCTCTCACAGTCTCACGACGGAGTTATACGTTCCTCCATGTTTCTCAGACATCACGTTTAGGCATTAACACCGATTTTTTAAAGATTAGGGTTAAGGTTTGGGATAGACTAAACAAAAATCAAGAACATCTTTGCACTGCTGGATTTGAACTTGCAACCTTTGAAATCAGATGCTTACACCCATCTGTCGTACACATTCACAACACCATATCAAAACCGAAACCTACTTGAAGGTAAGAGCACTCACTGTTGCCACTTGTGACCGGTTTCCACCTCATCTCCCGACGTCCTCAGACATGGATGAACGTTGAATACTGACCTGTATCATGGGTGACCTGGCTGCTCTATCACTGCCACCTCTCAAGTACTGTGGAAGATTCATGGTACATACACGCACAAATGCACACGCAAATGCACAAAAATGCACACTCACGCACGGTGTGTTTGTGCATGACTTAAGCCTGACATGGTGCAGGTTTGATGCCTGGTCATGTAACCTTTCAGAGGCACAATTAACACCTGTCCCAGTGCTCATATGGCATGGTAATCCATGCAAACACATGGGGGACTGCTGTCTGACCTCAGCAAGGACACTAACTATCTCACAGAGAAAAGAGAGGGGAGAGGTGAGGAGAGAGGGACACACAGAGAGTCACACATAGAGAGATGAGAGAGACCGAGAGAGAGAGAGAGAGAGAGAGAGAGAGAGAAGCCTTGCTCTCACTGCAGCCCTCAGCTGATGTTTCCACACAGTTTCACAAGCTATTGTGAAAAGGGAAACCCAGACGCGAGCTGCCCAGTGACGCGAGCCTACCAGACCAGCTAAAATACTTTTATGCTCGCTTCAGGCAAGCAACACTGAAGCATGCACGAGAGCACAGGCTGTTCAGGATGTCTGTGTGATAATGCTCTCTCGGTAGCCAATGTGAGCAAGACCTTTAAACAGGTCAACATTCACAAAGCCGCGGGGCCAGACGGATTAACAGGGCGTGTACTCAAAGCATGCGCGGACCTCTCCCTTTTCAACCTCTCCCTGACCGAGTCTGTAATTCAAGCAGACCACCATATCCCTGTGCCCAAGGAAGCGAAGGTAACCTACCTAAATGATTACCGCCCTATAGCACTCGTAGCACTCACGTTGGGTTCCGGGATACCCTAGACCCACTCCACTCCAAATCGCATACAGCCCCAACAGATCCACAGATGACGCAATCTCAAGGGCACTTCACACTGCCCTTTCCCATATGGACAAAAGGATCACATATGTGAGAATACTTTTCAATGCTGTTCAAGACCTTAGTGACCACGAAGCCCATCACTAAGCTAAGGACCTTGGAACTAATCACCTCCTTCTGCAAATGGATCCTGGACTTCCTGATGTGCCTCCCCCAGGTGATAAGGGTAGGCAACAACAAGTCTGCCATGCTGATCCTCAACACTAGGGCCCCTCAGGGGTGCATGCTTTGTCCCCTCCTGTACTCCCTGTTCACCCACGACTACGTGGCCAAACATGACTGCAACACCATTATTAAGTTTGCGGACGACAAAACAGTGGTAGGCCTGATCACCGACAACAATGAGACAGCCAATAGGAAGGTCAGAGAACTGGCTGTGTGGTGAGGGGACAACAACCTCTCCCTCAATATGAGCAAGACAAAGGAGCTGATCGTGGACTACAGGAAAAGGCGGGCCATACAGGCCCCCATTAACATCGACGGGCTGTAGTGAAGCGGGTCGAGAGTTTCAAGTTCCTTGGTGTCCACATCACCAACAAACTGGTCCAAACACACCAAGACAGTCATGAAGAGGTCATGACAAAACCTTTTCCCCCTCAGGAGACTGAGCTGCACCACCGAGAGCATCCTGACCGGTTGCATCATCACCTGGTATGGAAACTGCTCGGCATCTGACAGTAAAACGATACAGAGGGTAGTGCATACAGCCCAGTACATCACTGGGGCCAAGCTTACTGCCATCCAGGACCTATATAATAGGTGTGTAGGAGGAAAGCTCATAAAATTGTCAGAGACTCCAGTCACCCAAGTCATAGACTGTTTTCTCTGCTACCGCACGGCAAGCGGTACTGGAGCGCCAAGTTTAGGACCAAAAGGCTCCTTAACAGCTTCTACTCCCAAGCCATAAGACTGCTGAACAATTAATCAAATGGCCACCGGACTATTTACATTGAACCCCCCCATTTGTTTTGTACACTCTTGCTACTCACTGTTTATTATCTATGCATAGTCACTTATTATCTATGCCTAGTCACTTATTATCTATGCATAGTCACATCACCCCTACCTACATGTACAAATGACCTGTTCTCCCGCACACTGACTTGGTACCGGTACCGCCTGTATACAGCCTCGTTATTGTTATTTTATTGTGTTATTTTGTATTATATTTTACTTTAATTTTTTGGGTAAATATTTTCTGAACACGTCTTGTACTACACTGCTGGTTAAGGGCTTGTAAGGAATCATTTCACGGTAAGGTCTACACTTGTTGTATTCGGCGCATGTGACAAATAAAGTTCGATTTGATTTGATTTGCTCTTGTTATGCTTTTATTAAGCCGTATATGAAAGGAAGAAACAGGAAAAGAGCCCTGCAGCATCTCATCCACAGCATGTCAAACCCACACACATACTAAACCCTTCACCTGCCGCCAATTAAAACCTCACAGAATCACACATCAATACAACACGACTTTGACGGAACAAATTTTTCGACATAACTGGTTGTTACGGGTATCCATTTCTCTATCACAAAAGCTGTTTGCACATGCACAGACGATGAACATGTAATTCCCTGCCCCCTGTCAAGCGCAACTCTAGCTATAATAACCTAAACAAACACACAACGGTCTGGGAGAAGGATATTAGCGGAGTCTCCCTCCCCTTCCTCCCTCACAGCTTCTCCAAGTGTACTTTTCAAGGTGCGGGGCTTGGGTATCTCCATGGCAACAGGGAAGCAACCAGGAACAGAGGAGGGGTGGAGAGTGTAGGGGGAGGGGGGGTGTGGGGGGGGGGGGAGGGTGGGCGGGCGGGCGGGCGGGAGGGCAGGTGGCAGACGGGGCTGCTGGGTAGGGTTTGGAACATTGTGACATTTCCCAGCAATGCCACGAACAGCTAGAGCCGAGGAAAGGGCTGGGCTCACTTCACAAGGAGTGTGTCTGTGTGTGTTTGTTTGTGTGTTTTGTGTGTGTGTGAGTGAGTGAGTGAGTGAGTGCGCCTTCCTGCCTGCCTGCGTCCGTGCGTGTGTGAGTGTGTGCGTGTGTGTGTGTGTGTGTGTGGGAGAGGCTGAGGGCGATTCTACAAAGCCTTGAGGGCCTTCATGTGATGTACTGTAAATACCTGGTGAAAGATCTCCTCTCTCTCTCTCTCTCTCTCACACACACACACACACACACACACACACACACACACACACACACACACACACACACACACACACACACACACACAAACACAGGTGCAGTGTCTCTGTTAGTATTGTGAGGACCTCCAGGTGTTATTGGGCTGTTTATACCTGCATGCACCCACACTGGCCCAGATATACAGTATCTCACCCTATCCATTTATCTCTCTCTCTCTCTCCCATTTTTGTTTTACTTTCTCTGCCTGCTCTGTCTCTCTCCATATCATACAACCCCATATTTCTCTCTCTCCTTCTCTCTCTTTTTTTGCCACACCGCAGGCAGTAGGTGGTAATGAGTTGACAGCTCAATCCTATAACGGATAATGAAGCCGGATGTAACACAGGTGCATGAAGTCACTGTGCGAGAGGAGAAAGGAGAGAGACAAGACCACACTGCACAGGCAACCTTGCAGAGCAGAGGTCACAATACACAAATTTAAAACAAAGCCCAAAGATGGAACTAACTTTTCTTTTCTTCTCTTTTCGTGTACTTTACTTCATTTCCTAAACGTTTTAAAAGTTAAGATGTGGCAAGGTTCTGTATACCACAATGAAAGAGGATGCCTAAAGACTGGACATAAAACGTAAGATGCTTTATATTTGCCTTCGGTTGTGCTTTTTCATTCCCCTCCCGACCTTAGCCTTTCAGTTCCGTCTGCCGCCACGCAAGGCGATGTTGCACCACTGCTTATCCTGACTCCGGACGCTCACTGGATTTTCAAAGTTTATGCAAGCTTTTCAGAATGGTGCACAGTGTTGGCGGCGTGACCAGTGAAACATGCACTCCAAACATAATTGATTCGGGAGAATAGTTTAAAGTTACAAAACAACTTTTGTCCACTATTAAATTACTATCTCTCGGGTGGAAGGGGAAAGGGTGGTCATTTTCACAGATGTTCCTCTCGTGTATTTAAGCTGTCATGAACTGTCAATCAGTCGCAGCACGCCCAATGTTTTCAGAACTATCCTCATCTACCTCGCGCCTCCCTGCGTGAGTACAGTCAGAGAAATGTGTGGGCGCGCGTGTATGTGTATGTAGAGTCGGGGAGTTGTCAGCGCAGAGGCAAGGAGCAGGAGCGAGAGAGAGAGAGAAAGAGTGTGTGTGAGCGAGTGAGATTGAGAAAGCGAGAGAGAGAGAGACAGAGAGAGGGAGGGGTTGAGCGAGAGAGAGAGAGAGAGAGAGAGAGAGAGAGAGCGTTCTCTCCCGGTGCACTTGGCAGTTAGTTGCGGGCTGCTGTGCTGTTGCTGTCGTGGCGGTGTGGCTAGTCGCGGGGAACTTTAGCACACTGGAGCCCGAAGTCCCACTCTCTCACCTGCGCAGTTCGGAGCTGCCATGGGTCTCGCGCCTGGATTGACTATCTTAATCATTCTGTCGGCCTTTCTGCACACGAGTGGCCTATATATCGCCAGTAGCGTAGGTACGTAAACGTGGAACTGTTTATGTTTACAATATTTTGCTGTTTCCATACGCTGGGGGTCAATTGGGTAGACGCATCCTTCTGCGCGCCCAACATAGTAGCCTGGGCTGTAGGCTGCAGCTACTGTATATACACACCCTAAAAACGTCCCTTTTCAACTTTGGTTTAGTGGATGGATCAAGGTTAGTGGATCAAGGTTCCCGATACTTTTCCCGGAGACTGCTCTCTCTCTGTGCTGTGTCAGGACAGGCAGTGTTGTTAAGTGTGCGTTTCTCTCTCTCCTCTCCTCATCCCGCTCCTGACGCGGGCGGGCGGTTTAGCATTTCGGACAGTGGAATTCACTTTGGCTGTGACAGGATGCAAGGATAGGTTTGTTGTCGGCGTTTGCCATGGAGTAACCTTATGTGATTAGGTGGAGATAGAAGCTATCGATTTGGTCACAAGAAGAGAAGGGTCGGGTGTTTTCGATTAGAAATGAACATCTAATCCCCGTTACATTAGAGAATAATACTAGTCCTAATAATAATAACAATATACATTGCAGAATAATAACATTGCACAGTTTACGCTTAGTATCCATATCTCACTCATGTTTTGCAGAAAACTTTTATTTAGTGACCATGGGGAAATTATATAGCCTACCAAAACATGTTGGGCTCTGTTATCATGGAATCAGACATGGAATCAGATTGATAAAATCTTGCAGGAATCAAGTATGTGGTGCACCTCACCCTCGCCTCCTATTTGCACCGATATTAAATCATGATCTCGGTTACACTCATTGTAGCCCAGTGATTCAAACGAAACACCATAATACGTATTATCTGTGTTAAGATATCTGTTTAGATAATAATCATGCAAGTGATATTGAGAAGGACAGCGGAGAGTCGTTAGTGTCACTGACGTGATCTAGTGCTGTGGCTTTGAGTAGAGAGTAGTGATATGTGGGCGAGGCGCAGCGTTCTGTCACTAGCGCCCCGGAGGGAGCGTCTCTCTCACGTGTCTAAAAGCTGCCTCCGAGGGAGGTGTCACTGTCAGTGTCACAGTTATATTGCGGTGCGTGGCCAAGAAAACGGCCTACAGTGCATTAAGACCTTATTATGGGGAAGGAATAATGATGGTGATGCAATAGGCTCAAATACATTATATTAATTAGGCTGCATGTCTATCCAAATGTTAACTCCATTGTAACCAGACTTCCCACAGCAAAACAAGCTGACATTAACTACTCTCTTTCATCTGCTTGCTCTGCCCTCAGACTTAGCCTCACATTGAAGTGTTTTACCATTTTCTTTTCAGGACAACCATAGCTACAAGTGGAATATAAAATGTACATAAACAGTTGCATTCATGAGTTTTATTGACAAAGGTCAATAAAAATTTGGTCAGTCAATCAAAAACCTGATAAAAAATGAATGTATAAGAATGCTGAATGTATGGATATTGTTTGCTCATTGGGAAATGAATATCCTACTAGTCAGTGTCAACTTAGAGTTTGTGATAGCAACTATGTGAACTTATAACAGTATCATAGACACGTCCTGGGATTTCCTATGATCTTCTATGTAGAACCCCTTACCTTCGACTCTTGTGTGGCTTGTGAGTGTCATAGAGCAAACAGCACTCAGCCCATCAAGGACGTGGGTTCAGGGGTGGGGTGTGTATGTTTGTGTGTCTCTGTGTTGGGCAGGCTTATCTGTTTGAAGTCCATGCATATTTTCTCTGTGATCAAGAAGGGATGCAATTAGGAACAGAACATGACATCTCTAACGTAACCCCTCCCCTTTCCCTAATTCTCTTTCCCAACTCTGCCTATCTCTCTCTGTCTAATTTTCTTATTCTCTCTCATTCCTGCCCTTTCCTATCCTCCTCATCTCCCCCTTCTCCATCCCTTCCTCATCTCCTGCTTATCCTCCCTCTGCATTCCTCTCTCACCTCTTCTCTCCTTCTTCTCCTCTCCCATCCTATCTCTCCCACTAACCTCTCTCCTCCTCTTCTCCCTTCTCCTCTGCTCTCCCTCACCACCATCCACCTATCCCCCTGTCCTTCTCCCTCTCTCCCTCCCCCTCTCCCCGCCTCCACCTGTCCCACTTGTCCCTCTCCACCCTCTCCTCCCACCACCCCTTTCTACCTCATGTCCTATCCACCTGTCCCTCTTCCCATCTCTCCCCTCCTCCAACCTTCAGACTCCCTGCAGCATGTCCTGGGGGAGTATGGACTGGTGAGGCCCGTGAGCGTGGACGCAGACGGCCGCTTCCTGTCCCACGCCGTGTCGGCCGGCCGGCCGGGGGTGGGGGCGGGGCAGCCCCATAGGCGCTGGAGGAGGGAGACCGGAGAGAACGGGGGAGGAGGAGGAGATGAAGAAAGAGAGGAAATGTACGAGGAGGATGGAGGGCCCCGACACAGACAGCTTTACTACAACGTCACCGTCTTCGGCCGGGAGTTCCACCTGCGTCTGCGGCACAATGCGCGACTGGTGGCCCCCGGAGCCAAGATGGAGTGGCACGATGATAACGACAGCAACGGGACAGCCACGCGCTCCGAGCCACTGCAGGGAGACTGTTTCTACGTGGGTGACGTCACAGACACGCCCGGAGCCACCGTAGCAATCAGCAACTGCGACGGCCTGGTGAGTTTGGGTTGTTTGGGTTACTGTAGAGAATGCCTGTGTCCGCTGTGAACAGCGCCCATCTAATTGTCTCTTAACACTGTTTCAGTTCTGTACTGAGTTTAACATTCGTCCCGCTCAAGTTTACTACGCTGTATAGAATTTCCTGTGCGGTTCTTATTGCTGATTGGTGGTGCTTTATCGAGCTCTGTGCTTTATGAAAATCTAGCTCATTTGACTGGATGCATTGCATTGGTGATGTTTCTGTTTTTGTCAAATCTGTTTTTGTCTGTTCAGGACTGTGTAAGGATGTTTCTCTAAATTTAGATGGCCTGGAAGGCCTGTGGAGTGAGGTTATGAGTCGCCATTCCTATCCCAATCTTTAGATTGTGTGTGCTTATGTGTCAACGACTGCGAGAGAGAGAGAGAGAGAGAGAGCGAGAGCGAGAGAGGAGCCATGTCCGAGTTTCCATAGGAACGCCCAGTGCGTAGACAGAGAGAGAGACAGAGAGAGAGAGGAAGAGCGAGAGCAAGAGAGAGAGAGAGAGAGAGGGAGGGAAACACAGAGAGACAAGAGACAGACAGAAACAGACACAGAGAGAGAGAGAGAGAGAGAGAGAGGGGAAAGAGAAATAATTCTACTGTGTAACCCCTTGACTTCTCTCTGGTGACTCAGCATGCTTCCTGGTTGACCCCAGGGTTCAGAGGTCATGGAGGGGTCATGTTGCTATTTTGTTGATGCTCCTCGGTGAGGCCCGCGCGACGTGTGTAGTAGCTGAGTTGTGTTCTACTTGACTCCACTTTTCACTCAGTCGAAGTCAGAGAGAGGTGACACTGAAGTTTGTTATACAGATGTCATTTGATATATTGAAATAGGCTATGTGATTTGCTTGAGTGTGTTTATTGAAATGATCAAATCAAAAGATTAAGAGTTAGTTGTATTTCTGTTGTCAATGCAATGTTAGGTAGGTATTTTGAAGACTAAATGGAGTGAGCGATGGGTTTGAAATGTCATGCATGGATGTTTGGTCTGTGTGTTTGTCTCAGGGGGTGGAGGAGAGGGAGGCCCCAATGACCTGCATTTTTTTGTCTCTGTGGGACTGTGTATGTGTGTTTGACTTGCCTGCAGAGAAGAGAGGAGGAGAAGAGGAGGACAGGACCCCTCCTCTTAGGGAATAAGAAGAGGAGAAGGGAGGGAAAGAAGAGAAGGGAGGAGGAGAAGAGGAGGACAGGACCCCTCCTCTTAGGGAATAAGAAGAGGAGAAGGGAGGGAAAGAAGAGAAGGGAGGGAAAGAAGAGAAGGGAGGAGGAGAAGAGGAGGACAGGACCCCTCCTCTTAGGGAATAAGAAGAGGAGAAGGGAGGGAAAGAAGAGAAGGGAGGAGGAGAATAGGAGGACAGGACCCCTCTTAGGGAATAAGAAGAGGAGAAGGGAGGGAAAGAAGAGAAGGGAGGAGGAGAAGAGGAGGACAGGACCCCTCCTCTACGGGAATAAGAAGAGGAGAAGGGAGGGAAAGAAGAGAAGGGAGGAGGAGAAGAGGAGGACAGGACCCCTCCTCTACGGGAATAAGAAGAGGAGAAGGGAGGGAAAGAAGAGAAGGGAGGAGGAGAAGAGGAGGACAGGACCCCTCCTCTTAGGGAATGAGAAGAAGAGAAGGGAGGGAAAGAAGAGAAGGGAGGAGGAGAAGAGGAGGACAGGACCCCTCCTCTACGGGAATAAGAAGAGGAGAAGGGAGGGAAAGAAGAGAAGGGAGGAGGAGAAGAGGAGGACAGGACCCCTCCTCTACGGGAATAAGAAGAGGAGAAGGGAGGGAAAGAAGAGAAGGGAGGAGAGGATGTTCCTTCATTAGACCATTGTTCATTAGTCGACAGCCAACAACTGGAGCCGTTTAGAGCTGAGTACACTGGGGACCTTTTGACCAGCTGAGAGAGCAGGCACCCAGCCAGCAGCCAGACAGCCAGCCAGTAGCCAGCCAATATACTGCCAGCATGGGCACAAGGGGCAGGCCCTACACCACCTCTCTGCTCTGCTCAGGCCTGCCCCCAGCTCACTGCCTGGCCACTAGCCACAATCCAGAGAGAGGGGAAAGGGAGAGAGAAAAAGAGAGAAAGGGAGAGTGAGGAGATGGGGATGAAGGGAGTGGCAGACAGGAGAAGGGTGAAGGAAAAGACAGGGAGGGAGAAAAAGAGACAGAAGGGGAGCCAAAGCAGAGTGCAGAGAAACCAAGAGACAAGGAGAGAGGAGAGAAAGAGAGAGAGAGAACGAGAGCAAGGCTGGTGTGGAAAAATGAATGGTCTTTGAGGTGAATTGGTTTCTTGTGAAGAAAGCCTATGTGATCAACTGGTGAGGTCTTGTTGAGTAGTTGAGGAGAGGCGGCACAGTGGGGAAAAGGGCGTTGGAGATGGTGGTCATGTGGTGGTGGGGTAAAGGAAAATTAAATTACAGCATGACTGTAGTATGCCCCTTCCCTCAGACTCCCCCACATGTGGGAGATAATTTATTTTAGTGAAGAATTTCAGTACAGAAATCATATCCTAAACTTACCTAACCTAGCCTCTTGGAATATTTTATACATCCGTGTGTGTGTATGTGTGTGTGTGTGTGTGTGTTTATAAACCTCGTCCCACTAATGGCTTTCCCCCTGGCCTAGCATACTCGGTCAAAGCTAAAGAAGCTGTTCGAAGTGTGTGTGTGTCATTCTCTGCTCTCTTGTATGCATTAGAAAGACAGCCAGGCTGGAGAAAGAGAGAGAGTGTGTGTGTGTGTTTGGGGATTTTTCCGTAGCAGAGGGAGAGAGAGAGAGTAAAAGATAGAAAGAGAGAGAGAGAGAGAGAGAGAGAGAGAGATGTGTGGAATGTACAGTAGAGTGTGTTAGCCCAGAGGAGAAGAGAGGAAAGGCAGTTCCTGCTGTTCTTCTGTATCCTGCCACCACTGTCCTCCTCCTCCTAGCCCAGACCACAGACAGAGAGAGGGGGATAGGGGGAGGAGGAAGAGAAAGAGGAGGGAAAGGGAGAGAGAGAGGAGGGAGGGAAAGGGAGAGAGAGGAGGGATAAACAGAGCGAGAAAGAGGTCTGTATTAACTTGAACTGATTGCCTGATCCCAACACATGGACTGTACATAACTTTGTACATATGTTTTGTACTGTAAACTATTAAATAAAATAGCAGTCTTCATAAAGACATAGATTCTCACAGCCATCTAAACTTACATTCCAGATGGACCAGGCTTGAGATAATCAGAGGGTGCAGCCAAATGATAGGGCGGCATTGTGTTGCCGTGGGAACATAGAGTCAGGCAGGTATACAGGTATGGATTCAGCCAATAGGAAGGCCCGGAGAGGGAGAGAGGGAGTCCTTCATTGGCTGGAACTGGAAGCTGGGCAGAGAGCATAAAATCACATATAGAACTGATGATTTATGGGATCTCCATGGGTCCCAGACCTTTCTCTAATGTACAGTGCCTTGCGAAAGTATTCGGCCCCCTTGAACTTTGCGACCTTTTGCCACATTTCAGGCTTCAAACATAAAGATATAAAACTGTATTTTTTTGTGAAGAATCAACAACAAGTGGGACACAATCATGAAGTGGAACGACATTTATTGGATATTTCAAACTTTTTTAACAAATCAAAAACTGAAAAATTGGACGTGCAAAATTATTCAGCCCCTTTACTTTCAGTGCAGCAAACTCTCTCCAGAAGTTCAGTGAGGATCTCTGAATGATCCAATGTTGTCCTAAATGACTAATGATGATATATACAATCCACCTGTGTGTAATCAAGTCTCTGTATAAATGCACCTGCACTGTGATAGTCTCAGAGGTCCGTTAAAAGCGCAGAGAGCATCATGAAGAACAAGGAACACACCAGGCAGGTCCGAGATACTGTTGTGAAGAAGTTTAAAGCCGGATTTGGATACAAAAAGATTTCCCAAGCTTTAAACATCCCAAGGAGCACTGTGCAAGCGATAATATTGAAATGGAAGGAGTATCAGACCACTGCAAATCTACCAAGACCTGGCCGTCCCTCTAAACTTTCAGCTCATACAAGGAGAAGACTGATCAGAGATGCAGCCAAGAGGCCCATGATCACTCTGGATGAACTGCAGAGATCTACAGCTGAGGTGGGAGACTCTGTCCATAGGACAACAATCAGTCGTATATTGCACAAATCTGGCCTTTATGGAAGAGTGGCAAGAAAGCCATTTCTTAAAGATATCCATAAAAAGTGCCGTTTAAAGTTTGCCACAAGCCACCTGGGAGACACACCAAACATGTGGAAGAAGGTGCTCTGGTCAGATGAAACCAAAATTGAACTTTTTGGCAACAATGCAAAACGTTATGTTTGGCGTAAAAGCAACACAGCTCATCATCCTGAACACACCATCCCCACTGTCAAACATGGTGGTGGCAGCATCATGGTTTGGGCCTGCTTTTCTTCAGCAGGGACAGGGAAGATGGTTAAAATTGATGGGAAGATGGATGGAGCCAAATACAGGACCATTCTGGAAGAAAACCTGATGGAGTCTGCAAAAGACCTGAGACTGGGACGGAGATTTGTCTTCCAACAAGACAATGATCCAAAACATAAAGCAAAATCTACAATGGAATGGTTAAAAAATAAACATATCCAGGTGTTAGAATGGCCAAGTCAAAGGCAAAGTTCAAGGGGGCCGAATACTTTCGCAAGGCACTGTACGTCTCAATCTAACAATCAGACAGATAGAAAGACAGATTGACAAAAGGATAGACGGGCGGTGGATGGCAGACCTGTCATCATCCCTGCTAACCTTTAGCAACAGGTGGGAGAACACCTGGACAGCAGAGACATGTATTACACCCACACACAAGTCGCACACACACACACACACACACAAACACACACACACACACACACACACACACACACACACACACACACACACACACACACACACACACACACACACACACACACACACACTGTCGCCAGCATATGGCAGATACAGTGCATGCATGGTGAAACAAGTGTTGGGCTCAATTCAGAATTGATTTGAGAATGCCTCAAATTCGAATTCCTTTGTTGAATTGGAATTTAATTTGCATTGAAGTAGTAAACAGGTTGTGATGACTTGAGTTCATTGTATTGAGAGCATGTATTTGCTGAATGAATATATAGTGCAATTTATTGGGCCACTTTTGTGTAAGGTTTTGCCGAAAGAGTTTACAGGGGAATAGTGTTTACGGTTATGGGAAATGTGTGTGTGTGTTTTTGGGAATGACGTAAGGCTATGGGTTTTTGTGCTACAGGAACCAGTTTTTGTGTTTAAGCAATTGAGAAAATCTGTAAAGGGAATAGAATTGAATTCAGTGACATTAAATTAAATTAAATTGCCTCTTCTATTCTATATTAGGTGTAATCTATAGAAATATACAGGTAACAGCCAAAATAAAGGAAACACCAACATAAAGTATCTTAATAGGGTGTTGGGCCGCCACGAGTCTGAACAGCTTCTATGCACCTTGGCATAGATTCGACAAGGAGGTACGTGACACCATTCTTCCATGAAAAATTTAATCATTTTATGTTTTGTTGAAGGAGGTGGGAAACTGTCTCAGGCGCCACTACAGAATCTCCCATAGGTTTCCCATTGGGTTGAGATCTGGTAACTGAGAGGGCCATGGCATATGTGTCACGTTCGTCATAACGACGAGACCGAGGCGCAGCATGATAAGAATACATTCATTTAATTACACAAAGAACACTAAACAATAACCCACAAAGCCAAAATGGACAATGGCAACCTAAATAGGATCCCCAATCAGAGACAACGATAAACAGCTGCCTCTGATTGGGAACCAATTCAGGCCACCATAGACCTACATTTACCTAGACAAACCAAAAACCCACAGATATACAAAAAACCCTAGACAAGACAAAAACACACATACCACCCTCGTCACACCCTGACCTAACCCAAATAATAAAGAAAACAAAGATAACCAAGGTCAGGGCGTGACGATATGGTTTAAATCATTTAGTTACCGCTCGTGCCCTGTGGCTGGGTCCATTGTCATCCTATGGGGACATAGCCATGGTAGCAAATATAATGGCCTGCCCAGCATTTTTATACAGTACATGACCCTAAGCATGATGGGATGTTAATTGCTTAATTTACTCAGGAATCAGACATTTGTGGAAGAACCTGCTTTCAATATACTTTGTATCCCTCATTTGTGACTCGTCTCAGGAAACTCGGCGTATGTCGGCGCGTCACTACTTCACAGGAGCGCCATTTGAGCGTAATCATATTTTTATTCATCAAAACAGAATAACTATTTTTTTTAAACATATGCATAACCATGGTAGCAATTGAAAGAGAACAGTTTGCAGATTGTGGGTCAATTATTGGACCAAAGGTGAGGACACATGAGTCTACCTGACACAAGACTGAATCCAACATTAACCTGTTGATATGATGTGCATTCCACATTTACTGTACTTTTCACAGCATTTGTCCATAACGTCATTTGAAAATACTCTCGATACATTCAGTAACACAATAAGACTATTCATTGACATTTTGGAGTATGTGCAGGGTAAGGAAAAAAAAAACTATTACAAGGGCTTCAGTGAGATGTGTCTCAAAATGGCCACACACCTCTCCAAACTGTGCACAGTTCCGAAATCATTTCAATGCCTTCAACTATAAGGTGCTTTTAAAAAAAAAAATTTTTAGCTCTCTTAGCTTTGCCATTGAGGAACTGAAGCAAGCACACTTTTTTTTGTTGTTGTATGGGAGCACAGCCCTGTGTCCCCACCATCACACAATTACTGTTGTTTGTACAGGAACACAGCCCTGTGTCCCCACCATCGCACAATTACTGTTGTTTGTACAGGAACACAGCCCTGTGTCCCCACCATCACACAAGTACTGTTGTTTGTACAGGAACACAGACCTGTGTCCCCACCATCACACACTTACTGTTGTTTGTACAGGAACACAGCCCTGTGTCCTCACCATCACACAATTACTGTTGTTTGTACAGGAACACAGCCCTGTGTCCTCACCATCACACAATTACTGTTGTTTGTACAGGAACACAGCCCTGTGTCCCCACCATCACACAATTACTGTTGTTTGTACAGGAACACAGCCCTGTGTCCTCACCATCACACAATTACTGTTGTTTATACAGGAACACAGACCTGTGTCCCCACCATCACACACTTACTGTTGTTTGTACAGGAACACAGCCCTGTGTCCCCACCATCACACAATTACTGTTGTTTGTACAGGAACACAGCCCTGTGTCCCCACCATCACACAATTACTGTTGTTTGTACAGGAACACAGCCCTGTGTCCCCACCATCACACAAGTACTGTTGTTTGTACAGGAACACAGACCTGTGTCCCCACCATCACACACTTACTGTTGTTTGTACAGGAACACAGCCCTGTGTCCTCACCATCACACAATTACTGTTGTTTGTACAGGAACACAGCCCTGTGTCCTCACCATCACACAATTACTGTTGTTTGTACAGGAACACAGCCCTGTGTCCCCACCATCACACAATTACTGTTGTTTGTACAGGAACACAGCCCTGTGTCCTCACCATCACACAATTACTGTTGTTTATACAGGAACACAGACCTGTGTCCCCACCATCACACACTTACTGTTGTTTGTACAGGAACACAGCCCTGTGTCCCCACCATCACACAATTACTGTTGTTTGTACAGGAACACAGCCCTGTGTCCCCACCATCACACAATTACTGTTGTTTGTACAGGAACACAGCCCTGTGTCCTCACCATCACACAATTACTGTTGTTTATACAGGAACACAGACCTGTGTCCCCACCATCACACACTTACTGTTGTTTGTACAGAAACACAGCCCTGTGTCCCCACCATCACACAATTACTGTTGTTTGTACAGGAACACAGCCCTGTGTCCCCACCATCACACAATTACTGTTGTTTGTACAGGAACACAGCACTGTGTCCCCACCATCACACAATTACTGTTGTTGTTTACCCAATCTAAAAACATTCCATCATGTTGAAGGCTTAATCTATTGCCAGCATGGCTAGCTACAGTACGTTATAAAATATGATCTTACAGGGTTAGGCTTTCAAACGGCACTTCAGACAAAGAGATTGTCATTTTGATTGCGCATAGAATGGAGTCATGAGTGCATTCAAGCGTGTGTTCCGTGACTAATTTCACTAATGTCAAACATTCTGTTCAGGACAACCCAGGGTATAAGGCGTGTCATCTTTGTAACGGTGGATCAAACACATTGATCATGAATGTTGATACTGTAAATAACACAAGTTTTCAAATATGGAAATGGTAAGTGCACATTTGGACTCGTGGGTGTGTGGTTTGCTGGTATGACATCAAAGTGGTATTTATATATTATGATCTTCAACAACTCATCTTTCAGAACACATTTCCCTCAGTCAGGCAGCAATAAATGTGCAAATGTAGCCTAATTCGCTGGAGGGTTGGGGGCATCTTCTTGTCTTGCTCGCTTCTCAAGTTTATAACGGCTGTTAGTCAAAACCCATGCAGCGCTGCGACGCAAAGCACCTAAGTTTCTATTAAGGTGCTTGTTAATGACACGGGATGACAGTGTCTGTGAGTGGAAAGGGCTACAATTAATGATAGAGGAAAACAAAACCCGTATGTGGATATTCTTAGTAGAGGTCGACCGATTAATCGGCATGGCTGATTAATTAGGGCCGATTTCAAGTTTTCATAACAATCGGTAATCGGCATTTTTGGATGCCAATTATGGCCGGTTACAATGCATTCCATGAGGAAACTGCGTGGCAGGCTGACCACCTGTTATGCGAGTGCAGCAAGGAGCCAAGGTAAGTGGCTAGCTAACATTACATTTATCAATCTTCACATAATCACTAGTTAACTACACATGGTTGATGATATTACTAGGTTAACTAGCTTGTCCTGCGTTGCATATAATCAATGCGGTGCCTGTTAATTTATCATCGAATCACAGCATACTTCGCCAAACGGGGGATGATTTAACAAAAGCGCATTCGCAAAAAAAAGCACAATCGTTGCACGAATGTACCTAACCCTAAACATCAATGCCTTTCTAAAAATCAATACACAGAAGTACACTGCTCAAAAAAATAAAGGGAACACTAAAATAACACATCCTAGATCTGAATGAATGAAATATTCTTATTAAATACTTTTTTCTTTACATAGTTGAATGTGCTGACAACAAAATCACACAAAAATTATCGATGGAAATCAAATGTATCAACCCATGGAGGTCTGGATTTGGAGTCACACTCAAAATTAAAGTGGAAAACCACACTACAGGCTATCCAACTTTGATGTAATGTCCTTAAAACAAGTCAAAATGAGGCTCAGTAGTGTGTGTGGCCTCCACGTGCCTGTATGACCTCCCTACAACGCCTGGGCATGCTCCTGATGAGGTTGCGGATGGTCTCCTGAGGGATCTCCTCCCAGACATGGACAAAAGCATCCGCCAACTCCTGGACAGTCTGTGGCGTTGGTGGATGGAGCGAGACATGATGTCCCAGATGTGCTCAATGGATTCAGGTCTGGGGAACGGGCGGGCCAGTCCATAGCATCAATGCCTTCCTCTTGAAGGAAGGCACATGAGGTCTAGCATTGTCTTGCATTAGGAGGAACCCAGGGCCAACCGCACCAGCATATGGTCTCACAAGGGGTCTGAGGATCTCATCTCGGTACCTAATGGCAGTCAGGCTACCTCTGGCGAGCACATGGAGGGCTGTGCGGCCCCCCAAAGAAATGCCACCCCACACCATGCCTGACCCACCGCCAAACCGGTCATGCTGGAGGATGTTGCAGGCAGCAGAACGTTCTCCACAGCGTCTCCAGACTTTGTCACGTCTGTCACATGTGCTCAGTGTGAACCTGCTTACATCTGTGAAGAGCACAGGGCGCCAGTGGCAAATTTGCCAATCTTGGTGTTCTCTGGCAAATGCCAAACGTCCTGCACGGTGTTGGGCTGGAAGCACAACCCCCACCTGTGGATGTCGGGCCCTCATACCACCCTCATGGAGTCTGTTTCTGACCGTTTGAGCAGACACATGCACATTTGTGGCTTGCTGGAGGTCATTTCGCAGGGGTCTGGGAGTGCTCCTCCTGCTCCTCCTTGCACAAAGGCGGAGGTAGCGGTCCTGCTGCTGGGTTGTTGCCCTCCTACGGCCTCCTCCACGTCTCCGGATGTACTGGCCTGTCTCCTGGTAGCGCCTCCATGCTATGGACACTACTCTGACAGACACAGCAAACCTTCTTGCCACAGCTCGCATTGATGTGCCATCCTGGATGAGCTGCACTACCTGAGCCACTTGTGTTGGTTGTAGACTCTCATGCTACCACTAGAGTGAAAGCACTGCCAGCATTCAAAGGTGACCAAAACATCAGCCAGGAAGCATAGGAACTGAGAAATGGTCTGTGGTCACCACCTGCAGAACCACTCCTTTATTGGGGGTGTCTTGCTAATTGCCTATAATTTCCACCTGTTGTCTATTCCATTTGCACAACAGCATGTGGAATTTATTGTCAATCAGTGTTGCTTCCTAAGTGGACAGTTTGATTTCACAGAAGTGTGATTGACTTAGAGTTACATTGTGTTGTTTAAGTGTTCCCTTTATTTTTTTGAGCAGTGTATATTGTTTTAAACCTATATATTTAGTTAAAAGAAATTCATGTTAACAGGCAATATTAACTATGGAAATTGTGTCACTTCTCTTGCGTTCATTTGTACCCAGAGTCAGGGTATATACAACAGCGAACTAATTTGCCAGAATTGTACATAATTATGAAATAACATTGAAGGTTGTGCAATGTAACAGCAATATTTAGACTTATGGTTGCTGCCGTTCGATAAAATACGGAACGGTTCCGTATTTCACTGAAATAATAGTTTCCGGATTTGACCATAATAATGATATGTTTATTATATTATAATTAAGTCTACGATTTGATAGAGCAGTCTGACTGAGCGGTGGTAGGCGGCAGCAGGCTCGTAAGCATTCATTCACCCTTAACTGCGTTTGCCAGCAGCTCTTAGCAATGCTTGCTTCACAGCGCTGTTTATGACTTCAAGCCTATCAACTCCTGAGATTAGGCTGGCAATACTAAAGGGCCTATTAGAACATCCAATAGTCAAAGGTACTGTTGAAGTAGGAGGTTTACATACACTTAGGTTGGAGTCATTAAAACTAGTTTTTCAACCACTCCACAAAATTCTTGTTAACAAACTACAGTTTTGTGCATGACACAAGTAATTTTTACAACAATTGTTTACAGACAGATTATTTCACTTATAATTCACGGTATCACATTTCCAGAGGGTCAGAAGTTTACATACACTAAGTTGACTGTGCCTTCAAACAGCTTGGAAAATTCCAGTTAATTATGTCATGGCTTTAGAAGCTTCTGATAGGCTAATTGACATAATTTGAGTCAATTGGAGGTGTTCCTGTGGATGTATTTCAAGGAAAACCTTCAAACTCAGTGCCTCTTTGCTTGACATCATGGGAAAATCAAAAGAAATCAGCCAAGACAAGTTTGGTTCATCCTTGGGAGAAATTTCCAAACACCTGAAGGTACCGCGTTCATCTGTACAAACAATAGTACACAAATATAAACACCATGGGACCACACAGCCATCATACCACTCAGGAAGAAGACGCATTATGTCTCCTAGAGATGAACATACTTTGGTGAGAAAAGTGCAAATCAATCCCAGAACAACAGCAAAGGACCTTGTGAAGATGCTGGAGGAAACAGGTACAAAAGTATCTATATCCACAGTAAAACGAGTCCCATATCGACATAACCTGAAAGGCCGCTCAGCAAGGAAGAAGCCACTGCTCCAAAACCACCATAAAATAGCCAGACTATGGTTTGCAACTGCACATAGGGACAAAGATCATACTTTTTGGAGAAATGTCCTCTGGTCTGATGAAACAAAAATAGAACTGTTTGTCCATAATAACCATCGTTATGTTAGGAAGAAAAAGGGGGAGGCTTACAAGCTGTGAACCGTGAAACACGGGGGTGGCAGCATCATGTTGTGGGGGAGCTTTGCTGCAGGAGGGACTGGTGCACTTCACAAAATAGGTGGCATCATGAGGCAGGAAAATGATGTGGATATATTGAAGCAACATCTCAAGACATCAGTCAGGATGTTAAAGCTTGGTCGCAAATGGGTCTTTCAAATGGACAATGACCCCAAGCATACTTCCAAAGTTGTTGCAAAATGGCTTAAGGACAACAAAGTCAAGGTATTGGAGTGGCCATCACAAAGCCCTGATCTCAATCCAATAGAAAATGTGTGGGCAGACCTGAGAAAGCGTATGCGAGCAAGGATACCTACAAACCTGACTCAGTTACACCAGCTCTGTCCGGAGGAATGGGCCAAAATTCACCAAACTTTTTGTGGAAGGCTACCCGAAATGTTTGACCCAAGTTAACCAATTTAAAGGCGATGCTACCAAATACTAATTGAGTGTATGTAAACTTCTGACCAACTGGGAATGTGATGAAAGATATAAAAGCTTAAAAAAATCATTCTCTCTACTATTATTCTGACAATTCACATTCTTAAAATAAAGTGGTGATCCTAACTGACCTAAAACAGGGAATTTTTACTTGGATTAAATGACAGGAATTGTGAAAAACTGAGTTTAAATGCATTTGGCTAAGGTGTATGTAAACTTCCAACTTCAACTTTATATGAAATACAAATGGTATAGAGAGAAATAGTCGATGCGTCATAATTCCTATAATAACTACAAGTTAAACTTCTTAACTGGGAATATTGAAGAACTGGGATATTGAACCACCCGCTTTCATTTGTTCTCATGTTCTGAGCAAGGAACTTAAACGTTAGCTTTTTTACATGGCACATATTGCACTTTTACTTTCTTCTCCAACACTGTGTTTTTGCATTATTTAAACCAAATTTAGCATGTTTCATTATTTATTTAAGGCTAAATATATATTTTTTATGTATTATATTAAGTTCAAATAATAGTGTTCATTGTTCATTCAGTTTTGTTGTAATTGCCATTATTGCAAATATATATATATATATATATATATATATATAAAGAAATCGGCCTATTTAATCGGTATTGCTTTTTTTGGTCCTCCAATAATCGGTATCGGTATCGGCGTTGAAAAATCAAAATCGGTCGACCTCTAATTCTTAGTTATTATATTTCCTTAATCACTTCAATTCTGTTCAATATGGGGAAAATACTACATTTCCCAGCGTGCATTAGTTTAACCTTCTAGTTGTTCCTCAAGTTGCCTGAGGCCCTCAAAAAGAAGCCCAGAAAATTAAATGGTTGATGCCTACATATGCGGAGTTCGGCGCAAGACGACCATTATACCCGATTACGTATTTCTGTGAACGTGCTTAGCTAGCCAACGTCGCCATGATATCACCTACAAGTTTGATCTGGGATTTCTATTGGAGACACAGTTTTAGCCTATCTTCATACTCTTACATCTTTGACTAAGGTTTCCAGAGAAACATATATCCTTTGGTATCTGGAAGTGTGACCTGTCAGATTCAATAAAACTCATGTTCTGTGACTGAGTGGGATTTCTCTGAATTGCACTGAATTAAATTCCACTTCCTGTCACTCAAACTCAAATTCTATATCCTGTGGGGTGTGGCCAATTCAATTCGAATTTCAACTAAATTCCAAAATTCTGAGTTGAGAGATGTATGGTGATCAGAGAGTGTTTCCCTCACTCTTTAATCTTTTCTCTCCCTCGCCTGTAGTCATGGTTATGAGTGACAGGCGCTGTCTCGGGTTAAACCTGTCATGTTGCCTAGACGCCCCTGCTCTTTTTTAAATCTCTCTCTCTCTTTCTGTTTCCCCCTCCTGCACCCCCATCTCTCTCCTCCCCTTCCCTCTCTTGTTCTATCTCCATCTTCCACCTCTGTTTCTCGCTCCTTACCCCCCCCCCCCCCCCCCCCCCCCCCCCTTTCCCTTGGCCACTAGCGGTAGAGACAGGGGGATAGCCCTCCTAATGATGCTATTAAAAGTGCCAGGGAGGAGGAGAGGCACTGCTTTTGTTTCTCGACACCCACAGATTCAGACCTAGATTACATCCCTCACTGAGAGAGAGAGAGAGAGAGAGAGAGAGAGAGAGAGAGAGAGAGAGAGAGAGAGAGAGAGAGAGAGAGAGAGAGAGAGAGAGAGAGAGAGAGAGAGAGAGAGAGAGAGAGAGAGAGAGAGAGAGAGACAGAGACAGACAGACAGACAGACAGACAGACAGACAGACAGACAGACAGACAGACAGACAGAGAAAGTGGCAGAGAGCGAGACAGAGAACGGAAAAGAGACAGAGACAGGCAGGCTGACAGACAGGCAGACAGACAGACAGACCGACAGGTCCACATGGCTCCTTTAGCAGGCTGTCTTCTCTTGTTTTAGTCCTGTTCTATTCCCTAGTTAAGGCAGAAAGACAGACAGACAGACAGACAGACAGACAGACAGACAGACAGACAGACAGACAGACAGACCGACAGACAGACAGGCAGGCTGACAGACAGACAGACAGACAGGCAGGCAGGCAGGCAGACAGACAGACCGACAGGTCCACATGGCTCCTTTAGCAGGCTGTCTTCTCTTGTTTTAGTCCTGTTCTAATCCCTAGTTAAGGCAGACAGACAGACAGACAGACAGACAGACAGACAGACAGACAGACAGACAGACAGACAGGCAGGCTGACAGACAGACAGGCAGACAGACCGATAGGTCCACATGGCTCCTTTAGCAGGCTGTCTTCTCTTGTTTTAGTCCTGTTCTATTCCCTAGTTAAGAGTTGCTCACACAAGTGGGGTTGTAGGGGAAGGGTGTTGCTCTCTTTCTCCTTTCTATGGAGGATGAACTGTTATGTTAGAAGCAGCACAGTGGGTTGTTGATAACATAACGAGATGTTAGGTACAGGTGCTGCGTTTCATAGCCCGTAGGTTGTGTCTGTCTGTGTGTGTGTGTGTGTGTGTGTGTGTGTGTGTGTGTGTGTGTGTGTGTGTGTGTGTGTGTGTGTGTGTGTGTGTGTGTGTGTGTGTGTGTGTGTGTGTGTGTGTGTGTGTGTATGTGTATGTGTGAGTATGTGTGTTATTAGTGCACAGCATGAGCTGCCAGATGCTCATGTTATTTTGGTATTTGCGTTGAAAATACTATTTTATAACCACCTCGGAATTCAGAAACAAGCGCAAAAGCGAAAGGCATTTACAGGTGTTCCAAATGGATGGTTCTAGATCCGATCGGATTTGCCAAGGCCCCAAACAATAGCTTTTAGCGTTTTGTGATGTTACTCTTAGATGCTCTAAAAGTTGTGGTTACACAGTCATTCACAGTGCTTTCTCACCACTCTTACCAGTTAAATGCGATGCCTCTATATGTCTATAAATACAATCTGTCAGGCCGTCATTCTACATAAGAGTTTGTTCTAATTTGAACCTGTCTTGTAAAATAAAGGTGTGTGGAGACTTTTGCCTCCTGCACCTTCACAAATCATCTTTGGTTGTGCGGTCGATTCTGCCTAATATGGTCAAATAAATATAAAATAAATATAGAAATGGTTAGCTATGGAGTATTCAATATTTAGTTCCGTAGGATGACACATTCTCCTGGATGGCTGTGCCTATCACGGTCACTCTTGTTGCCGTGTAACAGAGGAGAGATACTCTACACTACAGTTTATACAGAGCTACTGTACTGTACAGTCCTCCCCATACCGCTCTAGTATCACATGTCAGCTGAGGACTTAATCATCTCAGTTTACAGCCAAGCCAGTCACATCAGGCAGGCATGGCAGTGTTGAGGCTGGGGCCTGACGATCACAATAATAAACTCCTACTAAGTGAAAATGACATGGCCATTTACCCCAGACAGCCCTGTCACACACAGTCATTACATCTAAATTACATAGCCGTAGAAAACCATTCAGCCAGCCAAGAAGTGGCGTGCGGTGTGGGGGCTTGGGCCTCTCAATAGGCCTCTGTATAGTGTGTTTTTCATTGACCCACTGAGCTGGGGTCAGACGATGAGAAGCTCTTCACTGTAATCAGCTGAAATTGAAATGATGACATCAATTACAGAGCATCACCACAGCTGTTATTGACCCCGGTCGTCCCTGAGTGGTGGAGAGAGGAGGGGCCGCAGGGGCTGCAGGGAGAGTAGGGTGCGGGAGCACTGAGGCTGGCTGGATACGAAATAGCGAGAAAGAGAGAGAGACTCGGATTGCAGATTCCATCCTGCAGCGTACCACACTCAAACACACAATTACTAAATCTAGGGCTAGTATCAAGCAGCCAGCCGGTAGGGACGCTCTCACAGAGGTACGCCACTGCTACGGTATCCAGCTCAGAGCACAGCAGACTTTTAACACAGCTGTGATTACTGCCTCTCTCTCTCTCTCTCTCTCTCTCTCTCTCTCTCTCTCTCTCTCTCTCTCTCTCGCATGACGTAATAATGTACATATTGCCAAAGCGATATGAAGTGATTAATTCACAATATTAATATATTTAAAATAATAATAATCTAGATTGTCAACGGGACAATCAGTAACAACAATAATGAAGGGTACCCTACAATGGACAATAACTATAACAATGGCATAGTTGACATGTGCAGGTTGGTCTGTCAGACATTGTCCCCCATTTTATGCCAGGCAGCAATGCAGTGTGCTGCCAACCCACGTGTCTGTCTGTCTGTCCGTCCGTCCGTCCGTGCTTTATTGCATGAAAAACATTGTAATTGTATACAATTACAATATACATTGTAATAAAATTATAAACAATTACAAATAATAATATAAAATGGTAGTAAATAATAATACAAAATGAAATACAAAAATAACAACAATATACTCTCTCTCTCTCTCTCTCTCCCTCTCTCTCTCTCTCTCACTCTCTCTTTCTCTCACTGTCTCTCTCTCTCTCGCTGTCTCTATGTGATCCCGTCTTCTCCCTATCACTCTCTCTCTCTCTTCCATTCAAAAACTGCTGGCACAGTGTGCTGGGAGAATCTGAGCATGAGGAATAGGGTTCCCCCAAGAAAATGTATCTGTGATGTCACAATGAGGACAGTGGTGTGATCTGGACATGGAACAATGGAATGTATATGTGCCATCCTAAAGGCCACAAGAAGAACCGTTTTTAACATGTCACAATGAGCACAGAATCTTGCTGAGATGTCACAAAAACCCCTGATCAATTTGTTTTAATACATTCAGGCACATTTCCTTGGAAGCTGTATAAGCAACAGTCAGCTTGGCAGTCAATCAATCCATCAGTCCTCAGGCCATGGGGGCCACGTAGCTAATTGATGCTAGCGCCATCAGCATTTTCAGACAGACGGGCAGAAAGGAGAGGACCGCGTTTTCTAGACCAGCACTAGAACAGGAAGAGACATCCTCTCAACAAGCCTCTGTCTGTCTGTCTGTCTGTCTGTCTGTCTGTCTGTCTGTCTGTCTGTCTGTCTGTCTGTCTGTCTGTCTGTCTGTCTGTCTGTCTGTCTGACTGTCTGTCTGTCTGTCTGTCTGTCTGTCTGTCTGTCTGTCTGTCTGTCTGTCTGTCTGGTCTGTCTGTCTGTCTGTCTGTCTGTCTGTTGTTCCCACCAGCACCGTCTCTCCTGTGAACGAGGTGGTAGCTGCTTTACCTCAGAGCTGAGGGACAGGTGTCTTTGTACTCGCAAACCCTCTGTAGTCTGGAGTTTTCCCAGAGCCCTTTGTGTAGGGGTTGTGTTTGTAATCTTCACAAACAGAATACATAAGAGAGGGAGGGAGAGAGGCAGGGAAAGAGCAGAATAAAGAAGGGGGGAATCTCTATGTACCTAACCAAAGCATCAACAACAACAACAACAACAACAACAACATTACTGGCACCACCTGCTCATAACACAGTTAGAAAGGAATGCTTGTGTAACTCTGGTAACTCCTATCTCTTTCTCATTGGTCAACAGTGCACTGCTTAACCATTAGTATCTCTTTAGTTGGATAGTATGACAGACATAAACCCTTATTGGCTCCTGTCTAGGAAGGCTCCCTCAAGCTGAAGAGGTGGGGTGGACCAATAATCCCTTTAGCACAGGGAAAGTGTATATTTCCCGGGGAGTATCGTTAGATCCTTCTCCTTTCCGATCTCACTAAATAGTGAAAGTGCATTTGAAAGTATGTGTATATTTTGTCAAATGTGTCCTATTTGTTGTTCCCTTTAGTCAATTGAATGTTTTGGGTATCTGTTGCCTGGGAGTTTGCTGTCTGTGTATCCGTCTGGTCTTTCTGTCTGTCTATCGCTCTGTCTGAGAGAGGAGGATGCAGCCAGGCATTGAAGTACCAGATATCACACTCTATTACGCACATCCTACTGGCCACCCCTCAGAGCCTGGTTCTTGTCTAGGTTTCTACCTAGATTCCTGTCTTGCTAGGGAGTTTTGTCTAGCCACCGTGCTTCTACATCTGCATTGCTGGCTCTCTGTGGTTTTTGGCTGGGATTCTGTATATTTGATCCACACCCTGATTTGATCCACACCCTTGTCCTCCATAGTATGTGGCCCAATTTTTTGGGGGTTTCAAATATATCCTTTTGAATTGGATTAGGGCTCTTCCAAATGTGTTATTTTGGGGATCTTTGATTTTGCAGGGAGGAGGCCTGTCTCTCTATGACGATGCATGAAGGGAGAATTCCACTTGGCTGCTGTCTGACAGACCAAAAAACAAGAATATTCGTCTGATACTTGGATGTTTGTGACTGATAGCCTGTCGAACTGTACAGTATGAGGGAGCTTTAGAAATGACTTATAATGACAATGACGCAGAAAGTATCATAATCCCCTATCGGAGCTACTTTAAATTGATGGTGTTGCTGTAAGATGACCTTGCCATCAGTACCTTGTATGAATCCATGTCTGGCTAAAATACCATTGAGGCATCACTGTTACACTCACACCTTGACTCAAGGCCAGGACATTAGCGCCTTATCATCGGTCACAGTGGTAGGCCTTCATCTGCTGTACAGTAGCAAGAGGAGAGAAAGAAATGGCTAGAAATACAATTGTAGAGTGAGTTTAGACAACAGGATAGAAATCGAATGCTGTCGTGTTCGTGTGTGTTTACATGTCTACATGGCATGTGTGCCGTCCCCGATACCCCCATGTGGCTCACAGTGCGATGTGTCAGGTCAGCTCACGAGTGTGTGTGTGTGGGTGTGTGTGTGTGTGTGATGTCATCAGAGCGCAGGACAGAGTGTATGCTTCGCCGGCTCCTCTTAATCCTCGTGGAAACAGGACGTCTGAGACAGGGAAAGTGGAGGGAGAATAAAGGGAAAGTGGAGGGAGAATAAAGGGAAAGTGGAGGGAGAATAAAGGGAAAGTGGAGGGAGAATAAAGGGAAAGTGGAGGGAGAATAAAGGGAAAGTGGAGGGAGAATAAAGGGAAAGTGGAGGGAGAGATGGTGAAAGGGAGAGAGGTGGATACATTGTCCTTGCGTCTAAAAGATCAATACGCCAAATAGTATTATGACTCTTGTTACCCCCCCCCCCCCCCCCCAGAAACTGTAGATCTATAGAGTACACACACCACCCACACTCACGCACATTGATTTTTTTTTTTGACGATGTGGTCTGAAAATATTGCTCTGCAACACAAAGAGAAATGATTTCTCCGTTTCTAATCCTTTCTGTGTGACACACTGGGGTGAGGGGGACTTATTGTCAGCCTGTTTTGTTATCACCATAGTTAATCTCTAATCCTCTCTCTACCCTCTTTAGAGGCTCCACTAGCTCTGTGGTGTCCCTGTAATCCACAGTGTCCCTAACACTGTCCTGCTCTGACCAAGGGAACTGGACTGAGTGTAGGACAAGGCCACTGCATTGAGACAGAAAGGGGTGTGGGGGGGGGGGAGAGAAGCCATGTTACAGTAGATATTAAAACAGTGTCAGTAGAGTTTGTTTTCGACCTCCCCTCCTCTCCCCTCCCTGTGGCAGCAGCTTGGAGGCAATAGCTAGCAGCAGCGGTTTTGTATGTTGACTTTGATGCCAATGCAATGTGACAGGACTTTCCTGAAGTATTTTTGCTCCTGTGTGAAAGCATGGAGTTAGTATCCGCCTCCTTCTATCTCCCTAACTCTGCCTTGGAAAAAAAAAGCACTCTTGGCAAAAACCTTATTCACTTTTCCTCTGCGTGTCTACCTACCTATGCAGTAAACCTCTTTCTCTGTCTCTTTCTTGCACTCAATAGTCTCTCTTTCTCTCCACCTTCCTCCCTAACTCTCTCACCAATGTTGACTTCTCCCCGGTGGGTGAGGCCTGTAGTCATGGTTTTGAGTGACAGAAGCTGTCTCGGGTCATTCTGTCATGTTGCCTAGCCACCCCTGCTCTTTTGTTTCCGACTCTCTCTTTCTCTCCATCTCTTCCTCCAACTCTCTGACAGTGCAACACAGCACAGAGGTCAAAGACCCAGCTGAGACACAAGCTGTTGCTGCCTGCCTGCCTGCCTGCCTGCTTGCCGTTACAGCGCCTGTCATATGTATTCACCCCCTTTGTATTTCATTACATTTTATTGGGTTACAAAGTGGGATTCGAATTGATTTAATTGTATTTTTTTTGTCAAAGATCTACACAAAATACTCTGTAATGTCAAAATGGAAGAAACATTCTCTATATATTAATAGAAAAGTTGTGTACAGCAGTAGTTATATAGGATGAGCCTTGACTAGAATACAGTATATACCGTGCATTCAAAAAGTATTCAGACCCCTTCCCCTTTTCCACGTTATGTTACGTTACAGCCTTATTCTAAAATGGATTAAATATAGAATGTTCCTAATCGAGCTACACACAGTACCCTATAATCTCAAAATGCAAACATCTTTTTAGAATTCAGACCCTTTGCTATTAGACTCGAATTTGAGCTCAGGTGCATCCTGTTTCCATTGATCATCCTTGAGATCATTCCACCTGTGGTAAATTCAATTGATATGACATGATTTGGAAAAGCACACATCTGTCTATACAGTTGACAGTGCATGTCAGAGCAAAAACCAAGCTATGAGGTCGAAGGAATTGTCCGTAGAGCTCTGAGACAGAATTGTGTCGAGGCACAGATCTGGGCAAGGGTACCAACATTATTTTGCAGCATTGAAGGTCCCCAAGAACACAGTGGCTTCAGTCATTCTTAAATGAGCTGTCCGCCTGGCCAAACTGAGCAATCGGGGTTGAAGGGCCTTGGTCAGGGAGGTGGCCAAGAACCCGATGGTCACTCTGACAGAGCTCCACAGTTCCTCTGTGGAGATGAAAGAACCTTCCAAAAGGACAACCATGTATGCAGCACTACACCAATCAGGCCTTTATGGTAGATTGGCCAGACGGAAGCCACTCCTCAGTAAAAGGCACATGACAGCCTGCTTGGAGTTTGCCAAAACACACCTAAAGGACTCAGCTCAAGATTGTCTGGTCTGATGAAACCAAGATTGAACTCTTTGGCCTGAAAGCCAAGCGTCACATCTGAAAGAAACCTGGCACCATCCCTACGGTGAAGCATGGTGGTGGCAACATCAAGCTGTGAGTATTTTTTCCAGTGGAAGGGACTGGGAGACTAGTCAGGATCGAGGGAAAGATGAACGGAGCAAAGTACAGAGAGATTCTTGATGAAAACCTGCTCCAGAGCAATCAGGACCTCAAACTGGGGTGTAAAGTTCACCTTCCAACAGGGCAACGATCCTAAGCACACAGCCAAGACAACGCAGGAGTGACTTAGGGAGAAGTCTCTGAATGCACTTGTGTAGCCCAGCGAGAGCCCAGACTTGAACCTGCTCGAACATCTCTGAAGAGACCTGAAAATAGCAGTGCATCAATGCTCCCCATCCAACCTGACAGAGCTAAAGAGGATCTGCAGAGAAGAATGAAATAAACTCCCCAAATACAGGTGTTCCAAGCTTGTAGCGTCATACCCAAGAAGACTCGAGGCTGTAATCGCTGCAAAATGTGCTTCAACAAAGTATTGCGTAAAGGGTCTGAATACTTATATAAATGTGATATTTCAGTTTTTTTAAATACATGTTAGAATACGTCTGTAACGTAACAAAATGCGGAAAAGGTCAAATGGTCTGAATACTTTCAGAATGCACCGTACATATAAAGTGGGTAAAACAGTATGTACAAATGTACATACATAAGGTAGAAGAAGTCTTTAAGTTCAGGCCGTGGCTCGGGGTGGCTGAGGTTCATGATGATATTTTAGGCCTACCTGTGACACCGAGTACTGTAGATGTCCTGGAGGGCAGGCAGTGTGGCCCCAGGTGATGCGTTGGGACATCCGCTCCACCCTCTGGAGAGCCCTGCGGTTGCGGACGGTGCAATTGCCATACCAGGTAATGATACATCCCAACAGGATGCTCTCAACGGTGCATCTGTAGATATTCGTAAGGGTCTTAGGGGCCATGTCGAATTTGGACCGTTTCAGGCTCTCAGTTATGTGCACGCCGAGGAACTTGAAGCATTTCACCTCCTCCCCTGCGGCCCCGTCGATGTGGACGGGGGCATGCCCTCGCTGCTGTCTCCTGAAGTCCACAATCAGCTCCTTCGTTTTGTTAACATTGAGGGAGAGGATATTTTCATGTCACCACCCCCCCGGGCCTTCACCTCCTCTCTGTAGGCTGTCTCGTCAACTGTGTTGTAGGGTATTGTCTTGCTGAAAGGTGAATTCCTCTCCTAGTATCTGGTGGAAAGCAGACTGAAGCAGGTTTTCCTATAGAAGTGTACGTGTTCTTAGCCACCACCATGCTTGAAAATAAGGAGGCAGTTACTCAGTGATGTGTTGTGTTGGATTTGCCCGAAACGTAAAGTTTTGCATTTATGCCAAAAAGTGTATTCCTTTGCCATGTTTAGTTTTGCAGTATTACTTTAGTCCCTTGTTGCATGTTTTGGAATATTTTTTATTCTGTATATGTTTATTCTTCTTTTCACCCTGTCATTTAGGTAATTATTCCGGAGACACTTCAATGCTAGGGGCGGCAGGTAGCCTAGTGGTTAGAGTGTTGGGCCAGTAACCAAAAGGTTTCTAGATTGAATCCCCGAGCTGACAAGGTATACATCTGTTGTTCTGCCCCTGAACAAGGCAGTTAACCTAGTGTTCCTAGACTGTTATTGTAAATAAGAATTAGTTCTTAACTGACTTGCCTTGTTAAATAAAGGTTAAAAAAAAATGCTGTTGATCCATCCTCAGTTTTCTCCCATCACAGACAATGAACTCTAGCTCTTTTGTAATCACCAATGGCCTCATGGTGACATCCCTGAGCAGTTTCCTTCCTGCCATTCAGCTCAGTTCAGATGGAAGACTGTATCTTTGATGTGTCTGGGTGGTTTAATACATCATCCACTGCATAATTATTAACTTGGCCATGCTTAAAGAGATAATAAATTGTCTGATTTTTACCCTTACTCATCTACCAAACACTGTCCTTCTCTATGAGGCTTTTGAAATGCTCCCAGGTCTTTGTAGTTGAATCTGTGCTTGAAATGCAATACTTGACTGAGGGACCTTACAGACGTTGTATGTATCGGAGACAGAAGATAGGGGTCGTCACTCAAAAATCAGGTCAACCCCTATGAGTCCATGTAAATTATTATGTGATTTGTTAAGCCATATTTTGCTCCTGAACTAATTTTAGGCTTGCCTAAAAAAGGGGGTGTGAATACTTAAGCAACAACTACATTTTAGATATTACATTTTGATTAATCCCAAAAAAATATATAATTGTATTTTCACTTTTTGTGTAGATCAATGACAAAATAATCACAATTACATCGATTGAAATCCCACTTTGTAACGCAACAAGCTGTCTGTGTGGGGGGGTTAATACTGATGATACCCATTGTATATGCAAGCTAGTGTGTGTGTAAGAGAGAGGAGAGCAAACAGACAGGCAGGCAGACTGCTGGACAGAGAAATGGATGGACGGAGAGAAAGTCTACACACATCTTGCACAGTCTTCACATTTTGCTGCTTTCAGATTCAATCTAAAAAGAGATGACTTTATTGTTTTTAAATCCTACAGATCTACACAACCTAATCCGCATATTCAAAGTGAAAGAAAGTAAGTACATTTTTATAAATTAATACAAATAAAAAAAAAATATATATATATATATATCTTGATTGCGTTTGTCTTCACACCGTTGTTTTGGTTGTGAATTCTGCAACGTTTCTAGGATGGGCTATTAGCAGGACAATATATATTGGTATATGCATATATATTGGTATATGCGTATACTGCATATCAGTGCAAGAGGCATCACTTCAGGCCATGGTTAGAATCCAGGCTGTATCACACCCGGCTGTGATTGGGAGTCCCATAGGGTGGCACACAATTGGACCAGCGTTGTCTGGGTTAGGAGAAGGTTTGTCTGGCCGGGATGTCCTTGTCCAAAAAATAGGAACGTGGGCTTTTGGTTTCTCTCCCTCTTAAAACAGAAATAAATATTTTGGCCTTTATACATTTTATTTTGGCCTTAATTCAGATTACAACCGCTGAGTTATAGTTATTTGAAAACAAAATCTCCAACATATAGTTATTTTTTAAACAAGGCCCTTTAGACTAGTTGAGTATCTGGAGCATCAGCATTTGTGGGTTCTTTTACAGGCTCAAAATGGCCGGAAAGAAATACATTTCTTCTGAAACTCGTCAGTCTATTGTTGTTCTGAGAAATGATGGCTATTCCATCTCGTACAACGAGACGAACACTCAACACCTATTGGAAAGCCATTCTGTTGTGTCTTTAGCATGAACATCTGTGTAAATGTCTTGCTAAAAAAATAAACAAATATTCCAGGGTTCAGAAGACAGGCAAGTTTTCTTTGAACCTTTTACGTGGACTTTGCTCCTTTCATATTTATTTTGATCCTGACAAACTCCCCAGTCCCTGCAGATGACAGGCGTACCCATAACATGATGCTGCCACCACAATACTAGGAAAAACAGTACAGTACTTGAAACTGTAGTAGTTGTATTGGATATGACCCATATCTGTAGTTTTTAATTTAGGCCTAAAAGGCAATGTCTTTGCGGTGTTGCACTACAGTATTATGTAATGCCATTGTTGCAAATAGAATGGATGATTTGGAGTGGATTTCATCCCTTTGTCATACAGGCAAGTATTGTGGAGTGCAATGCAACGTTGTTGATCCATTTGTGTTTTCAATGATTGTGGTGGCAGCCAATTTGCAACAGATTCTCTTGTGAATATTCAAAAATGTGCGCAAAACAATATGTGCATTGTCCCACCAGAGATGTTTCCATCACTCTGTCTTTTTGCTGATAAAAGGCTGTGCGCGATGACGTAGTGCACATACAAATAACTTTTACAGTTACATGTCCGTGTGCCGAATGAAAAAAAAAAGTTCAATGGGATTCAGTTGCGTTTTCAACTCTACTGATGGTTTTGTCAGATTAAACTGTTGTGTTACTTTGCAAATGTGCCCATTCTGGTCTTGGAACATGCTCTCTAGCCAACAGCTGGCAGATACAGTGCGGGTAGGCTTCCTACATTATTTGATTATTATGGATGAGGGCGATATCGTTTGTCTTTGTCAAATGGCAGCCACGCATCGATCATCATGTCAACAGAATAAGACCCTCGATATTTATTGGAAAGAAGCATCAAGCTCACCACCCTGTGAAGTTCATCGTAACTTATTTCATCTGTAGCCTAATAAACCACATGCTTTCCCGAGTCGTAGTGTGAGGACCCCCAACAAATCGAACGTAATCCCTTTTTAGATGCAATTTGAAAGCAGAAAAATGTGAAGACTATGCAAGGGGTGTGTAGACTTTCACTAGCGACTGTAATTCACTGTCGGACATTAGGGCTTACAGTAAGTACCTGTATATTGAGTGTCTCTATATTTGACCCAATGAACCGTAAATACTGTGTATCTTAGCGCATATCACTGTAGCAGCTTGTGTGTGTCTTTGTTGTGCTCACTGGATATTTCTAAGGCTGTTATCAGTGTGTGTGGGAGCAGGCAGGGGAGCAGCGGTAGGCTAGGGAGGACAGGGGAGAGATGGGGGTAATTTGGTTAGGGGAGGTAACTATGAGAAATGGGTGGGGTGAAGACAAGCTTTTTGACACAGCAGCTTGCTGGAACTGGGTTGTGATGTATAACTGCATTACAGACAATGCTGGACTGACCTGGCTGCACTACACACACCTGCACACATGCACACACAATCTTGTGGGGACATACAATTTAGTCCCATTCAAGGTCCTATTTTCCTCAACCCCTAACCTTAACCCTAACCCGTACCCTAACCCTAACCTTAACCCAAAAACCTAACCCTAACCCTAAACATAACCATAGCACCTAACCTTAACCATAAATCTAGCCCTAGCTCCTAACCCTAAACCTAATTCTAACCATAACACTAACCTTAACCCTAAACCCCCTAGAAGTAGCATTTGACCCCAGTTAGTCCCCAATTAGTCAAATGTTTGTTGGTTTACTATTCTCGTGGAGACTCCTGGTCCCCACAAGTATAGTTAAACACGTCCACGCGCACACACACACACACACACACACACACACACACACTTCTGTGATCTGAGTCCTGCTCACTGTAAAAATTGTAAAAGTATCCTTTTGATCTCTGAAATGATAGAATATAATTCTAGAATATAACACGGGAGTTAGAGTATGATATTCCCTTATGATATTCCCTCTTTTCTCTGAATAGCTGGATCAAGTCATTTTTCTCCTCTCTCGGATATGATAGTTTAAGTGGCTTTTCTCAAAGCCTTTACATCGGCCGGCTATAGGCTGAGCCTGGATGGAGATGATTTCCTCCCAGACTGGGTGATTGTGTGAAACTGCAGCTGCTGACTTCAGCTCTCTGGCTCAGTAATTGGGGGCAATGGAAAAGCCTGGTGTTTCCCTGTAGATACAATCACACACACTCACCAGTTTGGCTTCGACATGCTGTGTGAATCATCAACTGTACTCTACTTTACGGCTGAACAGCAGGCTGTGTGTGTGTGTGTGTGTGTGTGTGTGTGTGTGTGTGTGTGTGTGTGTGTGTGTGTGTGTGTGTGTGTGTGTGTGTGTGTGTGTGTGTGTGTGTGTGTGTGTGTGTGTGTGTACCCTAGGATTCCCCTGCGAATCATTTTCATGTCAGTCTTTCTTTTTGTCTACTGTGTGTGTTTTCTCTTAGGAGTCCCCTCTGTCTGTCTGTCTGTCTGTCTGTCTGTCTGTCTGTCTGTCTGTCGGTATGTCTGTCTGTGCATCAGAACAGGTTTTTAGTCTGTTTATCAACAGATCTAATATTAATTCTACCTTTTCCAATCCTTATCTTGTCTATTTGGCACGAAGCTACAAAACTGGTCCTGGACCAGTAGTTAAATAAACACACAGATCGCGGGACATAGAGACCAGCTATTACTGAGCTTGAGGCTGTGTCACCTCCTACCCTGTCTCCTTCCTGCACACCCACCACCATATACACCCCCACTACTACCCCCTCCTCTGATCCTCCTCCCTTCACCTCTGTCTCCTTGATCCAAAGTGAGTTAATTAGAGGGCATTATGGGTAGAAGAGGATGTTTCTAATGGTGGATGTGTAGTCAAGGTCATGTCTTTAGGGGTCAATCCCACTCCCTCCTCTCCTCCTGCTGCTCAGTTACTCTCATTCCATCCTTCCTAATTTATTTAGCTTTCAAAGCACCAACGCTTTTGGTGCTCTGGTTGCTAGGTTAACTCCTGCCTCCCCTCTCTCTTTTGCTCACCTGAAGTATAGTGTCTGGGGGGCTGTCAGTGAAGCCTTTGTGGAGGGGGGGGGGGGGGGGGGGGGGGGTGCTGACTTGTGATATGGTTGATAAGGTTGCCAGTTATGGTGTGAAAAACAAAATGGCCATTTACAGCACAACAATTTGTAGATCTAGTGTAGCGTGGGATGGGTGGGAGGAGGGGTGTCGCCCAGAGCAGCAGCAACAATTTAGTTTATTATAAATGCCAGATTAGAAACCGATTGTTTTCCTTCTCATTTTCCTTTCTCTCTCTCCCTTAACACCTTCTTACCTTTTTCATTCCTTTATTGATGATTCCTGATATTCCCGGCCCCCTTTCTTCCCTCTAAGGAGAATGTTCCAGGGACGTTCAGAACCTCGTACGCCTTGGCAGAGAGTGGGAGCATGCCTGGGAATATTCTCGCTCAATTTGTGCGAGTGGAGCGCTGCCGTGGCTGGGGGCATCTCTTTGTCATGGTAACACACCGTTTTCACCTCGTCCTCCACCTAATGTATTCAAGCGTCTTTCTCTCTCTTCCACTCTCCCTCTCTTCCTCTCTCCTTCACACCACAAGAGGTAGAGCCCAGATTACTGAAACAGATTCTCTCACTCCCTACATATGTTAAAGGAAGAACACACACCAAGACAGGCTTATTGAATGCAGATGTTTACGTGGGAAAATGGTGTGTAGGGGAACTGAATGCAATGATGTGTTTCTTGTGAGAGGACACCTACAAGGTGGATAAAAACAGGGCGTGGCGCTATGCTTCACAGGAAATAGCCGTTTGACTTACAAAAAATATATAATATAATTTTAACCGTAATAACCAAAGTAATATAGACCTTACATATATGTAATAAACTACTACTCATAATAATAATAATAGTGAACATGCCCAATCACAGACTAACCCAGACTAACCCTGGCCAGGGTCTGGTTGGTTTCCGTGGCGACGGCGATAAAGATATGCTGCATTCTGGTTGGTGTTGCCTGGGCGGTTGCCGTGGCGGCTGCTGTGGCGGTTGCCGTGGCGTGAGATAAAAGTGGAGTGTTGCCTTGGTGTTCTCTGTTCCAGGTATGGAGCTCTGCCGATGCTCCAACACTCTGACTCCCTCCAACGAGACACCTGGGTGATGGATCCTTTGATGATGTCATTGGCATTCCAGGAGCCACACACAGAAAAAAAGAAATAAAACATGTTTTATAGTCAAATAATCCAGATAGATGCAGTGAAATTGTGTTGTTTTACAGGTTCAGCCATAGTATTACATCTCCCCTGGGGGAAATTAGGGTTAAGTGCCTTGCTCAAGGGCACATCGGCAGATTTTACACCTTGTCAGCTCAGGTATTCAAACCAGCAACCTTTCGCTTACTGGCCCAATGCTCTAACCGCTAGGCTACCTGCCGCCTTAGAGAGAGGTAGAGCGAGAGAGAGAATCGGGGAGAAAAACAGGGCAAGGCGGTGGAATATGACTGTGGAGTGTGGGAATGGTGGCGTGTTTGATTTGTATCAGTTGCACCCCCAGATAAATACAACAGATACAGACAGATGTGAAAGCCACATGGAGAATTGATCTGAGGGACTATTTGACAGTGTAGTGTGTGTATTTGTAGGTGATATATACTCTGTGAAAAAAAAACACAAAAAAACATCCATGGTCATAGATGACACTTGATGTGGTCTGAGTGAGGAAGTGGGCCTGTGTGTCTGTGTGTGTGAGGGAGTGAGCGTGTGTGTATGTATCCTGCTCTGTGTGTGTCCGGTCCCTTCCCTTTAGGACTCTGTCAGTACTGTTGGCCCCATGCTGTGTGTGTGTGTATGTACAGCGTGTGAAAATAAATCGTGTGTGTGTGTGTGTGCGCACACATGTGTGTGCGTGACTCAGGACAAAGAGTCAGTGGTGGCCCCACACTGGGTGATTCATGACTGTGTAATTGTGCTTCATCAACAGTATCACATCACCGCGGCAACAAGCTCAGCGCAGCCCCCCCACCCCAGTCTCCTTGTACATTCTAGGCTAAGCAACAAGCTCTCACAGTCAGAATTAGACGTTCATTCATGTTTCTCAAACGTAATATATCGAAGTTGTTCCCAACGTTATATTTCAAAGTGTCTAGTTACTTCTCCGTATCGTTCTAAGGTTAAGGTTAGGCATTAACTCCGAATGGTTAAGATAAAGGTTAAGGTTTGGGATAGGCTTAAAACAACGCTCACTGTTGCTCCTAGTGCCTGGTTTCCACGTCATCTCCTGACGTCCTCAGGCATAGATGGGACGTCGTATACTGACCTGTATCATGGGTGACCTGCCTGAGGCTGCCAATCAAGGAAGCGTCAATGGAGAAAGATAGCATTTAGGGAAGGTCTCGCTAGCTAGCTAGCTCGCCTTGATAGCGCTTGATAGAGGCTGTAGGCTACCATCCAACTTGCTGTTGTAACATACTTCGGAAGGACACCCATAAGGGGCGAGCAAGACAAAGTAGACTCTGGTGAAAAAGAAAAGTAGGTCTTATGGTTGTGGAATTGCAGTGTAATAGAACGAGAGAATGAGTTTCCCAGAGAGAGTTGCTGTAGAGGCCAGCGGTGTAGAGAATCCTGTCTAACATGCACACTGTGTTCCACCGCAGACAGACAGACAGAGGCCTGAGCTCATCAACACATTAGCAAGATGCTGCGCTCTGCATTTCTACTGTGTTTTTACAAAACACTCCCTGCCCTCCTCTCCTCTTCTCTCTCCCCTCCCCTCCCCTCCACTCTTCCTCTTCTCCCCTCTCCTCTCTTCCTCCCCTCCCGACCCTCTCCTCCCCTCACATCCCCTCTCCTCTCTTCCTCCCATCCCCTCTCTTCCTCTCCTCTTCTCTCTCCCATCTTCTCTTCTTTGTTCCTCCCCTCCCCTCCCCTCCCCTCAACCTCTCCTCTCCTCTCCTCTCCTCTCCTCTCCTCCTCTTCTCTCTCCCCTCCCCTCTACTCTTCTCTCTTCCTCTCCTCCCCTCCCTTCTTCTCCTATCTTCCTGTCCTCTCATCGCCTCCTCTCTCTCCCTCTTCACTCCTCCCCTCCCTTCCCCTCTCCTTTCCTCTCTTCCTCCCCTTACCTCTCCTCTCATTTCTTCATCCCCTTCTCCCCTCCCCTCCCCCCTCCTTTTCTCTCTTCCTCCCATCCCTTCCCCTCTCCTCCCCTCACTTCCGCTCTCCTCTTTTCTCTTTTCCTCCCCTCCCCTCTCCTCCCCCTTCCCCTCTCCTCCCCTCTCCTCCCCTCCTCTCTTCCCCTCTCCAAACTTATCTTCCTCTCATCTCCTCCCCTCCTCTCTTCCTCTCCTCCCCTCCCTTCCCCTCTCCTCTCCTCTCTTCCTCCCCTCCCCTCCCCTCTCATTTCTTCCTCCCCTCCCCTCTCCTCGCCTCACCTCGCCTCTCTGCTCCTCTCTTCCTGTGCTCTCTTCCCTCCATCTCTAGAGAGGCAGGTCATTACTACAGCATCTCCCCCAGTAACTCATAATCAAATATTTGACCTAATGAAGGTATTTAATTACTCCTGGCGAGGCGCTGGAGGTGTCGGATTACTGTTACTCCTTTTCATTTTCCCTGCCATTTATCAGCAGTCTGACAGCAAGGGTGTGTGCACATATTTGTGATCCCAGGTTGCATTGCATTCCGGAGCTGAGTGTGGTCTAGTGTACTAATGTGGGGCTAGTAGCTCTGCTTAGTGAGTGTTAGAGTGCATGTGACTGTGTGCGAACACGGTGACTTTGCTTGTCTGTTTGGAATAGATCGGAATCAGCCTCTTTGACGCCATGTTGCCATGTGTGATGTGCTCACGCAGGTGAATCAGTGTGTATGAAATATCGTAGTAGTAGAATGTGGGATTTGAATGCCTCGCTGGTTGTCACTGTGCTGTAATGCTCAGTAGATTGAGCATGGCCATAGGACGCCACTGTGGGAGTGTACACTGGCTATGGTGATGCGGTGGAATGGTGTGTGCGCGTGTTGCGTGTGTGTTGCGTGTGTTTAGGCCCGTGGATGTATGCGCGTGTGTCAGGGGTTAAGGCTGGGAGTGGGGCACACATGGGGGTCCTGCCAAGCGTAAAATGAGCATCACCGGAGGGGTTATTCCACTGTCCAGACAGTTTAAATGTAACTGTGAATTAATAATCGCACAGATCACAGGGCTGCGTGGAGGAAGGGCAGGCGTGGGGGAGAGACTGGGGGGAGGAGGAAAGAAGGGGGGAAGAAGGGAGAGAGAAAACATTTTTATTTTAATTTAAAGGTCATGGGTCAGTTTTATTCCAAAAATGTTTTTTTTATATGTGCAAGATAGGGTTCATTAAAGCATGTGCTTTTGGTTGGAATATGTGCTTTCCTAGCCTGGGTGTTTGTTGGTTTATCATGAATGCATTCCGTCACTCCTCATGAATACGGTAGATGGGGTTTGGATCCCGTAAGGAACCGTGTGAACGGTATTAGATATTCCGGCCCAGTTTACTTTTATCTAAGTTAGGACAGTGGTGTTGAGCATGTGGGAGAGATGGGACCAGTATTTCTCAAGCCACCATACGATCTTCCTCTCTCAACGGAGGGATGAATAAACGGCTGGAGACATTGAGCTATTGAGGCAGAGGGCCCAAGGGCTGGAAGGATGGAAGGATAAGGGCTCTTCATCTCTCATTAAAGATGTGGATTGTCAGAGAGAGCGAAGCGATGGAGAAGATGATGATGAGGGTTAATCAGAAGCTGGCTCCTGTCCCCCATTCCTGCCCCCTACCCTTATACCCCAAGATCCAATCAAGCCCCTTCCTCACCACTTACACACACAATCGCTTACAATGCCCTGCCTAGCTCCCATCCAAGCCCCAGTGACACTACTGAAGTTTAAAATGGTTGGGTGGGAATTGGTGGGAATGTGCCATCACCTATTCTCTATCCCTATCCCTAGTCTCAGGCCTGTCCAGGAATGATCAGGCAAATCTGGCCTAAAGAACTAGGAGCAAACACACACACACACACACACACACACACACACACACACACACACACACAAAGGCCCCCCTTGGCTTGCGCTCTCGGCTCTGGAGCCATTACGGCAGCAGCCAATCAGAAGCCCCATCTGTGACTGGCAGGCAAAAGGGGCCAAACCCCTGAATCCCTGTCACACACACACGCACACACACACATACACACACACACACACACACACACATACACGCACACGCACACGCATACGCACACGCACATACACACATACACACATACACACACACATACACACACACACACATACACACACACATACACACACACACACACACACACACACACACACACACACACACACACACACACACACACACACACACACACACACACATACACACTCATACACACATACACACACACATACACACACATACACACACATACACACACACACACACGCGCACGCGCGCACACACACACACACACACACACACACAGGACCCCTTGGCTGGCCCTCTCGGCTCCGGAGACATTGAGGCAGCATCCAATCAGATGCTTTTGAAGTACAACCACTTGAAGGACAACCACCTGAAACTTAACTAAATCAAAGACAACAGTTGTCGTCTCTTCTACTCTGGTAAAAAGTGTGTGTGAATGTCTCAACAGAGAGACACGGACCAAAGAACCAGGAGCAGATGGACATTTGTGTTTGAGTTAGCCCCCTCTCCCTTTCTCTCTTCCTCTCGCTTCTGCCCTTTAATACTGACAACATCACACACTCTCACTGTACACAGACAACAGAGCGGACTCTACATCACATACACCCACATCACACACACTCACATACCACAGCACCCGCCACGATAGACTTTCCCATGCCAACCGTGACAACAAGAGGCATCAAACCGCTAAATCCCTGTCACACGCACACGTACACACATACACACAAAGGACCCCCTTGGCTGTCTCTCTTGGCTCTGGAGCCATTGAGGCAGCAGCCAATCAGAGGCTTTTGAAGTGTGTTAGCCGGCCCCCTTTGCCTGCCAGTCACAGATGGGGCTTCTCGGCACGACACCAGGGAGAAGACGGGTTCACATAGAAACAGAGAGAGAGAGAGACAGAGAGACAGAGAGACAGAATGAGAAAGAGAGTAAGAGGTCTAGAAAAGGGGGGATAGACAGAAAAAGAGAGAGAATAACTGAACTGAATTGAAAGAGAGAGAGAACACACAGTAAGGGAGGGAAGGAAGGAACACCTGGATGCTATCACTCTCATTATTTTTCTCTTAATCCTCCTATCTCTCATCTATTTCCCTTCCCTCCTATCCCACCTCATTTCTTCTCTTTTTCTCTCTGTCAGTATCTTGGCTTGCCCCTGTCCTCTAATCAATTTCTCTCCCTCCCTTCATCTCTCTCTCCATCCTTCTGTCTCTGTGTCACTCTCTTCTTGGCATGTCCTCTGTCCTGAGCCCTTTCTCTCCATCATCTCTCCATCATCTCTCCATCTCTCTCCCCCTCTGCCTCTTTCTATCCATGTCCCAGCTTATCCTCTGTCTCCAGTTCCTTCCCTCCCTCCTTCCCTCCTTCCCTCCCTCCTTCCCTCCTTCCCTCCCAGTTTGAGACATTTGGCTTGTCCTGTGTTCAGACATTGAGATCTGGATCTGACATGAACGATGGCCCGCTGGCCAGGGGACAGTAAAAACATGTGTCGGGCCAGTGGATCTTGTCAAGCCACTCACCGCGGCACATGGAACGGGGCGGGGTCTGCTGTTGTTGGAGTCAGCCAGGGCCACCCACCACACGTTTTCATTTGCAGAGCCTTTTCAGACAGACAAGCGATGGGCAGAGCAGGGTTCGTATAGATCAGTGGGGCATGTTCAGTACAAAAAAATGTTTTGGAACATTGCAGATAGAAATGCTATGAATAGAACTGACATGATTCCTTAGAATCATGTTATGGTTACCGGCAGCTGTTGTCTTCTGTGTGGGGAGAAGTTGAATTTGCACTTCGCCTTCAAAATAAGAGTCCCTAATTGAAAGTGATACAAACTGATACAAATAGTGGAATCGTGCCATAGTTGGACTTGATAATGCTAAACAAGTTTGGAATGCTGTAACGTAATTTAAGATAAAATACAATACTTAATTAATTTGACAATAAACAGAAATAACTTCTAAATTCCCACTGCATAATGAAACTCATTAGCCTACTCAGTGACACCCACAGAACACAACTATGCAGCATTTACACAAATATTAGCATCATAGCTCTATTGCAGAACTCTGAAACCACTGTGACATTTTTATTCGTAAGGACGTCTACCCTGGATCACTAATATAACACTTCCTCATATTGAAATATTATGGGGACAATTAAAGCCTACATTTGGCAGCTAAGCATGAGTTATCAGTGTAGCCTATCATCGTCTATACATGGGGTCAGTTTGGAAAAACGAATCCTGTGTGAATTGTCCTCTGGAATAACACACATGCTTGGATAATAATTTCATAACCAACGTCTCTAGCAATACTAGTCCCGTCCAAATAGGGCTATATACAGTGCCTTGCGAAAGTATTCGGCCCCCTTGAACTTTGCGACCTTTTGCCACATTTCAGGCTTCAAACATAAAGATATAAAACTGTATTTTTTTGTGAAGAATCAACAACAAGTGGGACACAATCATGAAGTGGAACGACATTTATTGGATATTTCAAACTTTTTTAACAAATCAAAAACTGAAAAATTGGGCGTGCAAAATTATTCAGCCCCCTTAAGTTAATACTTTGTAGCGCCACCTTTTGCTGCGATTACAGCTGTAAGTCGCTTGGGGTATGTCTCTATCAGTTTTGCACATCGAGAGACTGACATTTTTTCCCATTCCTCCTTGCAAAACAGCTCGAGCTCAGTGAGGTTGGATGGAGAGCATTTGTGAACAGCAGTTTTCAGTTCTTTCCACAGATTCTCGATTGGATTCAGGTCAGGACTTTGACTTGGCCCTTCTAACACCTGGATATGTTTATTTTTGAACCATTCCATTGTAGATTTTGCTTTATGTTTTGGATCATTGTCTTGTTGGAAGAAAAATCTCTGTCCCAGTCTCAGGTCTTTTGCAGACTCCATCAGGTTTTTTTCCAGAATGGTCCTGTATTTGGCTCCATCCATCTTCCCATCAATTTTAACCATCTTCCCTGTCACTGCTGAAGAAAAGCAGGCCCAAACCATGATGCTGCCACCACCATGTTTGACAGTGGGGATGGTGTGTTCAGGGTGTTGAGCTGTGTTGCTTTTACGCCAAACATAACGTCTTGCATTGTTGCCAAAAAGTTCAATTTTGGTTTCATCTGACCAGAGCACCTTCTTCCACATGTTTGGTGTGTCTCCCAGGTGGCTTGTGGCAAACTTTAAACAACACTTTTTATGGATATCTTTAAGAAATGGCTTTCTTCTTGCCACTCTTCCATAAAGGCCAGATTTGTGCAATATACGACTGATTGTTGTCCTATGGACAGAGTCTCCCACCTCAGCTGTAGATCTCTGCAGTTCATCCAGAGTGATCATGGGCCTCTTGGCTGCATCTCTGATCAGTCTTCTCCTTGTATGAGCTGAAAGTTTAGAGGGACGGCCAGGTCTTGGTAGATTTGCAGTGGTCTGATACTCCTTCCATTTCAATATTATCACTTGCACAGTGCTCCTTGGGATGTTTAAAGCTTGGGAAATATTTTTGTATCCAAATCCGGCTTTAAACTTCTTCACAACAGTATCTCGGACCTGCCTGGTGTGTTCCTTGTTCTTCATGATGCTCTCTGCGCTTTTAACGGACCTCTGAGACTATCACAGTGCAGGTGCATTTATACGGAGACTTGATTACACACAGGTGGATTGTATTTATCATCATTAGTCATTTAGGTCAACATTGGATCATTCAGAAATCCTCACTGAACTTCTGGAGAGAGTTTGCTGCACTGAAAGTAAAGGGGCTGAATAATTTTGCACGCCCAATTTTTCAGTTTTTGATTTGTTAAAAAAGTTTGAAATATCCAATAAATGTCGTTCCACTTCATGATTGTGTCCCACTTGTTGTTGATTCTTCACAAAAAAATACAGTTTTATATCTTTATGTTTGAAGCCTGAAATGTGGCAAAAGGTCGCAAAGTTCAAGGGGGCCGAATACTTTCGCAAGGCACTGTAACATTGCAAAGAATAGGCTTATCAGCGCAGAGAGTGCGCCGCATCGTCCCATGGGATTTGTCAAGGCTGCGCACAGCAGACATATCACTGAAATATTCTAGTTCCTACACATCACCTTTTATATTCAAACAAAATAGGCCTTTTGTAGGCTAAGTTGATGAACACATGGGAAACATCATGCCTGTCCTCTCTAGAACGCAACATTAGTCTTCCTAGTAGGTCTCTGCAATAATGAGGTGGTGTGTGGGTGTGCGCAGCCTTTTCAGCGTGTTCTGGGAGTTGAGCAAGAGTCGACTCCTTCGACTCCAACAACAGGAGTCAGGGTCAACTCCAAAACTCCTGGAGTTGTTCAATCCTAGCTAAAGTTGCTAGCTAGCTGATATGTCACATGTACATGCTGTCGTATCACCACGCGGGCTATGTTGTGTCGAGCATGTTGAAATGCGAATGCTCCTCAACCAATGAAAACGTCCCACCCCTCCCACAGCCGCCCCCGCACTGTTCCATGTGCCGCGGCGAGTGGTACTGGCACTGGCCAGATAAACATTTACCTGCTCTGTTACAGCCCACAATTGAAAACCATTGAAGACTACTCACAGAAAAGTCAGGCTATTTGTATTTGAGAAATATGATTGGCCAATCAATTGAATTTACCACAAATGCACTCCAATCAAGTTGCAGAAACATCTCAAGGATGTTTAATGGAAACCGGATGCACCTGAGCTCAATTTCAAGTCTTATAGTAAAGGGTCTGAATACCTACAGTATGTACAGTTGAATCGAAAGTTTACATACACCTTAGCCAAATACATTTAAACTCAGTTTTTCACAATTCCTGACATTTAATCCTGGTAAAAATCCCCTGTCTTGGGTCAGTTAGAATCACCACTTTATTTTAAGAATGTGAAATGTCAGAATAATAGTAGAGAGTGATTTATTTAAGCTTTTATTTATTTCATCACATTCCCAGTGGGTCAGAAGTTTACATACACTCAATTAGTATTTGGTTGCATTGCCTTTAAAATGATTAACTTGGGTCAAACATTTTGGGTAGCCTTCCACAAGCTTCCCACAATAAGTTGGGTGAATTTTGGCCCATTCCTCCTGACAGAGCTGGTGTAACTGAGTCAGGTTTGTAGGCCTCCTTGCTCGCACACGCTTTTTCAGTTCTGCCCACACATTTTCTATAGGATTGATGTCAGGGCTTTGTGATGGCCACTCCAATACCTTGACTTTGTTGTCCTTAAGCCATTTTGCCACAACTTTGGAAGTATGCTTGAGCTATAAATTCCTGACTGATGTCTTGAGATGTTGCTTCAATATATCCACATAATTTTTCTCCCTCATGATGCCATCTATTTTGTGAAGTGCACCAGTCTCTCCTGCAGCAAAGCACCCCCACAACATGATGCTGCCACCCCCGTGCTTCACAGTTGTTCTTCAGCTTGCAAGACTCCCCTCCTTTTTCCTCCAAACATAACGATGGTCATTATGGCCAAACAGTTCTATTTTTGTCTCATCAGACCAGAGGACATTTCTCCAAAGAGAATGATATTTTTCCCCATGTGCAGTTGCAAACCGTAGTCTGGCTTTTTTCTGGTGGTTTTGGGGCAGTGGCTTCTTCCTTGCTGAGTGGCTTTTCAGGTTATGTCAATATAGGACTTGTTTTACTGTGGATATAGATAGTTTTGTACCTGTTTCCTCCAGCAGCTTCACAAGGTCCTTTGCTGTTGTTCTGGGATTGATATGCACGTTTCGCACCAAAGTACGTTCATCTCTAGGAGGCAGAACGCGTCTCCTTCCTGAGCGGTATGACGGCTGCATGGTCCCATGGTGTTTGTACTTGCGTACTGTTGTTTGTACAGATGAACGTGGTGCCTTCAGGCATTTGGAAATTGCTCCCAAGGATGAACCAGACTTGTGGAGGTCTACAATTTCTTTCTGGAGTCTTGGCTGATTTCTTTAATTTTCCCATGATGTCAAGCAAAAGAGGCACTGAGTTTGAAGGTAGGCCTTGAAATACATCAACAGATACACCTCCAATTTACTCAAATTATATCAATTAGCCTATCAGAAGCTTCCAAAGCCATGACATAATTTTCTGTAATTTTCCAAGCTGTTTAAAGGCAAAGTCAACTTAGTGTATGTAAACTTCTGACCCCCTGGAATTGTGATACAGTGAATTATAAGTGAAATAATCTGTCTGTAAACAATTGTTGGAAAAATTACTTGTGTAATGCTCAAAGTACATGTCCTAACCGACTTGCCAAAACTATAGTTTGTTTAAAATAATTTTGTAGTGGTTGAAAATTTAGTTTTAATGACTCCAACCTAAATATATGTAAACTTCCGACTTCAACTGTAAATAAGGTATTTCGTTTTTTTTAAATATTTTTTATAAATCTGCCACAATTTCAAAAAACAGATTTTGCTTTGTCATTATGGGGTATTGTGTGTAGACTGATGAGGGAAAAAGCAATTTAATCCATTTTAGAATAAGTCTGTAATGTAACAAAATGTGGAAAAAATCAAGTGGTCTGAATACATTCCGAATGTGCTGTACACATACACACAGTTGAAAGCACACTCGCAAACTGCACTCGTAAATGTGCTGAATGCTGCATGCTGACCAAAGAAATACAGAACACACGAGACAAGACATCACGTAATTAAAAGAAGAAAAGAGAGAGAGGAAGGCAGACAGTGGGAAGCCCTTAAAACCCTCTCATCACAACATTATATCAACGAATAATTGTTTGATCTGACCGGTATTGTCTGTGTTTTTGAGGACTCCTCTCTTGATATGGATTTGAGTGTACGGAAGGAGCTCTCTTCCACTCTGTGGTTGTGGTGTTTTGATCATTTCACTGATTTCCTGTCTGTCACACATAAAACCTTGGCCTTGCAAACAACGGCTGATAACTGAAACCTTAAGACACACACATACCGGTACACTCACTCACCCTTTTTGTGTGCATGTGGATCTCCTGTGTGTGTATATGTTGTATAATCATGTGCATGTGTGCGTGCAGGTCTCTCTGTGTGTGCTTGAATGCTGCCGTGTGGGTGTGCATGTGCGTCTGCTCTCTGTACCATCGTTTCTGTCCAGCGGTTAAATATTTAGCTGGATCTGTCAAGCTGGCTCAAAAAAGGACTTGGCTTCTAGGTACATCCGCCCTATGCTGAGAGAGAGCGGGAAGGAGAGAGACAGAGAGAGGGAGAGATGGGGAGAGGGAGAGAGAGAGAGAGAGAGAGAGAGAGAGAGGGAGAGAGTGAAAGGGAGAGTGAAAGGGAGAGAGAAAGGGAGAGAGAAAGAAAGAGATATTGAGCGAGAGAGAAAGGGAGAGAGAAAGAAAGAGATATTGAGCGAGAGAGAAAGGGGGAGAGAAAGAAAGAGATATTGAGCGAGAGAGAAAGGGGGAGAGAGGGATAGTGCAAAGGGAAAGAGAGATCAGAGGGAGAGAGAACGGGGGAAAGATTAATAGATAGATAGAATGGAATAGAAAGACAGAAGTGAGTGGGATGAGAGAGGTAAGAGAAGGAAAGGAGAGCTAGAGGGAGAAGTTTATGAGGGTCAGACAGGACGGACAGGGGACAGTGTGTATCTCTCCACCTGCCTCCTCCCTCCCTCATTCTCTGATCTAGATCCCCCTCTCCAATCCTCCATTCAACAAGGACTGAGAAAGAGATGAAGCTGGCATGATGATAATCCATTATATTTGCCTTTCTGTTTGTTTTGTGTTGCCATGACAGCAGTAACCAAAGCTAGCCTGTGTCAGGTATCGGTTTGTCTAACCCTTCCTTTCGAGTTGATAATTGCTATGAAAACACACCGATATTTGGGTGCATGTACGCACGCTAACACGCACACACAGCTTTTTTATGTGAATTTTCAGGACTTTTTAGGGAGTAAATAATTATTCCCATTCAAAATCCTATTTTCCCTGAACCTAAACCTAACACTAAACCTTAACCTAAACTTTAAGTCTAAAATAGCATTTTAACTCATTCATTAAATTTAAAAAATCCTGACTTTTCAAAATGTTTCTTGTTTTCCTACCTTGTCAGGACATTCTGGTACTGATAATGTAGGGAAACACATTCCGTCTCTCTCTCTCTCTCTCTCTCTCTCTCTCTCTCTCTCTCTCTCTCTCTCTCTCTCTCTCTCTCTCTCTCTCTCCCCCTCTCTCTCTCCCCCCCTCTCTCTCTCTCTCTCTCTCTCTCTCTCTCTCTCTCAGCTCAGATAGTCCCAGTGCATGAACTATAAGCCTGTACAGTAGATTGAGTCACTGAGGCCTGACAGTAAGTGTCCTCACAGACCCATCCATCCATCCATCTTCCCTACCTTCTTTCCCTTTTCCCTTCTTTCCCTCCCCTGAAACATGCATGAAAGCACCAGCTGTTCCGGACGACTGTGTGATCTTGCTCTCCGTAGCCGATGTGAGTAAGACCTTTAAACAGGTTAACATTCACAAGGCCGCGGGGCCAGATGGATTACCAGGACGCATACTCAGAGCATGCACTGATTAGCTGGCAAGTATTTTCACTGACATTTTCAACCTCTCCCTGACTCTGTCTGTAATACCTACGTACATGTGCACCATAGTCCCTGTACCCAAGAACGCCAAGGTAACCTGTCTAAATGATTATCGCCCCATAACACTCACTGTAACCATTACATTATTTGAAAGACTGGTCATGGCTCACATCAACACCATCATCCCAGACACCCTGGACCCACTCCAGTTTGCATACCACCCCAACAGATCCACCGATGACGCAATCTCTATTGTACTCCACACTGCCCTCTCAGCACCTGGATATTACAAACACCTATATGAGAATGTGGTTCATTGACTACAGCTAAGCATTCAATACCATAGTAACCTCCAAGCTCATCATGAAGCTCAGGAGTCTGGAACTGAACCCCTCCCTCTGCACCTGGATCCTGGACATCCTGATGGGTCGCCCCCAGGTGGTGAGGGTAGGCAGGAACACATCTACCACGCTGACCCTCAACACAGGGCCTGTGGGAGTGAGTGTTTTAATAAATAAAACAAAACATAATACAAAATAAGAAACACGGACAACAACGCACAGACATGACCCAGGAAAAGAAACAATAACTCCTGGGGAAGGGAGTGACATATACAGTAGAAGTCGGAAGTTTGCATACACCTTAGCCAAATACATTTAAACTCAAACTCCATTCCTGACATTTAATCCTAGTAAGAATTCCCTGTCTTAGGTAAGTTAGTATCACCACTTTATTTTAAGAATGTGAAATGTCAGAATAATAGTAGAGAGAATGATTTATTTCATCACATCACACTTTCATCACATTCCCAGTGGGTCAGAAGTGTACATACGCTCAATTAGTATTTGGTAGCATTGCCTTTAAATGGATTAACTTGGGTCAAATGTTTCGGGTAGCCTTCCACAAGCTTCCCACAATAAGTTGGGTGAATTTTGGCCCATTCCTCCTGACAGAGCTGGTGTAACTGAGTCAGGTTTGTAGGCCTCCTTGCTCGCACACGCTTTTTCAGTTCTGCCCACAAATTTTCTATAGGATTGATGTCAGGGCTTTGTGATGGCCACAGAAATAACCTGTCTGTAAACAATTGTTGGATAAATTACTTGTGTCTTGCACAAAATAGATATCCTAACCGACTTGCTAAAACTATAGTTTGTTAATAACTAGAAATGTGTGGAGTGGTTGAAAAACAGCAAGTCAAGTGCTGTTCGTGGACTACAAAAAATGGAGGGGCGAGCATGCCCCCGTCCACATTGACGGGGTGATAGTGAAGCGGATCAAGAGCGTCAAGTTCCTCGGTGTCAACATCTCTAAGGAAATAACATGGTCCACACACATCAAGACAGTCTTGAAGAGGGCACGACAACGTTTCTTCCCCCTCAGAAGGCCTAAAAGATATTGCATGGACCCTCAGATCCTCAAAAAGTTAACAAGCTGCACCATTAAGAGCATCTTGACTGGCTGCATCACAGCTTGGTATGGCAACTGCTTGGCATCTGACTGCAAGGCGCTATAGAGGGTTGTGTGTACAGCCCAGCACATCACAGAAGCTGAGCTCCCTGCCATCAAGGACCTCTATACCAGGCGGTGTCAGAGGAAGGCCATAAAAATGTTCTTAGTCTCCAGCCACCTAAGCCGTAGCCTGTTCTCTCTGCTACAGCATGGCAAGCGGTACCGATGCACCATGTCTGGAACCAACAGGACCCTGAACAGCTTCTACCCCCAAACCATAAGACTGCTAAATAGTTAACCAAATAGCTACCTTCACTATCTGAATTGACCCTTTTTGCATGAACTCTATTCACTCATCACATATGCTGCTGCTACTGTTTATCTATCCTGTTGCCAAGTCACTTTACCCCTACCCATATGTATATAACTACCTCAATTACCTCGTACCCCTGCACAATGACTTAGTACTGGTCCTCTGTGTATACAGCCAAGTTATCGTTACTCATTGTGTATTTATTCCTCGTGTTATGACCTCTCTATTATTTTTCTATTTTTCTCTCTGCATCGTTCGGAAGGGCCCGTTAGCATTTCGCTGTTAGACGACACCTGTTGTTTAAGAAGCATGTGAAAAATACAATTTTATTTTATTCTATCGTTGCTCTGACAGCTCTGGGATGGGGAAACAGGTTCCATCTGGTTTCCACCGCATCCAGTCATGAATGAAGAGCGAGAGAGGATGGAGAGAAGGAAGGAGAAAGGGAGGAAGAAGGAAAGAGAGGAGGATATGTGTTAAGACTATTGGTACTGGTCAGAATTATTTTGGCTGGAGCCAAATCCCACCTTCCCACATCCCACCATCCTCAGAGGACTGACTCAACTGGCCAAATAAGCACTCAGACATAAAGAGTCACCCTAAAACAGCTACCTGTGTGTGTGCGTGTGTGTGTCTGTGTGTGTGTGTGTGTGTGTGTGTGTGTGTGTGTGTGTGTGTGTGTGTGTGTGTGTGTGTGTGTGTCAGAAAGGACGCTAAAGGAGACACTATGGAAGACTAACGACAATGTGTCAACCCCTATCCTTCCCCCGCATGTTCTCTTCCCTCATCTCCTTCTCTACTCCCACTACTTCTTCTCCTCAACCCCTATCCTTCCCCCGCATGTTCTATCCCTCCTCTTTCACATCCTCAACTTTTCCATTTACACTTAAAATCCCAACATTGGTGTAAAAAAATGGAATCAAATATGATATGTCGGGTAGGCATGTGCATGCAGTCTTTTAGTACTTTCTAGTACTGTAAAGAGAGTGTGCATACGTCTCTTCTTTTTTCCTCTCTCCCTCCCTCTCTCTCCTGCATTGTCCAGCTGACTAGTTCATTTTTCAGCAGTTCGAGCACCTGTGCTAGTCTAGCCGTCATGCTAACTTGTCATCGACCATTAGTGTTACCCTGCTGCTCTATGTTCCTGCTCCATCCTACCTCTGTTTCCCTCTCTACCTCCTCCTCTCCTTAACCTTCCCTCGCCACAGTACTTCCTTCTCGCCTCCGCTTTCCTCTGTTTCCACTCGACCTCCTCCTCCTCGTCGGGTGTTTTCGAAGGTGAGAGTGGTGCAGAGTTGCCCATAGTAATCCAATGTGGTCCGAAGAGCCGTCTGAGGCAATGTCCCCCCCCGACAGCCGGGCGGAAGAAATAGCAACCTGCGCAGAGAAGCACTGGATTGAACTTCACTCAACTTTCTAGAGTTTTCCCTGTTAGTTAACACTATCAACGTTTCACTCCACTGTGGGAAATGTGCTCGAATCAATGCAATATTAGCCACTTTCAATGTAGCATTACCGAAACAAAACTATGCAAGACTTAATGTGCAAAACTAACTGTGCAAGAGATTGTCTTGTAGGCAAAGCGCATTGGAGTAGGATTCTATTGCATTGATAGGCCCTTACTCTACACAGACCTGTGTGCCACAACCAGTCAGAGCTGCAAATAGCCATTGCCATATATGGATCTGTGCCATTCACTTTGAAGTGGACTGTGTTTAGATGTGCATGTTGTGATATCAAAGTGTATGCCTGTGCACATTTCATATTCTTTGCTAGTTAGTGAGTTATTAGCCCAGTTATAGCTCATTTCTAGTCAACAGTGGGGGAGTGGTAGCTTCCTACAAAGCACAAAACCTGTGTATTTCTAGCCATCTTTGAAAAGCCAGTCAGGTAAAGAGTTTTTTTTTTATGTCTTAAAGAGGCAGTGTTGTAATTTGAGATTGTCTTGAATAAGCCAATAGGCAGAGGGTAGAATCATTTGTCTGTTTCTCTCTAATAACAGTATGGGAATAATAAGGCATTTTATTTTGTAAAGGAGTTTCTTGCATCCAACAACACAACATTTTCAGTCACCTCCTTGTCTGAAGGACAAGTGGATAAACAGGTTCATGTCAAGCCCTGCATGTTTTTTTTCAAACGTCTCATGGAATCTAGGCCTACATTGAACATCGCACAATGGCTGCTACTGACAGAACATTTCCATGTCAAATGTTACAGGATGTGTTTTTCCTCCATTTGTTTTGATGGTAGTCCACTCTGGTAGGCCTACATTATGATCAAATAGCCACAGCAACCTACCTGACCACTGTTAAAACAGCACCTCAAAGTACATCCCCAGTGTTCACAGTAAACTGGAAGTTGCACCGAATTTTCACAATGTTCACGTTTGCGCTCATCAGACCAGAAACAAATTAGAGGGAACATTGGTCTGAAGCGATCCACTATGGTCTGATATGCTGCTTTAGGCCATGTTGCTTTAGGCTGTCTGGAGTCAGGTGGATGCCAGCTGCCAACCCCAAGAAGGGCATTTAGCATCACACCCACACTATTGTTGCTTATTGATGGTTGTTTAATGGTTGTGTCTATATCAAGCCATGCTGGCCTTTAGGAAGGATACCAATTATACAGACACTCGCGTGCACAAATAGATTCCTCGTCTCTCTCTCTCTCTCTCTCTCTCTCTCTCTCTCTCTCCATTTCTCACTCTTTTGTACACACACAAGCACATGCACACACACACACACACACACACACACACACACAAACACACATGGTGGATCGATGCAGTGAACAACAGGCCCGGCTTGTCAACCGAGGTGTAGTCTGAGCCCAATCGATCCAGCAGTGAGTCTTATTGGAGCACACTGTATTTGGACTTCAAGACCGGTACACACACACACACACACACACACACACACACACACACACTGTATTTGGGCCCCTGGTGAGATATAAGCTTGTGCTAGGGATATTTTATTGTGACTTTGGCCCCCCGCCCTAATCTCTTTACCACGAGACACCCATGGCACCATTTAGACTAGTAGATGACTGCTAGAGATACTGGTCTGGGAGTGTGTATGTGTGTGTATGTGCATGCGTGCGTGTTTGTGCGTCCCTGCCTGGCCTGCCTGAGTCCCGGCGTTGTAGGCGGGCCTAAGGGGGGCCGTTCCCGTTCCACTGTACCTCCTTTCCCATCCAAATAATAATAATAAAATACATGGTTGTTGCTGCTATAACACTTATGTATGATATTTATTTAAAGTGTAAAGTGTAAATTACCCCAACAACGATTGTATTGTCAAGCTAAATGAAATATGGCTCGAGTCACTATGACTGACAGGGTTTTTAGACCTGTCATGAAGCACACGTCTCTTTTTTTACGGCTGATTCATATGAACAGTGGGTGGAGCGTTAGGTAAACGTGTGCCTCAGTGATTGTTCAGTTTCGATAGTAGGTTACCTTAACTTGTTTCTGTGCTGTGATCAAAATGGATATTAGAAATTGGTTTCGCTGAACAGAATGCCACATCTTGATGCAACAAGTGCCTCTGAACGGACGGCATACTTAAGTTTGTCATTTCATTGCGAGTTCAAATGTGCATCATTCGTCTCGCTATTGTGTCCTATAGGCAATGCTTCTTTTGTTTTGTTTTAGGCCTTTCTTAAAGCTATTGTTTTGTAGTTTTGAAAGGGCAGTCCAACACACAGCAATGATATGACATCCTTTAAATCTTCATTGCATTGATATGACATTGACGTTCTCTACCTATTTCCTTTGTAAGTGTTGAAATACATTGACCGTTGTATTAAAATAATTTCATGTCATTCATATTGTAGCATCAAACAATGAATTGTATCATGTCATTTGTCTTCGGCTATTCGACACAAGCGGTGGCGATCTGTTCAAAAGAAGCATAATGTGACTATTGCACAAATGGCCTTGTATTCGCTCACAAGTTGGTTCAAGAAGAGGCTTGTTCTACCGAGAAAAAAATGTGTTCTAGCCTTCAATTTAACAGTGATTATTGTAATTGTATCATTATGTCAGGCAATTCCATTTTGGATGCTTCCCAATCTACTTTATATATAAATTTCAAAAATGTTTTACCTTTATTTGTTTCAGTTAAGAACAAAATTCTTCTTTACAAATGACGGCCTATACCGGCCAAACCCGGACGACGCTGGGCCAATTGTGCGCCTCCCTATGGGACTCCCAATCAGAGCCAGTTGTGATACAGCCTGGATCCGAACCAGGGTGTCTGTAGTGTCGCCTCAAGCACAGAGATGCAGTGCCTCAGATCGCTGTGCCACTCGGGAGCCCAGGCACTTAATTACTTGTACAGAGTCTCCTCTTGCCTTGGTTTGCAAATATGATCAAAGATGTGCATTAGCCTATTTATAAAGGCAATGTGAACATCTGCGAGGAGTGCTAGTAAAACATGTTATGCATTATACAAAATATACGTATCTGTCCATGGTGCTGAAGTCATAGATCAGTGTACTGGTAATGCAAACTGTACTGATCACCAGCAGGCCACTTCAACGAGTGGAACGTTGCAATAGGTATGTATGTTGTGCATTTTATTACGGGTTTGAAATACTCTATAACAATGGGAACTCCAACCCCACACATCACAATAAAGTAGGCTGTTGGCACCTCCCTGAAAAAGAAACGACACCCCACCCCGTCCAACGGATTTGTTCTGGCACCGGGCCCGGTGGGCTTGCGTGCGTGTGTGTGTACCTGGCAGTATCTGGGGAGTAGACCAATGAAACTTCTGCTTTAAGAGTCCCGGCCCTGCACTTAACCTGCCAACGATTTCACATTTACATTAAGAGATAGGGAAGGGGGAGAGCGAGATGGGTGACACAGGGTGGAGAAATAGAGTATTAACAAAAGGGTAACATGCAAAAGTTTGGAGATCTTCTCTTCTGGGCAGCATTCGAGCGTGGCTGGTGTTGGTGAGCTAATTAAAGCTGAATTATTGATACAGAGCTCATTCATTATTCATGGGGGGATAATGAGAGAAGACCAACGATAAACACAGGTCCATCTGCCCAGTAGAGGTTAGAGAGGAGGAGGTATGAGGGGAGGAGGGGGTGGCTTGGCCTTTACTGTACTGCTGGCTGTGCGCCAATCCTCCTCTCCCTCTCGTTCCCTCTCTTATCTTGCGACTATGACCTTTTTGACGCGCCTCCTTCCTCACACTCTTCCTCTGTGCTTCCCCGTTTCTGCCTTTCTGCCTCTTGTGTCTCTCTTTCTGGGGGCGTGCCTCCTTTACTCTTCTCAGACCCTACTCTACCGCTTTCTTTCACCTCCCTCCCTTCTCTCTCTCAATACCCCTCCTGTTGCTATGACGTTAGCTGGCCGTGTCTCTCTAAGGCTGGCCTTGATGGAGGGGGACGAAGGAGATAGGTATTGCTCTTTTCATTGAATTACTCTTTCCCTCTCTATATATCTCGCACTCTCTCTTCCTCTCTCTCTCTGTCTCTCTTGTGTTTAGTGTTGTCACTTGGAGGAGTGGTAGAGTAGAGTAGGGGAGGGAAAGCATAACATCACGCTCTCTTCCTTCCCCTAACTGGCCCATCCCTACTCTTTTTAGCCATGTGGCTTCCTGCTCGCTCTCTCTCTCTCTCTCTCTCTCTCTCTCTCTCTTTCTCTCACTCCCTCCCGCTCCCTCCCTCCCTCTCTTTCTCTCTCCATCCCACTCTCTCTCTCTCCCTCTCTCTCCCTCTCTCTCACACACACACACACGCACGCACGCACACACACACACAAACAACCGCCCCCCCCCCCCCCCGCCCTTCGCCATACGTGCTGTGGTGTGAGCTGACTGTGCAGGGTGTTGTGTTGTGGCCTGGCCCAGGGTTGACCTTGATTACCTTGGTGATAGTTAGGCTCCTCATTAGTGCTGGACTGCAGGAAACAGCTGGTAATGAGAGACTAGCTCTGTCCTGAGGCACAAAAACACACACACACGCACACACACGCACACACACACATGCACACATATGCCAGTCAGGTCACTAAAGATCTACTGCGAAATTCGTCGTCCATCCAGGTAAGCAGGACCTATGACGATTACTTGAAAACCGGCCACTAGGGGCAATGGTGAGCACTATTACCATAAAGTGGGAAAGACGTATGGGTGTAAATCGTGAGCTCTGGCTGAGTGGGTCGCTTGTTCAATCCCAGTGCTAGGCACTAGTTTTTTCAAACCTAAAAACCTTTCCTGCAGTCAAATGACCAAATCGCCCTCTAGTGGCCTCATGGGTGGAATGTTATAAATATTGTTTGTAATTTCATAATTAATAACTGCAGCAAATCCGGTGTTTCTATGTCAAATGTTTTTTTTATATTTCAGTCTTATTTCAGTCTCAACTCTATATTTGACATGGTACAGGTGTCCAAGGTGTTTTTAAGCCCATTACCACGTATGTGAGGCGTATACTTTTGTTTCAAAGTAGATTTGTTTAAGACTATTAAGAAACACTGATTTAGCCCACTGCAGTAAAAGGTTAACCCTTAACTTAACCATTTGGAATGAATGTCTACACCTTACCATGGAGTTGTTTTTGTTTTAACCCTATCCCAAACCTTCAAGGTCAACTGACCCTTAGAACCAACTTCTCTGGTTTTCAATGGCCTATGTGGCATCTTATATGAGTTAGAAACATGAATTCTAGTGTAAAAACTGACTACAAAGTGTAAAAAACTGTAGGATCATTTTGATCATACAGTCAGTCTTGTCCTAAACATAGTTTTGTTAGTGAGTTTGTTGGGTATGGATTACCACCATGCCCACTTGCCCAGTGCCAACAAAAACGAGAGAAGCAGCTGTGTTGAGAAGCAGCGCGTGTTCTACCCAATCAAAGCAGCCAGAACCTCCAGACAGTGAGACAGACCTGCTCATTACGCAGCGCCTCAGACTTGTTTACATAAGGCAACACGTCGCCAATGTTATGTTGAAAGAACCCTTGGTCCCTGAAGCCCTTTTATTGAGTGGCCATTTGCTGATGTGTTTGATAGTGTCAATCACTCGAGTCTGCCACTTTTCTGGGCAAATGAGAATTGAAACGATCAGAGCGCACTTGTATCCCAACTGCAACTTAACAATATTCCAAAACCAATTCGGGAGCATCTTGCGATCTGTAACATGATTCCTTATGAAACACTTCCAGACAGACACAAGGTAGTGAGAAAGTTGTAAAAAACGAAATGGCACTGAAGCACACACATTGCCACTCCCCAGTGACTTGATAAGCTGCTAGCTACAACTTGCTAGCTTCATTGACAAACACAGAGTTGGAACTTAGCTAGCTAGCAAGTGATTTTGGGCATTGATAAACAGAGTGTAGCTTATGCTTTATTTACGATAGTTTGACAGCTTGCAGATGATGAAGTTGTAGACATGTTATTGTTCTCAGAAATCAGTCCTGAGCACACAGGCATGCTTTACTGAGTCGATCGACTGCATGCAGTGCACTGACTAGTTTTTTATGCAAATGTTTTTACTTGAGAAATACTGCACCAAACACCTTAGCCTTAACCTTAAATTGCACGACTGAGACCACCACGACAAAAAAAATCTTAATTAATTAAATAATTATGAATTTATCTTAGATTAAATCTGACTATTTTAAGGGAGTCACTATTTTAAACCTCCTGCTGTGTTCCGGTCGAATTGGACCAATTTACAAGTTCTCTCTGAAAAATGTAGTTCATTTAATCTAATTGTCATAAGGTTCCATGTCTTTGTCCACACAGGGCATCTGAACACACAAAATACATTTGGATAATTTTCATGAAATCTTGGGTGTTTTATTTAACTTTTGTACACCTGGGGTGTTCCCGGTCATGACTGGTCATTAGAAATGAATGGGTGAGACGACAATTAGTGTATAAAATTGAGTTCAGGCATATGCCCATTCATCAGATAGACACACTTCTTCTCCCAGACCCCACATGCATGTTTGAGCACACACACTCACATCTCACTCCCCTTCTTGGCTTCCATGGAACCTTTCCCCAATAGAATCCTCACGGGAACCACAACTGTTGGCATTCTCACAAACAATTGCAACATTGTTTCAATAATATATAGAACTTTTCTCGCAGTTCTGGTATATAAAGCTTTTTGAGGCCTTGCTCACAATTCATTCTGTGGCAGCACAATGACCAAACGATATACTGTATGTGAGGCTCTTGATCATATCTTTGATCATGAAACTGGTGAGGAGGAGAGAGTCCTTGTTACACTTTGACACAAAGTAGTCTGTGATAAATAGCACAAACGTTTCATCTGAGTACTTGTTATAGTCTAATTAATCCATACATTATGCTTTTTTAAAACTCAAAAACGAGTTATATGAGCTCAGGTCAATGAGGCCTATAAATAGCAAATAGAACAAGAACTAAATTTGATAAAAAGATCTAACACCACATTAGGTGATAATATATGTATTATTATGGATTTTTAATCAGCTATAATGGGGCGGTCATTTTGGACCGGGAACACAGAATTAATTAACATGAAACGAACACAACAGGAGGGTTAAGGAAGTGGCTATGTTGTTGCGACGGTGATTCAGAAGGGACAAACAACAGTACCTGCCAGGGTACGATATGCAAACATTACACACCCACAACAAACCACACCCCTAAGACCACACTTGTTTGGCTTCAGTCATGGCCAAAGCTTCAAAACAAGGCCAAATTGGGAAGTTTCGATTCGGAATGAATGCCTCAGCTTAACCTTTGAAATTTGACACTTATGGACAAACGTTGGATTCTGCAGTGAGCCTGTGAGAACTTGTTGCATATGTATACTGCACACACACACACACACACACACACACACACACACACACACACACACACACACACACACACACACACACACACACACACACACACACACACACACACAGATTTGGATATGCATGGCACGCTGGCCTGCACACACACACGCAAGTATAAGTATCATGCACCTGCAAACACACATCAAATTTCACACACACAGAGTCCAGACTCAACACTCCCCACTCACTTGTCTAGTTTCTCTATTCTCTTTCCTTTTCTCTCTGTTCTCTCTCCCCCATATGCTCTATCTCTGTCTCTTCTCCACTCTCACTCGGTCTCACTCACCATAACCATTACGAACTGCCCACAAGACAGATCTCACCTACTCTCTTCCTAGTCTTTAGAAAACACTAGCCAGCCTCCACTCTTTGGCTAAGCCACGACCACACAATCCTTCCTGCGTGCTAAGTATTTGCCATGCTCTGGGCTCTGGGACAGTGGGCCCTGCTACACACACACACACACAC